>NC_023172.2:14008759-14328410 GCF_000231095.2 Oryza brachyantha
CGAGACGCACCATTTGTTGTCATCGCGGTTTTGGTGGCCGGTGCAGAACCGCGGAGAATCGTCATCGTTTTTGCCGGCGTCGCAGCCGACGTGGCTCACCGGCTTCTGCCAGACGGTGACGCCGTCCTGGTCGGCGACGTTCCTCCAGCACATGCTCGACGTGGCGGCCTCGATGCCGGCGCGCTCCCGCGTGCCATTCGCCGGCGCGCCGGAGTGGACCCAGTAACCGCCCGGCCGGAGCACGCGGTCGATCTCCATCAAGAACCTCCCGCCTGAGCCCACGACCACCGTGTAGCCATCGTCACCGGCCGATTCAGATACAGAATTATGGATGCGATGCAAGGATGAGGGGTTACCGTGGAGATGCCACGGGACGAGGCAGCGGCCGCAGTGCGCCATGTCGAACGCGCCGGCCGGGAACGGAAGCCGGCGGCTGGGCACGCCCGCGGCGGCGGCGGCGGCGAGCATGGCAGGGGCGCCTCTCTCCAGGGCGAGCTCGACGAGCGCCGCGCCATCAGACGAGCCCCATGGCGCCGCCACGGGCACGGTGAGCACGCCGCGGGACAGCAGCTCCGTCGCCCAGTTCCCTCCATGCTAACATTTCGCCATTGACAGTGTCAGGTAGAAGTTTTATGTGATATGTTACTATAATGTTTTTTAATTCTACAGTTTCCATCTCACAAAGGCTTTATTTCTAGTTATATTATTTGTTCTACAAAGATTTTATTTTTTGACTAACTATATTGCATTAAGTTTGGTAAAGTGAAAAAAATTTAATTTAAAAACTCAGAAATTAATGTATTAAAATTTGATAAAGTAAAAAATAATTTAGTTTACATGGCTTTATATTGATTTGCCGAGGTAGGTTAAAAGCGAGGCTTCTTAACACACCGGTTTAGAAGGTGTTTAGATGTTAAAAATTTTTAGCAGAAATATCATATTAGACATTTGATCGGATGTCGGAAGTAATTTTCGGGAATGAAAAACAAATTTCACAGCTAGTCTATAAACTGCGAGACAAATCTTTTGAGCATAATTATGTCAGTTATTAGCACATGTTGGTTACTGTAGCACTTATAGCTAATCATGGACTAATTAGTCTTAAAAGATTCGTCTCACGATTTTTCCAGGGACGAACCCACGTATAGCCTCCCGGGGTCCTCGGACCCCAGGTAAATTAATCAATTCTCACAAAATTATATCATATTAATTAATGTATAATAAAAAATAGATAATTAGTACTGAATTCCTAATAATTTCTATTCTAAATTCGTCACTGGATTTCTCACATAACTTCTGTATTTAATGCTTCATTTAGATGTCTAAAGATTCATGTGATGTTTTTTTTAAAAAAATTGGAAACTAAACAAGTCCTTAGAACAAAATGTAAGTCAACGGTTTTGGTTGACGACGTCACATTATGGTGCACACTGGTTGGGGGCATTTCTCATTGCCGGCGACCATTTCTTGATTTGGCCGCCCACTAAGACCTTGTTTAGTTCTTAAATTTTTTTTAAAAAAAACTTCACATCGAATATTAGGATATTTAAATAAAGCATTAAATATAGATGAACCAAAAAACTAATTATGCATAGTTATGAAAGAAATCTTGAGATGAATCTTTTGAGCCTAATTATTCCATGATTAGTTTAAGTGCTACAGTAACATGTGCTAATGATGGATTAATTATGCTCAAAAGATTCGTCTCGCGGTTTCTAGGCTAACCGTGAAATTCGTTTTTTTCATACGTGTCCAAAAACTACTTCCGACATCCGGTCAAACATTCAATGTAATGTTTTTGTCAAAAAATTTTGGCATCTAAACATCACCTAAAGCATAAGCTGATGTCCGAAATCCGAATATACGTATCAGGCTAAAGATAAATATCCAAAACACCCCCTCTTTTAGTTCACCTAAATTCCAAAAGGTCCTTTTCAATATCGAATTTTTTGCGAGAAAAACCCCAAAATTTTCTGTAATCCAAATGACCGTGCATTGAGAACAGGGAGGGC
This sequence comes from Oryza brachyantha, assembly GCF_000231095.2. Taxonomy (NCBI): domain Eukaryota; kingdom Viridiplantae; phylum Streptophyta; class Magnoliopsida; order Poales; family Poaceae; genus Oryza; species Oryza brachyantha. The sequence continues at coordinate 14,010,772 of NC_023172.2, forward strand.
GCGAGCGAGGCGGCACTCACCATGGCCCCGACGTCGAGGGCGGTGCGCACGGGCGCGCCGATTAGCCGGAGCACCGCGTCGGCGTAGGCGCGGACGGCGCCTGCGTCGCGGAAGCGGAGCACGTCGCCGTCGAGGCGCGCCCACCTGCTGTCGCCGCCGGCGGCGGCGACGGCCTCGGCGCCGTGGGCGGAGTTCCCCGCCCACACCACGCCGCGGCTCGCCGGCCACGGGAACGGGCCGCGGAACCTGCTCGTCACCGCGCGCAATGCCCGGCGCGCGCTCGGGTTCCCCGCCCCCGACGAGACGGACAGCCCCGCGTCCTCGGCGCCGTGGCGCGTCTCGAAGTCGAGCTCCTCGTCGGCGCCGCCGCAGACCGTGCCGGCGCCGCCGATTCCGCCGAGCACGCTGCTATCCGCGGCGCCGCGGCTGTTGTGCCATATCGACAGGGTGTACGACGCCCAGCAGAGCATCGCGGCGAGGACGACCGTGAGGAGGTCGACGCGCGTGACCCTGCCGCACCTCCTGGCGCCGCCGGGGCCGGCTCGGCCGCCCGGAAGCGAGCCGGTGTTCGGCATCGCCGGCGAGAGGTGGAGGTCAACGAGCAGAGGAGCAAACGGGAGAGGACTCGATCTTTATTACGTGCGTGTACCTGGTCAGTTTGGACTTTCTGGGGAGATACTATGTCGAAAGAAACAAAGTCTTAGTTGTTTTGCTTTTAAAAAGCATAAGCAAAACCGCTTATTAGCGATTAAAATGTAATTTAGTGATAAATTTTTTATGTACAACCAAAACATAGAAAGTAATTTTTGATGAAAATCTGAAAATTTAATCTCAATTTAAATTAATAAAATTTAAATTTTACCTTATAAACACTGAGGTGTCAATGGGAAGAAGATAAAACTATATGGTTTTAGATGCATACGGTGTTAATAAACTGTTTGCACAAATAGTACCAAGTCTGTTATAAAATAAGCGGAACAACTCAACTCACTACCGTCCAAAATATACCACCTTATTTAGATTTCCTCAGTACCAATTGTTGTCTAACAGTAGTATTATGTTCCTATATTTTAGAACAAAGGGAGTAGTGTGAACATGTGATTAACAAATGCTAAGATTTAGTTACAAGATTTTAATTTAGTTAGTACTTCAATCATCAAATTTTGAATGCCTTAATTTACCTTTTCAAGCACCATTTGATTGAAGAATGATTGAAATCGATGAAATAATCGTAGGATCAACACATGAATTCTTATACTGGGATAAAAGTTTTATTAATAAAAATACCCGTACTCTAAGGGCTTATTTTTTTCGTTTCTGTTTTTTTATAAGCTAAAATTTAAATTTTTAATTATAAATTTGAAAGTTAATATTGGGGGTTCATCTTAGTATATGTTTCGGCCTTTACTTTTATATCGCCAAGAGTGCATATAAATTTTTTATTCGTAAGCTATCTTTCTTTTACAAATACATCGCTTGTCTTTTGCAGCGAAAAAGCCAAATATATTATCCCCGGTATTAACAGTGCTTCCGGAGAAATGAAATATGTCAATCCCGACGTGCTGTCGGAGCATTTCAAGCGGTATGTAAATTTAATCATCCATATTTCTATTTGAATGTCAATCTAAAATAGATTATCTTCTCATATCAGTAAAATTTGATTCACTCTAACAGAACATTCATATTATATCTTACATATATATATATATATATTTTTTGCATTCACCTTCTCACATGTTGCTCTTACTCTCTACTCTTGAGATTAAATTAGGGGTGGACAGAAAGCTCGTGGATCGTTAGCTCACTCGAATCGTGACAAATTCGGTTCGTTTCATTTTTCTAACAAGCCGAGCTAGCATTTTAGCTCATTAGAGATAACGAGCCAAATCGAGCTGGCTCGTGAGCTGCTCGCGAGCCTAACGAGCTAGACCAAAGACATAAGATTTACCGTCGTTCATTGATTTCACCCTGGAATGCATGTGTTCAGTAATTCATAGGTTCACCATGTGATTTGTTGGTTCAAACTTTAATATTTAAATATAATTTCATATGATTTGCATGTTTAAAATGGAAATTTGCTTGTATAACCTATTGAAAAATTATTTAGGTTAACTTTCTATGTATGGCTCACGAGCCTAACGAGCCAGCTCGAGCTTTATAACGAGCCGAGCCGAGCCGAGCTAGGTTTTTAGCTCGTTACGACAACGAGCCGAGCCAAGCCAGCTCGTTATCTTAACGAGCTGACCGAGCCGAGTCGAGCCGAGCCGAGCTGGCTCGTTATCCAGCCCTAGATTAAATGTTGAGATATTGAGTGAGGAGATTGAAATTCTAAATATTGATTTTCTCTTTTCAAGATGGTCTATTTTTGAATGATGTGATATAGAATTTGTTGAAGCAATTTTTCCCATATACCTATTTTCATTATGGATGGTGAGATAGATTATATGCTACAAATGCTCCTACGGAGTACTATCTAGAGTGAATAAATGTATAGTTAAACTTATCAAACTTCAACTATCAATAACTATTAAAATATTAGTTTAAAACACTATAATAACATATATAGAAAAATTACAATGAGTAATTAAAAGTAATGATATATATCTAAAACATAAATTTAGAGGCTCGTGCTGTTCTTGAAAGTAACCAAAATTATCAAATTGCTTGGAGTACATAAGTACAGTAACGTTGCTGTTGAAGCCGGAGCGTGACTGATTTGTGTGGCATTTGTAGAATTTTTTGGATTTTTAATTTTATTTATTAAATAATTTATAAAATTAATTTTTATTTTAAAAAATCATAGAACGAACCTCCTGCCGCTCTTTAGAGGATGAAAAACCTTCCCTGTCGTCCGTCGCGCCGTATGCCACGTAGGCTTTCCGCTCTCCTAGAAGGCGGCAGAAGATTAGATCTGTGACTTTTTTGAAATAAAAAATCAATTTTGTGAATTATTTAATAAATAATTAAAATTTTTAAAAATTCGGTATTTGTGGGGTTGGAGATAAGAAAACTCTAAGCCCGACCCCTATCCCCCCCTTGTTGTAGCTCGGGCCACAAGCTTGGTATGGGCTTGCTACAATCCAGCCCGTGAAACACTACTCGGTGGGCCTATTTTCTTTCTTTGCATAGAACAGCCCATGAGCAGAGCTACCTAAACTGTAGCATGTGGGAAGCCCTTGGTCAAATGACAGGAATGCAGCCCACGAGTCCTTGGATTTGAGTTGGATAGTGGGCATAGGTCATCCTCCGTTTAAAATATAAATAACTTTAGGATTTAAATTTTATTTTAAAATACAAATGTTTTTGGTACTATTTATAGTATTATTTATTTTCATTTAACATTCTTCGCATTTCATTTCCACATATTCTCTCACCCACATTCTAATCTTAACGGACAATTGTATACGATCCCGCTATACGTATGATCTAATTGTACAATTTACATATGACTAAAGCACTGCAACCATTAATTTTGTAAAAGGGGTCAAGTGAGTGGTACTGCAGCCGTTGATCAATTGGGTCGTACGTAAGTCGGATGGTTGAGTCGTATGCATAGCAATTTCCTCCGTGTATACTAGGGTTGATTGTGCTCAAGTAAGCACCGTATCACTGAATTAATGACGATGCAGTTAACAGGGAGGGGGTGCCGTTTAACTTTTCATATAAAAATAATTTATAAATAGAATTATATATATATAGTTATTTTAAAATATATATTTAAAAATAAATTACGATAAAAATTATAAAGTTAACTCTAAATTAAGATTAAAATTATAAATTTTGGTTTATAGGTACAAGCATAAAGAGATGGGTGATAACTAGACGGTGATGGTAGCAGGTGACCGTCCGGACGTCCCTGGTCCCCTGGCTTTTGCTCGGAACGTTATCACGACGAAGAAGAACCGTACGCACGTACCCTACCCAGCCGAGCCAAAACCAAACCCAAACCGAGCGCCCGCCGGTCCCGTCCAAACCCACAAGGCCACAACCACACACAGCGGCAGCGGCGCCCACCGAAAGCGAATCGTTCCAGGCGCGACACGACGCGAGGACGATAGTACTAGCAGCGGCTGAGCTGGTGGCCTACGCATCCGCACGGGACGGGGCCCCGTCGGCGCATGTGACGACGCCGCGAGATTTGAGACGCGGGCGCGGTGATCATCATCCAGATCAGATCTACAATACGACGAGACGAGTCGTACGCCTCCTTATCACGGTGCCCCCCCCCCCCCCCCCCCTCTCGTTTATCATTATCACCATTCGCCCACCACAGCCACCGGTTGGCGGGCGGCTCGTGCTTATCTCCTTCGTCCCCTGCGTCGCATGCGAGCGAACAGCGGCTCAACCCGGTCGCTGGATCGGTGGGTTTCTGCACTGCAAACCGCGAAATATCTTGGGTTGCCTGTTCTTGGTGCGTGGTGCGGGCATTAGCGTACTTGCCCCCCAACCATGGCAGCACGCGGCTCGGGCGAACGGTCTTTATAGAGAAATGTAAGAGATAAACTTTTGATAATATTTTTTAAAAAAAATACGCTATTTAGCCATTCCAGAAGCAAATATATATAAGTAATGAGAAAAAACTACAAAATAAAATCGGACAAAAATACCATATCACGTTTGATGGGTGGACGGACGCGATCGGACAGGGTGGTATATCCTTGGGTGGAAAAAACTGCAACATGGATGATGGATGGCCACCTCTGCTGCACCTGTTCACCCAGCGAATCAGCAGACCGGTCCGGATTCTGGACCACGATTTGCCCATGCTGTAGATCCCCCTTTACTAGGACTACCGTCTTGCGTACGGGCGGGGCGGTGAATGAGGACTATATTGACGGTAGCTGGGTGGATATCAGAGGGTGATATAGTCAAATATGCCGATAGAGCAGTTTGTTATTCCTACCAATCATCTATGGTTTTTTGGCAAATTGAAAAACATGCTCTAGTGGTTTGTCATAAGATTTTTTCAAATTTAGCAATTTGTCAGGTCTCCTCGTTTGCGCCTATATTTAGAGTTCAAGTTTCGTTTGTCATCAATAGAAAAAAATGTGACACACTTCTCTCCCCCGCGCGCACGGAACACGCACACGTCGACTCTGCCTCCTTTGGTCGCCACCGCCACGCCGTGCACCGCCGTCGCGCCAACACGCCGCACGTTGTCGCTCCGCGGCGCCCCCACCTGCCGTGCTCTATCGCTTGTCCCTGTGCCCACCCGCCGCGGAAAAGGCAGTGCGCGGCGCAGGAAGGCACGAGCGGTGGCGGCGTGTGCTCGGCGAGCAAGCGAGACGGGGTCGAACACGGATCGACGCGGACGCCACTTTCAACTTTCAGATTGAAAATAACAGATTGGGGGTTCAATTTCAGTTTTGTCAACTGAAATATACCAAACTGTTGGAAATTGAGTATAATTTTCTTTGCCAAACTATTTAGAGAGTAAATTTTTAGGTTGCATTTGTTGCCAAATCCGCTCAACTACAACGTTGAAATGATATGTCATCCCAAAATAACATTTATCATTTTAGTTTAAAATTAAACTAGTGACTACTTAATACTCGCTCTCTTCCATATTTCTATCACCTCCGAGGCAAATTAGTGATAAAAATAACTTAAATAATTGTCACTAAATACAGAGATATTATAAAGTCAGATGTATGTAGGGGTAAAAATAGATACATATTTGAATGTAAGATGATTGATGAAACGACTAGTACTCTATATATGTACTCTTTATAATACAAATTTAAATTATAGAGATACACTTATTATATAACGGAGAAAGTAGTATTTAAAATGCATCCATTCTCGTTGGTCTCTCTCCCACGCATATCCAAGGTAAGAGAATACAATAGAAGAGGTTGAAAGAATTCTTCTATTCTAAGTGGTATAAATCTGTTGTGATGCACATTGTTTATTATTATTTCTGTCTATTAACAAATATTTACGAAATTCAAAATTATCGCATAAAGAGTGTATCTGTGGAGTACTTCGTGTCCTGTCAATCACATTATATTCAAATATGTATTTATTTTACCCATACGGCCATTAAGTCACTTTTCTTTTACCGCTAACTTTCCTCTACTTTAATGCAAATGCACTTAAATTGAGAAGGTGGGAGAATTTGTTAGCTACTAATAAATGTGATACGTCATCACATATAGATCTCCACCAACCACCCCATATGTATCTGGAATTTTGTTTGTATTCTTGATAAGAGAATTCTCAAGTTGCTTGGCGATAAACAAGTCCAATTGTGGGTTCTAGTGTATCGTGGTAGAGACCGCTGTCTCGAAAGGATAGTAGATTATTGTACCAGACAACCTTATTGAACTCTGCAACCACTTTATATCTAATTGTATTTGTATATATATGCCCAGCAGTCCCGCACACGCATCGATGACGTGCAACAAGTTTAAAAACGGCAAGTCGCCTGATCAACCTGTGATTAACCTAATCAAGCTCTAACGGATCCATGCATTCGAACAGGCAACTGAAGGATTAAGAAAACAAATCAAAGGCAACGAACATCTTCTTTTTTCGTTTATGCTTATAAACCCAAATTTAAATTTTTAACCTTAAATTTAGAGTTGATTTTTTTAAAAAAATTATTAAAATTAATTTTACAACATTGACTATTAAATAAAAATACACGTATATAAAAGTTTTATTATAAATTATTTTTTTACAAATATATTGCTTGGATTATATGAAAACTCAAACAATCATCGAAAGAATAAGCTGGTGACACAGCAAACAGCTCCTGCGACGAAGCAGAGCTCCAAATCTCCATCAAAGTTCCATTCCAACAGTAGTCTCATGTCTTTTTTTTTTTTGAAGAGAGTAGAGTCCCATGTCACAGGTGACAATTAAGCAAACTGCAAACACACTAGAGATGATTAGGCCTTGTTTAGTTCCAATTTTTTTTTCCAAAAAACATCACATCGAATCTTTAGACATATAAATAAAGCATTAAATATATATAAACACTAAAAGTAATAAACAGTTATGGGGAAAATCACGAGACAAATCTTTTGAGCCTAATTAGTACATAATTAGTCATAAGTGCTACAGTAGCTAATATATGCTAATGACGAATTAATTAGACTTAAAAGATTCATCTCACGCCGAATCTAAAATTTATTTTATAATTAAATTATATTTAATACTTTAAATATATATTCGTACACGTTGGTATGACGTTCCTCGTGTAACTTTTTGAAAACTAACCATAGCCTTACTTACGACCAGGGAAAAAAAAACTGGCCGTGACGTCTGGTCAAGGCCAGAAACAGAGGCGCGCACACCGGAAAACTAGCGAGAGAGAGAGGGGGGAGGGAGACACAGGGATGGATCCGTGCGTCGGAGCTGACTCACCTGATGATGACGATGATAACATGATCGGCTCAGGTGGGGCCGTACGGACAGCCAAGAGATTGCGGCCGCCTACCGAGCGAGCAGCCGGCGGCGATTCTCCGGGCCGGTCGGTCAGCAGCTCAGCTCCGGCGGCCAATCCTCCGGTCAATTCCCATCAACTCGCTCTCCTCGGGGATCGGCCGCACGGACGGACCGACGCCGCCTGTTTTGATCGAGCCACAGTAGGCTTTCCTCGCAAAACGTGGGTACGGTCAAGAGTTGAGCGCTTTGCACGTCTGGCAGCCTGCAGCCCCACTGGAATTTGCACTGGTCACTGTGTGAAGTATAGGAAACAAAATGTTAAACGATGATTGCAGATTCGACAATGTTTAAAATTGTCATTTTAAAACTTTCAGTAAAAAATTACAAAAATATTAATAGAACTGTCATCATTGCAATATTGAAAAACCAGTGACAAAAATTACAATGGCACAAAATATTAAAAAATGAATTACTCCCCTCCCCCCCCCAAAAAAAGTTTGCTTGCTAGCCTATTGATCATGACCAAATTTTTTTTATTGAGTTTAGTTCTTTTATAAGATTATAGTATATTTTTCTGTGCTGGATTTTGGATCGTTAATACCACAGGTTAATGGTAGTTTTATCATAAGTATGCTTTTGGCATATTTGTTAGTGAAATTGCCATCTATTTCTAATTGGATATAATGCCAAAAATTTAATTAATTAATTACAATGACAAACCTTACAAAACTACCATTAAATATATAATAATGAAAAAGATAAAATCATTTAGCTAGATAAGGGCGGATGTAGCCGCGTGGATTAGAAAAATGAATTATGAATACACTGTCTAGGGGTTTAAATTTTGTTCGCTCATCATGTTATTGCAATTTTTATTAAAAAAATGCAATTCATCATATTTCTAGTAACGTGTATGCTTACATCGACAATAAATATTAATAAAACTACCATTGTATTTTTTATGAAAAAAATACTAGTTCTTTCAAATGCATGGTAACCTTAACATAGTGGTTTTTTTCCCACCAATGATTTTGTTTATATCAATGGCTTATCCTAGTTGTTAGTTTAGTTTATGCATGACAAAAAAGGAACCTTGGAATGGTCTTAACCAAATATTTAGACAACAAAAAAAAGAATAATGAAATGATTCTCGAGTTTGATTGAGTTTCCCATACATACCCAAACCAGTTCCATTTTCACTAGTTTAACTACAACAAAAGATCTTTTGAATTAGTCCAGACTCTCCAAGTTATGGCATTTCTATATGGTATCGGTTGTTCTTTCATTGAATTTATTTAATTAATAGGCTCGTTATTCGATTATGACCTCATGGATTAGTATCAAGATCTAGTCCTAGGTAATCACACCTAATTTTAACAGTCGGCATCCGTAACAACGAAAATGGCTCCCATTTGAGTGGGTTTTCCCTAGTTAAATAGAAGTGCTATTTAGTTCATGCTCCGTACTCCGTAGTACTGATTTTAAACTGCTTCGTTTATTAAACTTTTTTTTCACGATTATCAACCGCAGCTTAAAAGATCGCACAGTTCTCCCGCCTAATCGTTATCGTTTTCCCGCGTGAAGCAGCGGCCTCGTCTCCGGGTGACTCCACGGGCCGTACGTGCGTGCGCGTGCGTGGCGTTGCTGACTCGGATCCGCGCCAACGCGCGCCGGTGCCGGGGGATATTTTTAGGCGGCGATTCTATCTCGACGGGGCCCCACACGCGAGTGAGACATCAGGACGTGGGCCCGGGGGTGACGTGGACCCTGCCTGCATAATTGCGGGCAGGAGATGCTGCAGGCTAGCTGGAGATGGTGACGCGTACAGAGAGAACGCTCTCGTACTAGGAAAGCTCTCCGTACCTCTCTCTCCTCCTTATTTTTTTAAAAAAATTTTACAGCTTCCTGTCTTGTGGGGTCACGAGTTTGAAAAGGATTTGGGGATTTAAAATTTGGATTTTGTGAGGGTGACATGTGTTTGACATGTCTTGTGCTCCATGCATCTACTGCACTTAAACGTTGTTCAGATTTGTCCACAGGTATTCGTAGATTGTTGAGGAAATATAAAGACAAGTCATCTTTATTTACTTTGTTCAGTGATCAATTTTTAAGTTTTGATTTGATCGTATTAACTTTCTATAAACTGGTTGACTCTAAGATCATCGAAATGACCGAAAATATCATTGGTATTTTAATGCTTATTTTGTGGTATAATATATAAATTCTGAATTATACATCTCCAGCCATCTTCTACTGCGTAACCAATGAGACACTAAATACCAGAAGAAACAACTTAGTATTAGTTAAAAAATGATTTCGAGCGGCAACAGGGTTGTTAATTTCTACCTGTTGAAGAATCGAGAAAAGGTTGGCAGGCAAATTCTGGTGATCTTGGTTCATTCTGGAGCCGTGGCTTCCAATAATTTGTGCTCGAGGGATCGAAACGCTACACGTCTGCAGGCCTTTTTCGTAGCGAGTGGTTGCTTGCCCTGCCGCGTCACTGCCACGTGTTTAACCCATGCATCCTATAGGTACACGTCGGACGACTAAACCGGGACACGGACGATTGGTATGGACTGCACTGGTTTTGGTGTTCGGACAGAACTTGCCAACTTCTGGACGTTTTAGCTAAAAAAGACATGTTGATTGCCGTTGTTTTGTGCTTAAAAACATGCATGTTAATTATCGTCTGACTGTTTGGCCGTCTCGGTCTCATAAAAAAAACCTTTCGTTTGGGAGTACTGCCTTCGTTTTAATATGTTGAAATAAAGAATACTTTGTGTTATTCCGTATACGGGTTTTACGCAGTCACATACCATATTTAAGAAACTTAAATTTAATATAATGTGAAGAAAACATGAGAAAAGTTGCTGTGTAATCCTTTTAATTATATTTTATGAGTCGCTGGATATGCACAGCCTTCGCTTAATCAGTGCAAAAAAGGTGAAGATATCTATACCCTACACACATCCCTTGCTAAACAAAAGCAATTTTGGACTTGTTAACCAAAAGATATTGGGAGCCTTCGGTTTACACCTAAAACAAAATCTGCAATCTCCAATAACAAAAGAAAAGCCGTGACGAATTGACGCTACAGAAAGCCACTGGCAGCAAGACGTTAATCTAGCCGTGACAGAGACCGGCGTGACGGCTCGCTGGATCCTTCGAGAGAGAGAGAGAGGAGCAAAAGATAAACAAATGGTCTCACGTCTCCTGTTCCATCCATCGATCGATCCAAACCGAGCCAAAACTGCACAGTGTCATCCACCAGCTCACCGCTCTCTGACAGCCACAACTGCACGGCCCCTTTTCCAGAAAACGATTCGATCGTGCCTGCTTCGTGTACTGCTCCATCCCCGGTAAGCTTATTTCCAAAGTTCCCATTCACTGCCTCCTCCTCGTCCGTCCTAACCTTAATATATTTATAATTTTTTGTGTCTAATATCTTATTTAAGAATTTATGAAAATCATTAGAAATGGTCATACATAAAGTATCTACATTTTATCATCTAATAATAATAAAATATTAATCATAAAACATTCTTATATAAGACAAACGGTCAAACGTTGAATATAAACAATGAAAAATCAATCTCTATATGACGGAAGTAGCATATCGTAAGTATAGTACGAGTGAATTACTAGTTCTCCTATTAATTATTTCATATTCAAATCCCTGTCTAACTCTACCGACCTACTGCTTCATTCAATCCCTTTATTTAATAAGAAATATTTAAGTTATTTTTTCTTATAACTAGTTTACCTCTATAGTTAGAAACACATCTATATATAATGGATATATATAATGGACAGATGGAGTACTATTATTACGTGGAGATGGCCAGATTAGGCTTAACCCGGATTCTCTGAAACTCTCTCTGGAATAATCGTGGCTGCATCCTGCATGTGTCTATGTCATGTCGCAATTCACCGAAACTCCATGTAGACTTAAAAGTAATAGGCGAAACTAATAGTAGGATGATCAGTAATAAATTGCTTAGTGCCACCATAGATTTATTGTAATGTTGTTGTGCTTAAATATATATTTATATATGGTGTGTATAGGTGGAGGGAACTTTAACATAATATTTTAGCGGAGATTTAGTGAAGGCTTCCATGGTCTTAAAGGGGCAGTGGAGGATTGAGTCTCCAATGCTCTAATAGTAGATCCGCTCATGTATAGATGTAAGTTGTGTTCAGGGTGAATGCTTAAGTATCAACCTGCTTTATAAGGTTTTGTAAATGGATAAAAACTACGTGGTTCAAATTCTATTAGCACTCGTGTCCATTGACTATAGGGATGATCTCACTCATATGAGGTTAATGGGGCGTATGATCACTATATGCTTACTAACAAAATTTGACTTAACGTAGAGAAAATGTATTATGATGGTGCAAGTGTAGTGGGCGACTCGGTGGTTCACAAGGCTAAGGACATATGTTCTTTCTTCGAGTTAGTAACTGGCGCATAAAACATAGTGGTGAATTATCATACGATTAATTAATTATTAACTACAACAAACTTAGAAAATGGATTGCTATGATTTTTTATTTTTTTATCAACTTTTCTATAGAAAATTTGAGAAAAAAATATACTATTTAGCAGTTTGGAAAACATATATATTAAAAAAACGAGATAATATAGTTTGAGAAGAGAAGTAGACGAACGCGGCTGCATACTTACCTAGTTTCTCCTCAAAACAATTTTTAATTCTTCCAAAAGGTTGCGAATGACAATTGATTCAAGTGGTGTTGTTGTTGTGTCATGAATCATGCTATGCTTAAATCCTGTTAGCAATTGTTCATAGGTATCCGTACACGTGTATAGGTTACACGAGTATGTATGTGGTCACTCCATATGGCGTTTAGTGCCACCGCCAACTACTGAGAACGCGTGAAGGAAATACACTGCAATAATGTACGTACATTGCATTTCTCAGTGAGCGCATGACTCCAACACCTATTTACATGGTTGAGTGTACTACTCTGGTCTTTTTAAAGCAATATTGAAGTATTTTAGAACATTGCAAATGCTTTACAACTCAAATGGTGTTATCGTGCACACATCGTGCTACCGTTTAAATTTAGTCTAACACGAGTACTCGTTGATATCAGTAATGTACATATGCATACAAATTAAAATGAGTGTCCATGTGGTCACATATGACGCCTGCACCACCAAACCATGCGTGAAGGATACGATATGGCGATGGGCGAGTGTATCCATTTACTTATAAAAAAAAGCTATTAAGCCCCTACCAAATGTTTATTCTCAAGAAAATGAAATCCAAAACGTGAAATGAATAGGCCAGTAATTAAATCTCAAAGTTTACCCTATTATAAGCTATCTAGATTATCCTTTCCAGGACCAAGCGTGCCAACTGCCAAATATAGATAAATCCTTATCCACAATTACAGCGCAGCATGGATGATGACGATGACGAAACGAGCAGCAGTAACAATTCCCGCGTTTTTTATTTGACAGTGAAATTAAATTATACGGTTTCCAGCCTGTCCTAAGCCGTACGGACGATGGGCAAATATGGAAAAAGTCTCGAGGAGATAGATAGAGCTACTGTTACAACTCCCTGGACCAACCCCACGGGTTAATACCCATGGACCGGGTCACTGACACAACCAGGTGCATGGACTGCGTCCACGGAGGTATCCTCCTCGTGGCGGCTCATTAATCCAATCTGCTAGTAACATTAATGTGGATAAAAAAATCTCGTTGCGTACATTTACAGAAAGGTCCCTTTTGAGGACTGATTTGTAATTTATTATTTTGGTAGGGTTGGTTTGGGGAAATGGGCAGCACCAAGTGTTCCTCCTTTTCTCCACGGTTTCCTCTCCTCCGCTTTATATTTCTCCTCTCCTCGTTCCTCTCCGCCCTCCAAAGCTCGCGGCTTTTTCACTTTTTCTTTCTCTCTCGCGCGGTCGCGGACAGGGCGAGTTCGAGGAATTTGTAGCAGGATTGCGGTGGTGGTGGTGGGTTGGTTGGTTGCCGGAGTCTGCCGTCGCGATCGCGAGCGGGTTTTGCTGGAATCGATTGCTGGGCGGGGATTAATCGGGCGTTTGCGCGAGTTTTTGCGACTGGAGGCGGAGGAGAGATGGGGGCGGGGGTGTCGAGCATGTTCGGGTTGGGCGGCGGCGGCGGCGACGGGGACCGGTCGGCGGCGGCGGCCGCGTCGGTTGCTGGTGCCGCGGTGGGGCTGGGCGACCTGCCGGAGCTGTGCGCCGCGCAGGTGCTGCTCAGGCTCGACGCGCCGGAGATCTGCCGGCTCGCGCGGCTCAACCACGCGTTCCGCGGCGCGGCCGGGGCGGACTTCGTGTGGGAAGCCAAGCTGCCGGAGAACTACCGGTACCTGGTGAGCTTCGTGGAGGGCGGTGGCGGCGGCGAGCGGTGGCGGCGGCGTCGGCCGGCTGGGAAGAAGGAGATCTACGCGAGGTTGGCCAGGCCCGTGCCCTTCGATGGCGGCTTAAAGGTGTGAACTTTGTTGCCCCCCTTTTTCAAGAACATGTTTCTTTCCATATACTCGTTGACCATGAAACTTGTTCGCGGGATTGAAAATTTATGGTCTGCAATTAATTAGTTAGAGATTAGTCGTTGTCTTTTATGTGGGGATTGAAACGCTTCTCCCTTGATTTCGTTCGGTGTCGTGTGTTCAATCCAAATCATGTTTTTTCATTTCAAAGGATATCTGTTTCGTTTCCAAATTAATCAATTTTAAGGGAAGTTTTGTACTTTTTACGGTATGATATTTCTGATTTGCTTCCTCACTTCTAAAAATATCCCTCTAGTTCTGGCATGAAACACGAGTTAATTTTCTTTGCTAAATTTGTCTTGTGTCAAATGCAGGAGTTCTGGCTGGAGAAGAGCAAAGGCAGGGTTTGCATGGCGCTATCCTCCAAATCTCTGGTGATAACTGGGGTTGATGATAGGAGATATTGGCAACACATTCCAACTGCAGAATCACGGTAACTGTCGCTTTGATCTCATATTACTTGTGATATTTATTTGCTCGTTTGTGTTCTTTCAGAAATATGACATGTTGCGATTGCTATCGTGTGAGTTGCCACTTGAACTATGTCACAGAAAATAGCTCATGGTGTGATTGACCTGTTTCTTATTTCTTATTTTGTAGAAACATATTGAAATGAGGTCATATAGCTACCTTTTCTTTGCATTCTCTTTATTGGTTTGATTTTTCTTTTGTTTTGAATATTCTACTCACGAAAAATGTACTCTTTGTTTTGAAACATATTGTTTGGATGTATAACCATGTTATGAAATCAAATTTTTGAATAATTGTATCTTATTGCTGCTGTCAATATGTAATGTAGCTGCAGTCTTTCCAAGTGATGGCACAAGATGTATGTATCTACTCTGTGCCAGTGGAAGATATTGACTGTGGATACATCATGCAAATGTATTCATCTATTCAAACTCAATTAGGATTGGGGATGCCACATGTTCTGGATGCAATCTTACTGACGCTTTCTTGTTATGTTCATGCAGATTTCACTCTGTGGCATACCTTCAGCAAATCTGGTGGTTCGAAGTGGTTGGCGAAATGGATTTCTGCTTCCCTGTGGGAACCTACAGCATATATTTCAGGGTTCATCTTGGGAAGTTCTACAAGCGATTTGGACGGCGAGTTTGTAGCACTGAGCATGTCCATGGTTGGGACAAGAAGCCTGTCCGCTTCCAGCTCTCCACGTCTGATGGCCAGCACTCACTATCTCAGTGCTCCCTGGGTGAGCCTGGGAGCTGGGTACTCTACCATGCAGGCGATTTTGTGGCCTCAAAGCCTGACCAAACGATCAAGCTGAAGTTCTCGATGGCGCAGATCGATTGCACACACACAAAAGGTGGCCTGTGCGTCGACTCGGTGCTCATATATCCAAAGGGATTTCAGCAAGAGGGGATGGTCAGGTCTCAGAAATGTAGATGTTGAGAAGGACCTTACATTAGATTGTAGACAAAATGCAGCTTGCAGCCTAATTCTATTTTTCATTTGGGCTCTTGTATGCGCGGCGAAAGGTGTATATAATCGTAGGGGTTCAATTTTGTGTGATCGGTGACGGTAACATGAATGTGTGATTTTGTGTGTCCAGTTTTTTCCCATGTTTTTTTTCCCTGGAGCTAAATGGGTCTTCAAGTTACCCATGAACGATTGTACTGAAATGAGATCAGAAATGTTGTTTTCCTTCTCCAATTGCGATACACTGATCTGCTGTTGTTTCATACTGTAGCTATGCTTTATACTACTGCTGATACCATAATTGACTAGTTCAGGTGCAATTTGAAATACACGAAAATGCTATGAACTTTTTTTAGTAAAATTCAGATGAGATTGGCAAGACAGTTTCCTCTCCACGGACAGGCGTCACTGTATTATTTTGACTGTCAAATAGGTTACCCTATTTCTCTTCTAGCGGTCAGATTTGGCGAGCTTGGAAAAATCGATCTGAAAAATGTGATATCGACAAGTGTGACATTGATAATAAGAAGGCGTCAGTAGCATGGAACTGTCGTTGTTGCTATAGTTGCCACAACGGATTAAGTACTATCCATGGACGGCAGGCAAGATCCTATTCCTAGGTGCGTAACACATCGATCGATCAGGAATTGGGAATGATGATGATAAGCGAATGAATCAGTGGGCGACAGTACATGTTGGGTGTTGTCCGATCAGAAAGAAAGCCTCTTGCCGAACTCGCATGCTTGGCCTTCTTTTCTTTGTCCTGACTACTCAGCTGTCACATGCAGACATGCTGCCCGCTATACTTTCCACTGCATTTTGCTGGGTGATCTCTCTTTTCTCTCTCATCGTCATCAGCATGATCTAATCCTTCTCGCCACTCTGTAGAGATGCCCTCCTTTCCAGATTAACAAACTACTCACGTCTGAATTCATGGAAGAGTGTTGGGAATAATAGATAAGATATTGGTTTTAGCGTGGAAAAACTCCTCTAAAGTAGAGAAAAAATCACGGGATACAAATCCACTGATAACGGTTCGGGATTACAGGTACAGGGGTGACCTATATTTATAGGCATTGAATAAGACTAGCACTAGAACTAGGACTAGTACTACGACTAGGATTAGGACCATTACTAGAATTAGAATTAGGTTATTTAAGTCATAACCCAATAAACCTCCCCTTTAATTAAAATCCCTATAAATATGAACTAGAAGAAAATGTTTTCAAAACCCCGAAGGGTAGCTAAGCACCATAAACACCTACTAAGTCCAGGCAATGCTTGAACTTAGTATTGGAAAGTGACTTCGTGAGCATATCTGTAGGATTGTCTTCAGTGTGTATCTTCCCCACAGTAACTTGCCCTTGAGCAACAATATCACGAATAAAGTGGTGCTTAATATCAATGTGCTTGGTCTTGGCATAAAACATGTCGTTCTTGTCAAACAAATAGCACTCTGGCTATCACAATAAACAATATTAGTACCCTGTCGAATACCAAGTTTAGAAACCAGACCTCGCAACCAAATAGCCTCCTTGACACCTTCAGTAGCTGAAATATATTCTGCTTCAGTGGTAGAAAGAGCAGTAACAGACTGAAGTGAAGCTTTCCAACTGACAGCTGAACCACACAAAGAAAAGATATATCCAGAAATAGACATTCGTTTATCAAGATCTCCAGCATAATCAGAATCAACAAACTCAACAACATCATTTGTTTTCACTCTGTTCTTATCAAACATCAAGCCAAAATGAGAAGTACCTTTCAAATAACGAAGAATCCACTTTACAGAATTCCAATGTTCTTTGCCAGGATTATGCATGAATCTGCTAACCACACTAACAGCATGAGTCAAATCGGGTCGAGTGCAAATCATAGCATGCATAAGATTGCCAATGGCACTGGCATAAGGAACACGGGACATGTAATCTTTATCAACTTCATTAGTAGGACACTGACTTGAAGATAATTTAAAATGTGAAGCAAACGGTGTAGAAACAAATTTGCAATTACCAAGATTAAATTTCTCAAGTATCTTTTCAATGTAACTTTTATGAGAAAGAAACAGTGTACCAGCCTTATGGTCACGCTGAATTTCCATGCCAAGAATTTTCTTCACAGGACCAAGATCCTTCATCTCAAATTCATGACTAGGTTGAGCCTTCAACTGATCAATCAATGACTTGGCATGAGAAGCAATGAGCATACCATCCACATAAAGCAGCAAATAAACAAAAGACCTATTGGGAAATTGTTTAAAGTAGACACAATTGTCATAATTGCTACGTGAATATTGTTGTGTAATCATAAAAGAATCAAACCTTATATATCATTGCCTAGGAGCTTGTTTACGACCATAAAGAGACTTCTTCAAATGACAAACTAAATGCTCTTCACCAGAAACAGCAAAACCCTCAGGTTGTGTCATATAAATCTCCTCATCTAAATCTCCATGTAAGAAAGCAGTTTTAACATCAAGTTGCTCTAACTCCAAGTCAAATAAAGCAACAAAGGCAAGCATAACCCGAATCGAAGAGTGGCGCACAACAGGAGAGAAAACTTCATTGAAGTCAATACCTTCCCTTTGGTCGAAACCTTGTACCACTAAACGAGCTTTCCATCTTGCAGGTTCAACTCCAAAAATACCCTCCTTCTTCTTATAAATCCATTTGCACTTCAATGGCTTTTTATCTGATGAAAGCTTCATCAAATCCCATGTATGATTTTTATGAAGGCTCTCAATTTGTTCATTCATGGCAGTCAACCACTTAGAAGAATTTGCACATGAGATAGCTTCAAAATAAGAAGAAGGTTCAACGGTATCATGAACATCTTGAGCAGCAAGAAGAGCAAAACATGTCATACCATCAGTGTCACGATATCTATTAGGAATAGAAGCATTCCTTCTAGGTCTGTCTCGAGCAATATAATGATCATTGTTACTAGAAGATGTAGAACCAGAAGCTTGTTCTGTAGCAGGGAGAACTGAAGAATCAAAGTCAACATCAACAGTAGGTGAAACTACCTCAAATTCTGAATTCCTTGCAGCAGCTTCATCGGTTTCAGTCTCAACTGGGGGAGTATGACTACCCGATGAAAGGAAAACATCTTCATGAAAAGTAACATCACGACTAGCGATCAATTTGTGAGCTTTAGGACACCATAAACGATATCCTTTGACACCAGAACCATAACCAACAAATATGCACTTTCTTGCTCTAGGCTTCAATTTTCCAGTGTTAACATGAGCATAAGCAGGACAACCAAAAATTCTCAATTTAGAGCAATCAACTGGTTTACCTGACCAAACCTCTTCAGGAATTTGAAAATTTATGGCAGAATTTGGAGAACGATTAATCAGATAAGATGCAGTAGAAATTGTCTCAGTCCACAAAGCACGCTTATTCCACAAGCCTGTATTAGAAAGCATGCAACGAGCTCTTTCCAAAAGAGTGCGATTCAAACGCTCTGCCACACCGTTCTGTTGAGGACTTCCTGGAACAGTCAAGTGTCTTGCAATACCATGATTAGCACAGAAAGTATCAAACTCACCACTACAAAATTTCAATCCATTATCAGTTCTAAGCTTCTTTATTTTTCTGCCAGTTTGGTTTTCAACCAATACTTTCCACTTCTGAAACACCGAAAGAGCTTCATCTTTATGTTTCAAGTAGTAAACCTAAACTTTGCGAGAAAAATCATCTGTGAATGTAATAAAGTACTCACATCCACCAAGAGAACGAAACTTAGATTTACCCCAAAGATCAGAATGAACGTAGTCAAGAATTCCTTTAGTCTGATGAGTAGCAGTACTAAAACTAACCCTCTTCTATTTTCCAAAGACACAATGTTCATAGAAATCAAGTTTGCCTATGTTGTTCAAATGACCTTTCTTGCAAAGTAAATCCATACATTTCTCACTCATGTGACCCAAGCGCATGTGCCAAAGCTTGGTGGTGTGAGGATGTGATGCAATACTAGAAACAGCTGCAACACCTGTAACTGTAGATCCTTACAAGAAATAAAGACTGCTAATTCTGTTGCCTTTTAGAGCAACAAGATTGCCTTTCGAAATCTTAAGAACACCATTGTCGCCAACATATTTATATCCCATCGACTCCAAAGTGCCCAAAGAAATAAGATTTTTTTTTTCATTCTAGGAACGTGGCGAACATTTGAGAGGGTCCTAACGATACCATCATGGGTTTTAATTTGTACAGAACCAATACTAGCAATTTCAAGAGGAGAACCATCACCAATCACAACTTCACCAGTATCAACAGAATGAATCATAAGTAGAAAACCACTCCTTATGTTGACATATATGAAAGGTGCAAGCCAAATCAATAATCCAAGCAATTTGATTCTCAATACTAGTAGTACTGATTAGAACCTCCCCATCAGAATCACTGGTAACAAAACTAGCTTGAGCATGTTTCTCCTGAATTTTACTCTTATTCTCTTCCTTCCTTTTCAATTTAGGGCATTCAGAGATATCACGACTATTTTGCTTGCAATAGCGACAAAATATTCTAGATTTACTATCTCTTGATTTAGATCTGGACTTTGATCTAGAAGAATTACTCTTTTGAAAAGATGTACCTCTAACAATTAACCCCTCAGCTTTAACTTCAGAACGAAGATCACCGTCAAATTTTTCCTTGGACAACAAATTTAACTTAACATCCTCAAAACTAAGGGTATCATGATTACCATAAAGCATAATCTCTTTGAAATGTTTAAAGGTAGCAGGCAATGAGACAACGAGTAAAATAACTTTATCCTCATCATCAATTTTCACATCCAATTTCTCAAGATCAATGATGAGAGAATTAAACTCATTAAGATGAGATCGAATAGAGGTACCTTCTGCCATACGAATTGTGTACAGATGTTCTTTCAAGCGTAATTTGTTTGTGAGACTCTTTTTCATATAAAGTGCCTCCAATTTCTCCCACAAAGAAAACACAGACGTCTCGTTAATAATTTCACGCAAAACATCCGTAGACAAACTGAGTTGTATGGCAGACAATGCCTTTTGATCTAAATCCTCCCACTTGTCATCAGTCAAACCATCTGGTCTAGCCCTTAATGCCTTCCGAACACCAACTTGGGTGAGAATAACTTTCATCTGAATCTGCCATATGCTGAAACTGATTTGACCATCAAATTTCTTGATGTCAAATTTGGACGACATATTAAAGAGAAAAAAATATAGCAGATCAAAAAATATATTGCAGATCTGGAGAAAGAGAAGAAATTCCCTGGTAGGGAAGTTGTGTGCACGTAGCAAATTTACCAAAAGAAAAATTGATGAACGATGGGACAGAGCCTAGCTAGGTATAGATAGGTCCTTGGTGTAGTACGTAGCACTGCAGCCTGCCTCCACTTTTTCCTTGCCGTTGCCGCAGAGATGGATGGAGAGTGGCTGCCTGCTATGCATGCGTCAGGACGTGATGCGGCCGGCCTTGCTGCGCGGAAGAGGACGCGACGAGATATGGCCGGCCAAAGAACACGCAAGGACGAACGCTGCTGTAGAGTAGATCAGATCAGAAATTTCTCACTCAAAATTTTGAACTTAATTGTGTATTAAAATTCCTGTGCAGGATCAGCCAGGGTACATAAAAAGACAATTTTGATTACATAACCATCGTTCTTAGAAACAACTAAAAATAACACTTATTCTAACGAAAATGCAGTGGAAAGAAAGGTAGACTAGCTCCACCGGGTACGGTTCCAGTCCACAGGCAAAACTTCGACGGTAGACCAGCTCACTCCTAAAAGTCTTCTCCATCGGACTCAACTTCTAGCTCTGAAGAGGAAAATTGAGCAAGGCTGAGTACAAACCACCGTACTCAACAAGTAGCACGGAAAAGAGGGTAATAAATGATGCATAGGTATCATGAACAACAGGCTAGGGTTAGTTGCAATAAAGCAGCAGTTAAACAAATAACAAAGATTAAAATGAATAAAGGTGATTGAATAAATTAAAGGATAATTAAATAACAGTTGTAAAATACCACAATACTGTTCAACGTTACACCACGTTGCAACAGGCCCAACCACTACTCAACGTTACACCACGTTGCAGTAGTCCCGAGTGAAAACCAGTTTACCCAAGTCATTAAAGGTTCACTAATCACAGTGAAGCTGGTAGTTCGCCCGTAACCGTGGGCACGGCTATTCGAATAGGTTATACTCTGATCAGAGGTGTACTACTGTACCACAAGACACGACTTCACTATACTTGAACGTGCGCCGACATACCCCCAGGGTATACCGGAAAGGAGACCGTGATAGGACCCGTCACATAACCCTCCCTATTTAATCGCACCGCACTTCAGTTTTCACCCCTCCTTTACACCAAGTCGGGCAGTCCCCTCTTGTGCCTTGGTAGATCCGGAAGCAGCAGAGGCTTTCGTTACACCACGATTGCCCGTCCATACTCCATCACGCCTACCCTTGCCTTGGTACGTCAAATAGTTCGAAGCCATGCTTCAAATCACACCTTACCCATTTCGGCATGTGGTTAGCACTTAATTACTTTTAGGGTTTCCCGTGAACCGGTCCTTAATTGCCATGGGTGCGACTCTCAAAACCATGCACCCACAGCCCACCATTATCAATATTTTAGTTGACATTAACCCGAACCGGGTAATGAATCAATATTACAGCTATTCAGAACTACGCATGATTAAATGTGATCCCATGAGCTACTTGTTCTAAGCACGACTAAGTATTAACCTAGACCTAACTCTAATCAAGTTACCCCTAGTCTAGCATGAATAAAGTTGGATAATCAACGGCATAATAATAAGGATTACCCGAAAAATAAATACAGCAAATACTTTAATTAAAACAATGCATGTTTGAATAAATAAAGCGGTGAATTTTCAATAATAGGTTCAATATAATCAAAGATGAGTGCCACTTGCCTTGCTCTGTCCCTGGGGTACTTCGGCGACGATCTCGAAGTAAACCGGCTCTTCGGTGGGGTTCGAATCTAAGCGACAAAGCACAAAAATAAATAAAACAGGCACAAACTCTACTGAAACAGTAAAAAAAGTATTTTTAATGGATTCTTGACAATTTTATGAATTTAATGAAATTTGAATGGACCTAAATGGAGACTAGATGAAGTACTTATGAATTGTAGAAGTTTTCTGGGTTTTTAAACTAAACAGAAAAATCCTAAATCAATTATTGCGCAATTAATAGGGCTGCTGACGTCAGCGAGGAGAGAGAGGAGGCGGCGCCGACAGGTGGGGGCCACCTGTCGGTGGGAGAGAGGGGAGAGGAGAGGCTGACGGCTGAGCCCCACGGGAGGAGAGAGGGAGGAGGGCCGGCGGGCGGCTGACAACCCGGGCCCGCCCAGCAGTGAGAGGAGGAGAGGGGAAAGGAGGAGGAGGGGTGGCCAACGGGTGGGGCCGTCGGTCAGAGAGAGAGAACAGGGGAGCGGGAGGGGGGGTGCTCGGACGACGGCGACAGCGGCGGCGCATGGTGACGGCGCGCGGCATGGCGGCGACGGCGCCCGGCGCACGACCGAGACGGTGGCGCACGCGGCGCAGCCGGGCAAAGCGGCGGCGATGGATTGGCGCGGCGACGACGACGAGCGATGAGCGCGGGCGTGTACGGGGGCGGGTGGCGGCGGCTTGACGACGGCGTCGCGAAGGCGACGACGACGGCGACGGGCGGCGATGATGACGAGCGCCGCACACGTCCGGCGACGGCGTGCGGCTCGGTGGCGGTTGGCCGGGGAGGAAAAGAGAGAGGGGAGGAGGAAGGAGGCGCTCACCGGCGACGGCGACGGTGCGGGTGAGTCGACGAGGTCGAGGCGGAGGTGGTGACGCGGGTGGGCGCGGTCGATCGGCGATGGCGGCGGAGATCGATCGGCGGCGACGAGGAGTGGCGGCTTGAGTGGCGGGCGAAAATCGGCGAGCCGGCGCGGGAGAGGGGAATTTATAGGGTGTCGGCGCCTTCTAGGGCGGAGGCGGTGGTTAGAGAGGCGACCGGGTCGGCGACGACCCGGTTTCGGCGGCGGTGGTTGCGGGCGCGGAGGTGCGACGACGCGATGGAGTCGGACTCGGCCGGCGCGGGGAAGCGACGCAGACTTCGGCTGCGCGGCGCGGGCGAGCTAGGCCGAGCGACGGCCCAGGGGGAGGGAGGAGGCGCGCGCGGGAGAGGACGGCTCGGCTGGGCTGGCCTGGAGGGAGAGGTGGGCCGGCTCGGCTGGGCTGGCCCGGGAAGGGGGAGGGGAAAAGAGAAAGGAAAAGGAAAAGGAGGGATGAGGAAAATTGGACTTCGGTCCAATTTGAGAAGTAAGGGAAAAAGAAAGGAAAAGGAAGCGAAAAAGGAAAGCCCCACTTTTGCCGAGTTTTAAATTAATTTGTTTGGCCAAATTTTATACTTCTTCAATTTAAGTTTAAATCCAATTAATCGATTTGCGAACCTCGATTTAATTAAATTAAGTCCTTTTAGAGGGATGTTTCCTGAGTTAATTAAGCCAATTATTATTTACGAATTTCCTTTATGAATTCAGGCTTAGGACAAAACTCCGGGTGTGACAACGGGGCTGTTGCTGCTGCGCCGTGCGTGACGCGGACGACGCCGCGCCGCGAGAGGAGACGCACGTCGACGAAGCGGCAAACGACAAACGCGACCGAGAAGATTGGATCTTTGCTCTGATACCACTTGTTGGGAATAATAGATCAAGATACAGGTTTTAACGTGGAAAAACCCCTCTAAAGTAGAGAGGAAAAAAACTACGGGAGACAAATCCACTAATAACGGTTTGGGATTACAGGTACAGGGTGACCTATGTTTATAGACATTGAGTAAGACTAGCACTAGGACTAGTACTACAACTAGGATTAGAATTAGGTTATTTGAGTCGTAACCCAACAAAGAGTATATCCAACAGCTCATCTATCCTATCCTCTATTCTGAAAATAGAGGATAAAGACTATAAATCGAGATTCAATAGAACGACCATCTTATCATGTATTTTGGATGTCATCCATATTAGAAGAAAGAACCTTTATATTTAGATGATCTCTCTTCATCCTTTAAAGAGATACAAAGGATGTCATGTATAAATGATTTGGTGGAGTACAAAGAGATATGAAAGATAAAAACTGTTTTAGATGATCATCCAAATGAATATATATGAATGAACAAATTTAGTTAAGCTGTTGAGATGCTCTAACCATGGTCAAATTTACTGGTGACTCAACTTAGAGTAATACTTACCTCACTCTTGTTCTTGAACAGTGCCCATATCTCTCTTCAATTTGTTCTGAATTTTTACGTGTGTGCTGGTTTCTG
This sequence comes from Oryza brachyantha, assembly GCF_000231095.2. Classification (NCBI taxonomy): domain Eukaryota; kingdom Viridiplantae; phylum Streptophyta; class Magnoliopsida; order Poales; family Poaceae; genus Oryza; species Oryza brachyantha. The sequence goes on from NC_023172.2 coordinate 14,035,473, forward strand.
TCAGTGTCAACGATGGGGTTGGGCTAAATGGCAATGTGTGCCAAGGGCCGAGGAAACCAAGGGGATCCAATGGTGCAGTTCTTGGTTGGCGAATCAGCTTTCGGTGTGCCCAAGGATTGGACTCATCATCAGTCATCTGTTGGCCACCTTGCAGCTGCTATGGCCGACCTTTCTGCCGATACCGGCCGGCACGCCTGCTGCCTCCATGAGCGTGTCTCGGGCGGCAATGCCACTGCTTTCACCGGGAAAATTTAGAGGGTGTTTAGATCTATAAATTTTTAGGAGAAGTGTCAGCTAAATGTTTGACTGGATATCGGAAGGGGCTTTTGGATATGAATAAAAAAACGAATTTCACGGCTAGCCTAGAAACCGTGAGACGAATCTTTTGAGTCTAATTAATCCGTCATAAGGACATGTTGGTTACTGTAGCAATTATGGCTAATCATGGACTAATTAGGCTCAAAAGATTCGTCTCGAGATTTTTTCCGTAACTGTGTAATTAGTTTTTTGATTTATTTATATTTAATGTTTTATTTAGGTGTCTAAAAATTCGATGTGATGTTTTTGGAAAAAAAAATTTAGAAACTAAACAAGGCCTTAGGAGATCCTTCTTTTGAACTTTTTTGCTTGTCGCGCGAGCAATTGATCGATGCTACGGTGAGCACTCACCAAATCTGAGGAAGATCCTTATTTTTTCGAAACACTATATAAAACGCAGACACTTATAATATACTCACACCCACCTTATAAATACACCCATATACACTACCTTTACGACTTATGAGCACATCTAAATACTATACCGAAATGTGCTGAGATTAATGAGTGTATTATTTACCACAAAATAATAGTTAGCATAAATACGACCATCCATATCAGCTATACCATCCTCATTTTTTTCACTTCTGCTTATGTTTTTATGGCAAATTTTTATTTTTTAACCTTAAATTTAGAGCTGACGACTTTAAGGATTTTTTCTCATAGTTTATTTTACGGTCTTTATTGTTAGATCAGCAAGAACACGTGTATAAAAAACTTTATTGTAAGGGATAATTGACAGGCACAACAGAGATTCAAATTTAACGTTAAACCCTTACGAGAAAAAACCACGGACGTTGACTGGCAATAACCACTATAAAATGATGATTACAACGCATGAAAATACACCGGACCATCGTACCCTTCCCGTGCAGTTTACAGAGATATATATAAGTGAAAAATCTAAGATTTCTAATAGAAAAAGTTTACGAGTCTTATTAAGAAACTCTATGAGTCCTTAAAAAAACTAGAAGTCATATTAGTAATCTAATAATATAATCAGAATATATTATATATCATAATTCACATTTATTTATAGATTATTTTTCATTTATAAATATACTTATTCCCTTAAAAACTAAACAATCATCGCCTAAGATTTAAACTCATATGTTTCACCGAGCCTAACTAGCTGAGATACGCTCAGTACGCGAAGATCCTTCTTTTCCGTATCAGACGTGACGCGTGCAGTGATGTAGTTCTTGTGTCCATTTGCCCATTCTGAGCCGTCCGTTTGTTCTTCTGGCATGCACTTGATTCCTCTGAAGAAAAACAGCAGTAGTAGGCGTTGATACGAAAGCTTTTTTTTTTTTTTTTGACCAGGTTGATACGAAAGCTTGTTTCAGTGTTCGAGACCTTCAGGTCTTCAGGACAATGTGATCACCATCAGCAACCACTAAACATTGAGCAAAATTTGGGTTCCATGATTCCATCGGTTGCCCATTAATTTTGTGACCCTGTGCCATGATCTACAGCTGCTTTAGAACAAAAGTGCAAGACTGTAGGTTTATTATTTACAAAAATCTTTGTTTATCAAAAAATAGCCCATATTAGAGATAGCAATAGAGGAATACAGTTATAACTAACTTTAAATCACACAGGCTAGTCTTAAGGTCATCTTTACGTCAATCTGTGACGCACTGCACTTTTAACGAAGTGTAAGACTGTGCATATAAAGAAGAGCATGTAAAAAATAATACTAACCCATAGTCCCACACTTTTAATTTCGGTATCTAAAAGTTTAGAGCAACCATAATGAAATGGGAGACACTAGCCATGATTTTATATCATATAATTATCATATACGTGATAAAGAAATTAGTCATAGATCTCTGTCATTTACGACTACTTATAAGCTAAAGTTTAAATTTTAGAACTTAATTTTATGGTTTTTTCACTATGGTTTGTTTTACACATTTCGCTTTTGAGTCGCTATTAACACGTATATAAAAGTTTTACATGCAAATTATTTTTCGTTTATAAAAACATGTTTTCGCTTATTTCTTCAAAAAGCGAAACGATGGGAGCCCACGCTTACCATGCAAACACTACAATCTCATATGAATTTGATGAATATCTCTTATCACATCTTAGGTGTTGCATAAAAATCATATCTCATATCTCATGCAAGATATAATACTTACTTATCACACTATCTTTTATTATATATAACAACTTGTTTAATTCTACAGATATCATAAGAGTTGCATTATGAATGACCTTACGGGGCGTCACAATAATCTACTCAACTTGGATAGGTTGGACGAGTAATAAACTTTGACCTTAACCTCGACGACAGAACGTCAAAGGTCTCAGCGAAACGCGTCGAGATTATGAGACCAAGGCCTTGTTTAGTTTCCAAAATTTTTTTTAAAAATATCACATCAAATTTTTAAACATCTAAATAAAGCATTAAACATAGATGAATGAAAAATTAATTACACAGTTATGGAAGAAATATCGAGACGAATCTTTTGAGCCTAATTAGTCTATGATTAACCATAAATGCTACAGTAACCAACATGTGCTAATGACAGATTAATTAAGCTTAAAAGATTCGTCTCGCGGTTTTCAGGCTAGCCGTGAAATTTGTTTTTTATTCGTATCCGAAAATCCCTTCTACCATTCGGTCAAACATTTGATGTGATATTTCTCCTAAATTTTTTTTTGTCAATCTAAACACCACCGAGGTAAAAACTACATTAACTGGTAGTTAGTACGAAAATTCACAATATTTGCTGCCTTTGACTAGACCCCTGCGAAGTCCAACCACCCAGAGCCTGGTGGGGCCGCCTGGCCACGTGCGTGGTCTTGCGGGCCGGACGAAATTAGATGGGCCTCCGCGTGAGCTACCACATGTTTTTTAGTTGGGCCGGAAGAAAGCAGTCCAAAATACGAGGAGCCCAACCTGGAGCCGTGGGCCTTTTATGATAACGCGAGGGCCCAACACGCGCGTCGCATATGACACCGCGGCGGCGGCAGCCAACCAAATCCGCCACCGCGATGCCTCTCCTCCTCGCCCGCGCGTCTCCACCGGCGCTCCGCCACCACCACCACCGCGGCCTGTCCCCGCCGCGCCCCACCACCAGGCCCCGCCGCCTCCGCCTCCGCCTCCGCGGCTCCGGCTCCGACCCCCCGCAGCAGCAGCAGCAGGTCAACCTCTCCGTCCTCCGCTTCACCCTCGGTAACAACCGCCTCCCCCTTCTTCCTCCGCCTCGCGCCCGCCGGGGCGGCGAGCTTGTTTGGTCGAGCGGTTTTAGTCTCCTGACGTTGCTAGCGGAGGTAGCGCAGGGATTCCCGGGCTGGACGAGTCGTACCTCCCGCGGTGGATAGGCCTCGGTTTCGGCGCCCTCGTGCTCCTCAACCACGTCCTCTCCCCGTCGCCCACCCCCGCGCAGCTCGTCGGTACCGTCGTTCCCCGCCTCTTAGCTGTGCAGCTATGAATCTATGATCGTCGGGGCTGATGGGCTATGTGAAATCGCAGAGGTCGGAGGTCCTCGGGCTGTGCCTGGCGGCGTTCTCAGCGACGCTGCCGTACCTCGGGAGGTTCCTAGAGGTGGGAAGGAGATGATGCCCTGATGGTGTTTGATGGAATGGTACACTGGGGGTGGGGTTTGATGTTGAAAGGAGGAAAACAATGTGTGATGGGGGGTTTTGGTTGATGTAGGGTGCGGGTGCTGCTGAACGTGTGCCCTTGCCTGAGGGGAGCAGGCAGGTGTTTGCCATGTCTGATAGCCTGTCAGCAGCACAGAAGGAGGACATGGCGTGGGCTTCCTACGTTCTGTTACGGAACACAAACACAACATCGGTGGTATGGTTTTTTATATTTGTCAGTCATACATATTTGAGTTACTCTTGATGTAATGAGCTGACCGATATGTGATTAGTTAGGTGCTCCTCTTCCAACTCTCGAAACTAGGTAGCAGAAGTGTTTGTTTGTGGTGCTGATGCTCCAGTAACTTGCTGCTGTACAGTTGCATTTAGTTCCCATATGAACTAATAGAGAGCAACTTTTCCTGTGTTTTTTGTGACAAGTTCAAGACCAAGTTGTTCCGGCTTGCTAGAATGACGCTTACAGGAAAACATGTGTACCTAGCTCACTATAGAATATGTACAATGTACATACTCGAGGATTGTGTTGCAGTGACATGAGTACCCAGCTTACTATAAGAATATATCCATACTCGAGGAGTGTGTTGCAGTGTGGTACATGGTTGAGCTGTATTCTTCTATGAGTGTACGGATTGTCTACAGCACATTATTCTGCATTTGTGTATCTATACTCCTCATCAAAGAAAGTAGTGATCCTCCATCTCCACACTGCATTTCTTAGGGATTGCTCTACAAATTTCTTTCATATACACACTAGACCTTCCACACATTGTTTTCTTCTTGTTTGGTCATGTACTCACGTTGCAACAGGAAAGGTCTCAGATGACCGGATTATCGGCATGTAATATGTATTGTATGAGTTAATTTTACAGTTTGACTTTGTAGATACTGTTGGTCCTTAAAAAGGTGAAGGGTATGTTTGATGCATAACCAATTAACCACATTATAGTTTTGACCAATGTCAGGGCATGTACAACACATTTTTTTTGTAGCAATTGCACAGGTATTTATCTAGTGGTAGTTAAAATAACCGAGCAATTATGTTGATAGCTAAGTTTGCGTGCTATGGAATAGTGGACGATATTTTTTTACGTATGAGAATTTCTAGTTCTCATGTCAAATCTGGTTGGAGCAGTTATAACTTTTTAAGTGACCATATTTCTCACTTTGGTTTTTCTTCTTGCTAGCTCATAGCAATTGGCAGTCAGTTGTGCATACGAGGATATTGGGATCCACCTGAAAAGATTTCCAAATATGCCATGATTGAGTGGTTCAAAAGTCAGATGCAGGAAGCTGGAATTATTGATTTGAGGGAGGCTTTGTACATCCCCATCTTTTCTGGTAAGTTCCAGGTCTCTTATGCCCAGCAGAATGCCAGTGCATATTTTCTCTGTTTATAAAAAAGGCTTTGTTCTTCTCCATCCCCCCTTTCTGGTACCAATGAGTCTCTACCTTTCAGCAACTGTTTGCTTGTAACATATGGCAAAGATTTGTATATGTGAATTGATAGATGAAGGTACGAAGCATCACTATTTATGCTGAAATTCAGTATGGTTATCTGCTAGCTTTCGTAGTGTTTGAGGTGACATGTCTGGTTATGTGGACATGCAAACTTTTCTATTGTGCCAAATAACTTCCATGAAGTTAACTTCACGTTAAGTTTACCAATAAAGAACCATGTACTGACGTCGTGTCGGTTTATTACAAATTATGATTAGTTTTCTAGATGATTGTTTATGCCTCTTATAGCATTGCTTTTCTCCTTATTTCACACCATTCAGTTAAAACGTGTCTTCTACTGAACCAACAATGCTGCTTTGAACAGACACTCGGCTTGGGAAGATTCTTCCACAAGGGATTCTTTCTGTGCTGGCACAGCCAGTTCTGAACAACCCTGATCCAACTACCGGTGAAATAAAAGCCGAAGGTTTCATCCTGTTGGCCTCCAATGCAAATTATGCATACAGTGAGAAAGATAGGATTTGGATTAGAACAGTTGCAAATAAATTTCAATGTGCATAGTTCAGAAATACCGAAGGTATTCCTATACCTTGAAACTGACTATTTTTTCTTTTTCAGCTATACGAACTTCACATTTTGCAACTGTTTATTTTATTAAACAAGGGCAGTAGCCACCTGTCCAGCAGTAGGTCTATGCAATAAACTATTGACAAAATGTTTACTTTAGAACTTGTAAATTGTGTCTGACATGCAAATTATATGGGAAATGCTGGTTCTGAGCAGTACAGTAAAACAGATTCAACAAACATTGGTGTGTAAAATAGAATCAACATTGGCAAGTATCCAAGAGGATCTTTTTTATTCTTCCATACCTTGCGAACATCTTGTTAAGCTCTACATGGTGTTGCTAGTAACTTAAAATCCACCTTGTGGACATCCTGTCATTGGTTACAACTGTTGCGAACTTGCGATCGGTAGTGCTAAGGAAAGTTGTGTGACATCGTTTGCAAGGGACAAAATTGTTGAACTGTTGAATGCATCTGTCCTGTTATAGATGCAAGGAAGCTTATTAATCAATGTGAATGACTAGAGTACCACTAGGATAAAGATTTTTCCAGTGAAGATGGGTGGACGTGTCATTAGTTGGTTGAGGTGTCAGAAGCTAACCCCCTCTATTGGCATGTGCAAGTAGGGCATCCTAATCTTTATGGAAAGCAATGTCTACTCCCAACGCTTTAAATGTCTTACGCAAATCTAATTGGCCAATACTGTAAATGGTTTGAAGGAAAAGGCAGTGATGACAGGTGTGTCTTTGTTTCTTTTTTTTGCCTTCTCACTCTCTGCTGAGTCCTGACTGCTTTGTTACTCTGTGACAACATTTTAGTGACTCAAATAAAGCTAGTTCAATCTCTTATGTTGCACTACTGTGCGTAAAGATTACCTTTGACCTTCTCCTTGAATTATGCCATAGGTGATTCCTTTTCTCTGATGTCTGTTGCGTTGTTGCGTGGTTTGGAGGGGTATTCCATCAGTTTCATTGTATCAATTCCTATATTCACACATTCTCATTGGATTATTTTGTAAGCTGATGACAACAGATGTTTATAATCGGTCAGTTGAAGGATCTCTCAAGTTGATGATGACATTTCCTCTTGCAATTACAGCTGAAAGGACATCATGAACAATTTGAGGACAATCTCCAATAGATGGAGAAAGCACGCACAGATGGTGTTTTGCTTGTGCACAGATCTATAGGTTGATAGTGTAGCACAATATTTTCATGGGCCTTTTCAACGCCATTTAAATGTCGAGCAGCACACTAACCATTATTTTGCCAGCTGAAGCTTGGTTTGAGTTAAGAGCAGGCCACAGCCATTCTCACTGCATTATTGCCCCGTGACCTGGGCTGTACTGTTTTCTTGTGGATCCACTTTGTGCATTCAAATCCTTTGCCCTGGAGTCTCAACCGCACATGGATCTCAACAATCTTCTGTTTTGTGTAGAAGCCTGCTGTGTTCGTGAGGCTCACATTGAATTATTGATTTCTTCTACCGCCAAAATACGTACACCAGTGTGCAGTGCCTGTTTAAATGCACGCAGCCGGATGTGGTTGATGCAGTCTGTATTCAGTACTCTGGAGTACCCAGTTTGCCGTGTGGCTAATGTCTCGCTGGAGATTGGTTAGATGATCCTCTGCTCTCCTTTGTGTGAACTGCCAGCAAGTGACCTGCTATGCCTATGAAGAAGAAGAGAGGGTGATGAAGATGCACGTCCTGTTTGCATCTCCATGCCCCCATGCGTCTGTACAGTTCTGCTTCAATGCTGCCCACAGATGATGGATGAGGTAGTTGGAAATGTCCTATTAACACGCTGATAATGATGTGGTTAGTGAGGCCTTGGTTGGTTCACCAGGCTCAACTGTCAAATGCAGGTGATCTCAACGGTAACTGATGGTGGTAGCTAGCTCGAAGCTGCAAATGCAACCTGGGGATTGCAACGAAAAGAATGGGCGATGGACCAGAGACAAAGACAGTGACATTCGCGTGCAACGTACTCCTGCTACCTCGTTCATCACTTCTCCCTCCAAAGACGAACTGACGGACCATTACCCTTTGGAAATCAGCTGGAGTAAAACCAGAAGGTTCAGAATTTTACTTGGGCAAATGTTTGTTTGGAGAGAAATATCACGGAGACTTCGTACACGAAAACAAAATTCGCCTTGTAAGGGACGGCACTACTACAGTCGACGACAAACCCGTCGTGGCACCATCTCCGATCGGCCATTTCTGAATTCAAAAAACACACGCACACATCCATGCGGAGCACTCCCTATAGAACTCCGAGTAAAACAGTTGATAGTAGTATCATCAGTCACAACTCAGCCGGAATAACAGCAAGCCTGAATTCAAAAAAAAAAAATCCTCCACACTGTCTCTGTCTCTCTCTCTCACCCTCTGACTGCAGCGGATGTCAGCCAAAAGACGTAAAAAAGTGCCACCAGCACTGCTGTCACGCAGACGCGGCCCAAACCCAATTCAAAAAAATGGACGCCTCAAACGGTCGGATGGCACCAGCAGCCGCCAAGGCAGCGAATCCCCACCACCCGCTCCCCGGATCCGACGGCTCCGATCCGTCCCCGGAATTCAAAACCTCGTTCGGAACGGCGGAGCAGGACACGGAACGACGCCACGCCATCCCGTTCCTCGGCTCGCCCTCGCCTCCTCGGGAATAAATTCAGCGACCATCCCCAACGACTCGCTCGGAGCAGAGACCCGTCGCGACGCCAGAGAGACCTGTCGGGGAGGAGGAGGAGGAGGGTGAGTGGCGGTAATGATTCACCAATCCTTCTCTCTATGATGGCCGGCGCTTGATGGTGCTTGCCCCCGTCTTGTTGATCGCAGCGGCAGCGGGAGGTGTGGTTCTGGTTCTGGTTCTTGGTGGCGTTGCTGGTCGACTCGGCGCGCTGGCAATCGGCGTCGCTTCGAGGAGGGGGAGGGTGGCGGTCGCCGGAGGTGGTGGTGGAGGCGACGGGGAGGAGCGGATCGGAGGTAACTGGCCGCGCCTTGACTTCCTCTTTTTTTTTCTTGCCTGCTTAGTTTATTTTCGCCGTCTTTGCGGCTGCGTTTTCCTTTCTCTCGTCGTGGCGTGGCCTTTTCGCGCTCGTGCTCGGTTGGCACGTTTCCAAGCTAAGCATCGGCTTTTGCTCGCCTCCGCCTCCTCCGGCTGCAGCGCTCCCTTTCTCCGCCGTGTTCACTTTACTCGCACTAGATTTGATCCGCATCAGATCATCTTCTTAACCTTTTCGAAAATGTTGATCGAGAGATCGTTTCACGTCATCAAGCGAGCACTGTTTTTCAAAATCGCATCTAGGTGGCCATGCCATCTCTAGTTTAGTTCTCTAGGGTCGTCGTCCGAACTCCGTGAGAGCACGACGAGACGACGACGCGGAAGAAACTCCACCGCGTCGTCTCCTCCAGCTCCGGCGACGAGGCCGACGCGCGAGGCTGCCCGTGTCCGATCCAAAACCCATGGCTTGGAATGGTAAAAACGTGAATTTTACCTCTCCTCACCCACCCGCGCGGCCGCTCCCCCCAACAGCGTCGTTACTGCGTGCGGTCCAGTGGGCTTAGCGGCCGTGCCAATGACAGGTGGGCCCGGCCCAACAGTGCCGGCTTTGGATGCCGTTCCGTGGCGAGAGGCAAGAGCGGCGGGGCCCGCGAGCGTGTGACGCTGACAAGGTGGCCCCACAGACCAGTCTAGTGCACGCCATGCCAGCTGCCGCGAGCCCCCACGCATCCACGAAGCTTTTAATTCCTGCGAAAAGGGGTTGGTTGACACGAAAAAGCGTCGTGTAAATCAGGTCGCGTGCGCGGTGACTGCCACTGACTTGTGGGCCCTACCATCCTTCTTAACCCAAGTGTTAACCCCATGGTTAGTGACTTGGTATTATTACTGGTAATCTCGAGTCAGTCAAGGTGGATTCTTTTCATAATTTTTGCTGTTCTTCTATGTGCATGCGTGGTAGGTTGGGGTTCTGTGATATATATATAGTCATGTAAAGCATTCTTGTGAAGTTGTGTATGGCTGCAGCTTTTTGGACAACAACTCGGTTCGTCTACGATACGTCCTCCTCCTCCCACACAATTATTTCGGCATGATTCTTTCGGGTTAAGAAAGCGTGAGATCTTTGGATTATAATACAAGAATGGATGAAGAAAGTAGTGTGAAAATTACCAGAGATTAAATCTGGCTGCTCCTTTTGCAAAGCAGCTTGTCTTGAGCACTCACTCGTCTTTCGCTTTAAATCACGGCCTTTTCAGATCAAAGCAAACAGGAGTTTTTGTTTGAGTTTTTTTTTCCTATGGGCCAGTCTGTTTAGATGAGAACTAACATGCAGAATCGAATGCTATAGCTCACAATAGTACATTATTATTTAGTATTCACCTACCTTGCCACCCTTCTCCAGTAAGTCAAAACGCGAATTTGATGAGCCCAGCATTGAAAATTTGTCAGAAAATTCCGGGAATTTTGATAGCAGGACTTTGCACCAACTCGTCGTTTTTATTGTCGTCACTAGCATTTACAGCTCCGGGTTTCACATTCCGATCCACCAAAAGAAAAACGAGAGAATGAAGATGTGGTCGTGTACTGTACCTTTCAGTGGGGCGAATGGTTAGCGGTAGCTTTCCAAGATTAGATTTTTGATTCGTTTTAAATGGCAGAGGATTCCTTGCCCCTGTCTGCTTCTAGCTTCTTCTCGGGTTGTTTTGCTTTTCCCAGATTTGTCTGCTTCGTTCTTTGCTGGACTGAGTGTCTGAGTGAGCACTCATCTACTATTCCGACACTGCAGATCACGAGGTGGGGTGTTTCAGCTGCGACCAAGGAATGAGCTTGCAGAGCTGCCCGGCCGCGGCCGCGGCCGGTGAACCGCCGGCCGGGACGGCGGAGGAGCTGCTGGAGCGGGCGCGCGGGCTGGTGCCGGCCGCGCTGGAGGCGGCGCGCGCGGCCACCGGCTTCGGCGGCCGGTGGAAGGCCATCGCGGCGAGGCTGGAGAGGGTGCCGCCGTGCCTGTCCGACCTGTCTAGCCACCCCTGCTTCTCCAAGAACTCGCTTTGCCGGGAGCTGCTGCAGTCGGTGGCCGCCACGCTCGCCGAGGCCGCCGAGCTCGGCGCGCGCTGCCGCGAGCCGCCGAGGGCCGGGAAGCTGCAGATGCAGAGTGACCTTGACGCGCTCGCCGGCAAGCTGGACCTTAACCTCCGGGATTGCGCGCTTCTTATCAAGACCGGTGTGCTGTCCGACGCGACCGTACCGGCCGCGCCAGCGGCTGAGGCGGCGGCGGCCGCGCAGACGGATGTGCGCGAGCTGCTTGCGAGGCTTCAGATCGGGCACGCGGAGGCGAAGCACCGGGCGGTGGATGGTCTACTGGATGCGCTACGCGAGGACGAGAAGAGCGTGCTGTCGGCGCTCGGCCGTGGTAACGTGGCCGCGCTGGTGCAGCTGCTGACGGCGACGGCGCCCAAGATCAGGGAGAAGGCGGCTACCGTCCTCTGCTTGCTGGCCGAGTCCGGCAGCTGCGAGGTCTTGCTAGTGTCAGAAGGGGCGCTGCCGCCGCTCATCCGGCTGGTCGAGTCCGGCAGCCTTGTCGGCCGGGAGAAGGCCGTGATCACCCTGCAGCGGCTGTCCATGTCGCCCGACATCGCCCGCGCGATTGTCGGCCACAGCGGCGTCCGTCCGCTGACCGACATTTGCCAAACCGGGGACTCCATCTCGCAGTCCGCGGCGGCCGGCACGCTCAAGAACCTCTCCGCGGTGCCCGAGGTCCGGCAAGCGCTGGCGGAGGAAGGGGTCGTGCGCGTCATGATCAACCTGCTCGACTGCGGCGCCGTGCTCGGTTCCAAGGAGTACGCCGCGGAGTGCCTGCAGAACCTCACGTCGAGCAACGACAACCTCCGGCGCTCCGTCGTGTCGGAGGGCGGCCTCCGCAGCCTGCTCGCCTACCTCGACGGCCCGCTGCCGCAGGAACCCGCCGTGGGCGCGCTCCGCAACCTCGTGGGCGCCGTCTCGCCGGACAGCCTGGTGTCGCTGGGCGTGCTCCCGCGGCTCGTCCACGTGCTCCGCGAGGGCTCCGTCGGCGCGCAGCAGGCGGCGGCGGCGGCCATCTACAGGATCTCGAGCTCGTCGGACATGAAGCGCCAGGTCGGCGAGCACGGCTGCATGCCGCTGCTGGTGCGGCTGCTGGAGGCGAAGTCGTACGGCGCGCGCGAGGTGGCGGCGCAGGCGGTGGCGAGCCTGATGAGCTGCCCTCCCAACGCGAGGGACGTCAAGAAGGACGAGAAGAGCGTGCCCAACCTGGTGCAGCTGCTGGAGCCGAGCCCCCAGAACACGGCCAAGAAGTACGCCATCTCCTGCCTCCTGTCCCTCTCGGCGAACAAGCGCTGCAAGAAGCTGATGATCTCGCACGGCGCCATCGGCTACCTCAAGAAGCTCTCCGAGATGGACGTCACCGGCGCCAAGAGGCTGCTCGAGAAGCTGGAGCGCGGCAAGCTGCGCAACCTCTTCAGTAGGAAGTAAAACTGAAGAAGCTGCAAAAACTACCAGTAGCAGTAAGCTAGCCAAGCCTTCTTTTTGCCGCAAACCTGTATAAAAATCCCGTGCTGTTTCATAGCCTCTATGAAGTGGAAGTGAAGGTGAACTGCTGTGCAGTGCAAGAGAGTATCTGATCTGAACATAAACGACTTTGTAATATCGTCGCCGTCTAATTTCGCTGTGTAGTGCTTATATGTCCCTCTAGTCTGAAAACTCTGAATCATTGCAGTTTCCAATGTCAGTGCCAATAATCATTTGCAGTGTTCAGACACAATGATTTGCGGTTTTCGCAGCTGCTGTTACTACTACTGTACATGATGATCACATTGTCACTTTATCAGCGTTGATGGCACAGAAACGCTATCCCTAATGCTCCTGGAGAAGAATGATTGGAACGTAATCACTGTCCATGGCGGCAGCACTATTATCTTCTTGTAGAAGCAGATTCGTGAGTTGATTTGACGCCCTTGCGGTGATCAGAGTACTGGTGAATGGTGATGTTTTTTTTTTTTGCAGGTGAACGGGCGTAATCCGCGAGTGTTTATCAGCTGGTGAGGTGATCGGTCCCCTTCTATCAGCAACAGATGACGGGCTATCAACAACACATGCGTTCTTGATCCGGGAAAAGCGTTTGCTTGGCCCAGCGAGATACTACTGGTGAGTGGTGGGTGGTGAGTGACGAGTTAACGCTTCGTCGATTCCGAATCATTGTCTCCTGTGCCACGGCACGGCAGTAAAACCCAACAAGGTAACATTTTTGATACTCTACTTTTTAAAAACTCCTAGATGATTTAGGTGAACTAGCAGTAGATTTCAAGAATTGCAAAAGAAAAATACAAGATACTATGCATTGCAAGAGTTAAAGAAAGTGATCATGACCATTCTCGTTCATAGGTAAATGTGCGTGTAAAATTTATAAGACCATTTATCTAAACTACTCTATCTATTTTATAATATAAAACATTTTATCTATATCTAAATTTATTTATTGATAAATGTATACTCTATGTATATATATCCAGATTTATTAATATACACATGAATTTAAACAATGTAAGAAAACTTTACGTTATGAAACAAACAGAGGTAGGCTTCATTTGGCAGGTTGCTTATTAAGCGGCGTGGAAAACGTACTAATAAATTAGTATATGATTAATGAATTATTAACTATAAAAAATAGAAAAATAAATTAATTTAAAATTTTAAAGCAACTTTACAGTATAAATTTTTCATTAAAAAATACATCGTTCAACCTCTCGAGACGTGCGCAAAGCGAAAAACGAGAGAACGAGGCCGAACTAACGGGGCCGTAATATTAACTAAATACCATGGGCCAGAAAACCGCTTCGAAATCCCGTGGGCCAACATGTGCGGGACTGTTCAGCCCATGGCTAGCTATCTATCTAACCCATCGAAAGGAAGAGCCCTCTCCAATTCCAGCATGCGTACAAAGCCCCGAGGCCGTGTTCCTCCCGCGACGGCGGCCGGCGGCGATCGAAGTTTCACCGGATTTCCGTCCTGGTCCACCAGTAAATTAAGGTTCTTTTCCTGTTACTCACACAGTTGTTTGCAGTTGATCAGCGTGGTGAACAAAGTTGAGACGATGGGGAGCCGGTGTAATTTACCCCTCGACCCAATTGATTTTTAATTGGGTGGTGTTATTTTCTTATATTTTTTTTATATTTTCTAGATTATCTAATTTTTAAATAATGCAAAGTTTACGATTTGATTTAGAAATGTCAAATGATGAACTTTTATGTATGATTTTCTTGCATAAATTATACTGTTTAGAAGCTCGAGAAACATGATAACGAAAATCTAAATCACACAATTAGAAAAGAGCATGGCCTTAGTTTTCTTGGCAGTGCGCAAATGATTCGAGCATTTGCATGATCAGAGCACACCAGGGAGTAGATGAGTGAAGTGCTGTTGGCCTATTACAGTATCACTAGCCGTTTGCACAGTACTCCATCAATAATATTTTGTCCTTGCATTTTCTTTAGAAAAAAAAATTATGTTCTTGTTCTTGGGTCCAGATAGGCCCATGCATTGCACATGGATGTGCAACTTGTGGCATAGTGTTGTATATCTTTTTGCCGGGTCGGCCTGAAGAAACGGCCGACCAATGAACTTGGGATTAAAAGGAGTGGGGTATTATTGTATATTTGGATGTGCACTTTACACATGGATAATCTATGGCAGCATCTAATGATTCTAATCTCACTCCCTGTTCTGATCATGCAAAACAAGTAGCTACTACGACATGTAAAACGAGTTGGACATAGAGCGTTGAAGTAATTCTATGATAGTCGAAATTAGGTAGCGGCTCGAACATTGAGCGGTCATTTAATCAATTTTAATATAGCAGTGTCAGTGCAGGCGTACAGAATCTGTTATCCTCAGTATCTGAAGTCCTCTTTTAGTTTCTTTTATAAAAAGAATATATTTAAAACGAAAAATAATTTATGAATAAAAATTATATAGTGTTTTTAGCGGTCTACAAGTAAAAGCTGAAAATAAGTTGTGATGAAAAAAAATCCTAAAATCAATTTCAAATCTAAGATTAAAATTTTAAATTTTGGCTTATAAGATTAAATAGAAGTGAAAAAATAAGGCCAGAAGTTTTCCCACCGACGAGATTTGATGCAAATGATCTGTATAAAACATCGTTAACTTCGGTTTCATGACACCAAAATTGTTTTTTTTTCTTTGCACGAGAACATCTGCCTTTGAGCTGTACAATTGCTCATTCTTCCCATCTAATTATTCTTTTCGTGATTCTTTCCATTTTACGAAATGCAAACTGCTTATTGGATGGATAAGCTGATAGGGCTTTATATTCTTGCCACCACCCAGAATCAGGTATGTGCCTCTTGCTAAAACGGTGATGGCGACTATATGATGTAGACTGGCGATTTTATTGATAATCTCTCATTTCAACTGCAATCAAGATCTTCTTCTTACATTGCAAATGACTGAAAGAGTAATTTTATAGTGTTGGTGGAGTAAGTGAGTAAACCACACATTCGTAGTGTTACCTCATTTCTCTGAAGAGGTAAAACTATTGCACAAACGAAAACCTGCATAGACGGTAATCTGCTATAAACTTTGCTTTCTGTGGACCTAAATGATGGCAGCATCTATCTCTTTTCTGTTGCTGTGGTGGCAAGGTGGACATCCGGCCAAAAGCATGAATGAGATATAATATCTCTTGAAAGGGATAGAAAAGGAGCCAACCATTTCAGTACAATGCCTTTGTTTTCTAACTGCCGGACTCAGCATTTTCACTGTCAGTATATCACTGAAACAAGTGTATAGGATCCAGTAGTTTGTACACCTGTTGTATTTCCTCCTGTATTTTTCGTTTCCTATCCATGTCCCTGGAGCATATGGCTCAAAACACTACGAATGAGGTGACAAAGAAATCAAGATCATGCAGGATATAAAACTAGAAGCAAGTCCAGGAAAATCTATCAGATACAGCCTTTTTTTTTAAGCAAAGTGTCAGATACAGCCTGAAATTTCATCTGTCCCATATACTGGATCTTTCAGCAATATATACATCTTCCAGCAAGTTCTGAAGTCAGTCAGTTACATCTCATAGTCTCAAAAACTACTGGATATTATTGTTACAAAACCAAAAGGATGAACAACTGAAGAGAGTGCCACTTCAAAAAAAAAAAAAACTGAAGATTGTGGAGGAGAGAGCAATTTACTGCTCATCTTCCAAGAACCGATTAGAGAGCAGTCAAGGATCAAATCAGCTTCTGCAGGAGTACCAGTACCTGTGCCTCTGCCTCCAGTTTCTTCACAGCATCAGGGCCATGGAGTTGAGGCTGGAGAAGCGGCTCAGCATGTCCCCGGAGGTGAAGCTCGGGTGCATGATGCTCCGCTGGAGCTCCTGCAGCCTCCTGAGGAGGAGGACGAGCCGCCGGCACGGCGCGAAGACGAGGGTCAGTGGGATGAGCAAGATGCCCAGCTCCATCACCATCATGGCCGGCCTCTCTCTCCCTCTCCCTCTCCCTCTCAACGATGGCTCTCAGCTCAGCTATGGTGGTGCTGGTGTGCCCCTCGAGTTGTTTATATAGTGGAAAGTGTTGCCATTGCCTCACCCACTATGAATTGCTTTGGACGTTACTGCTTTGGGGAGTGGAGCCTAGCTTGATTTTGCTTTTCCTTTCGGTTTGTGGGGGATGGAAATAATCATTTTGTTCTACTTCTGTCTACTGGCTTTAAACCCATATGGTTAGAATCAAACCAAAATTTCAGTGGCGGCTTTCTTTGCTTTTAGATAACTGTCAGTATTTGCTATTTGTGGTCTTTGATGGCTAATGACTCTTAAATGGTCAGACTACGATGCTATGCATGAATGTTTTATGTTTTTAAAGAAAAAAGTATGCAATAAATACGTCATTTTTAATAGTATTTATAACATTTTTTTTGCAAAAAGGATAACTGGTCCAAGTTTAAAAATACACGTTATGGATTATTTAAAATGGAGCGAGTATATCGTAGGTCACTTTTAAATAATCTCACATTGATCGTAGAAGGATAAAAGACCTAATATAAGTGGAAAAGTCTCATCTTATTGGTTAGTTTTTGGGTGACATACTCTTTGCAATCGAATGATCAGTATCAGAGTACGATGATACTACGACTAGTTCAACAACTTCGGCCCGATAGACCGTGGCTGTGGAGCAGTATACATGTGACCTCACTGTCATTAATTGGTTTCTAGAGTGGGAAATATCCTTTATGATCTAATAGATACTACATGTGTAATCCATTCATCAATAAAATGAATGGATGTGATACCTCGAAGTACAGATACCTCGTGGTATTAAATCGTTTCTGATCGTTGGATCTAACAGTGCACATCCTACTTAGGTAGATCCAATGATGAGAAATGATTTAATACCTTGAGTTACCGGTACATCGAGGTAAAAAAGGAGGAGAGTAAACTCCGGTCTTTAACCTTAAGTGGCAGCACTAATTGTAACCTGTTCATTGATTTTGATCTAACAGTATACTTGATAGATTTATCAGTGAACGTCAGTAGGAAGCTGGTCTGTTGAGATGTACATGTGCGGATATTTTGCGAATCATCTTGGCCTAACATTTGTCCCTTATCATTCTTTAATTAGCATTATGAGGTAGCCTGTGTCGGTCTGCCATAGAATTGATGCAAGCAGAAAATTAGTCCACAGCTAGTTTGGCTTTTCACTATTTTCAGTAGGCATGACGTAGGTTTCGTTGTCTTTGTTGTTCTTCGTAGCCATTCAGTGATGGTATTATAGTATTATATAATCTTTATCTTGTTGAATCTCATTGTCTCTGGTGTCTGTCTTATCAAAGTATACCTCCGTTCCATAATAACATTATTTTTCATTTTTCCGTGTCCGACGTTTGATCATTCGTTTTATTTAAAAAAGTTGTGCAAAAATCTAAAAAAATTAGTCACGTATAAAACAATATTCATATTTTATCATCTAGTAATAATAAAAATATTAATCGCAAAAAAATTTCAAATAAGACGAATGGTCAAACGTTAGACACGGAAAAACGAAAAATAAGATTATTATGAGACGGAGGTAGTAGTATCGTTGGACAGTTGCATAAAGAAGCAACAACCAAAGAGAACAACTTTGCCTGCCATCAGATTGTGACTGCAGTTATACATCACCAATTCACCATTGCATGCCAACAGATTGTGGATGGATCCATGCAAGCAAATGCAATCACATCCCATATCTGTATTTTTTGTCACTATTCATATTACAGCCCCACCTTTTGCCCTTCAGTTAAGAGCACTAGTTTTTGGGTTGCACCTAAAGCTATAGGGACGCGGGGTAACCCACGGATTATATGGCTGAACTAGAGCTGATCACGGATTACTCGGGGGCTGACCGTGACTAATCCTGCCTAAAACTAAAGTCATCCTTTTTTTTTGTGTATGTTAGCATTAGCCACGTACCGCTTTTGTTTAGGTACCTTTTCCTTTTGATTTGTGCGTGTCACACTTAATTGTTAAAGTGATTTTAGTTGGGAAAACCTGTCCAGATTAGCCAAGCACACGTCTCTTTCTGCACATTCTGATCCACCCGAATCTGGATTTGCACCTCTAAAAATCCTATTGATTGTTCTCTGCATCTTGTCAATCGAACTATATCATACATTCATACAATTCCGTAGATTGGAGCATCATTTCGGTTACAGATGATCGATCAAGCGTGAGGAATCATTGCAGAATTGCAGGTGGGGTGATAACGCAATCCCTTTTCTGAAGCTTCTGTTGCTGAACACCAACTCTTGTACCGTTCTGGGAAGCTGCATGCATCTGGCATTCAACCGACGAGCTCCATGCCTATCGATCTTGGAAGATTACGTGATATCTGACGCTGATCTGCTCTACTCCAATTTGGCCCAGCCATGCTGCAGCAACCTGTGGCCTTGCCTGACTTCTACCTGATGGAGTTTGTGTAAGTAAAAACAATTTTTTTTTGCAGAGAAATGCCCGGGTCTTTAACCAGCGTCTATCAACCCCTGAAAAGGTTTTGGGACAATGAAACATTATTGTAAAACTATTACTAGAAAATTAAAAAATACCACTAGAACTGTCATTCTCGTAGTATCCTTACAAAGGTTTTCAATGATAATAATTAGGGAAGAAGGGCGCGAGATAACCGCCGAAGTTCATAGGCCCTGTTGTCCTAGGAAGCTAAAAAAGAACTATCAATAACGTAGCCAAGGTACCAAATCTTGCTGAATTTTACACGGAAGCTGGTGCTATTGCAGCTGTGAAGTCACAGTGATGAGTGGGTGGGTGATTGGTTATAGAAAGAGGCCATGTTAGGGTGATGGTGTCCAGGTGCAACCGTGCAACGGATGTCTTGGTGACATAGCGTACTACTGTACTGATCAGGAGCGAGTCTGACCGGCGGATCAGCCGTGAACTCAATCATCCAAATTCTCCTTATAAAGCCAACCATTCGATCAACGTCGAGTGCTGCAATCGCGACAAAAAAGTGTGCAGTAATTAAGTACTAACTATCTTGTGAGCTTGGTTGATATTTGAAACAAGTTCTGCAAGAATCTTGAGTTTTTCGGTGGAGCCTGTGTTAGGATTTTATCAAAGAGTAGCATTAGAATAATCTGCATAACTTCGAGGAGTTTCATTTTTGTGGATCTTGCCTGACCGTGGGTCCTAACTGACAGCAACATATGAATTTTCTTTTGCAGGATAAGATTGAACACTCCTTGTCATAGGGCAAAAAAACTGTGAAATGATGTAGATTTTCTTTTCAAAGAGAGAATGGATGATGAACCAATCATTTCAGCACTCAAATGGTTCAGTTTTGTAGAAATCCACATTGTGGACGATTTTGCCCTCGAAGAAGAAGACACCTTGCTGCCCAATTCAGCATTTCAACTTTCGAACATCATGAATGTGAGTACTGCAGTACACTGAATCTTCCCAAATTGATCCATAGCTCTTCTCTTGTCCATGCTTAATTTACAATTAGAACATTTCCTTCCTTTTTTTTTTCTATCACTCCAGGCAACAAACAGAAAGCAAGATCATTCAGGAATTTCTTCTATCAGGTTAATGAGAAGGATACATGTCAGAGCAATATAAAGATTCTTCCTTTTACCAGTAAAATTCTGAAGTAAGTCATCTACATCTCAGACTACTGGAGCTAGCTTATGATACACACAAAGATGAGAAATTTACAGAGAATCCTTGAAATCTTCCAAAGGACAAAAACTGAAAATGAGAAAGAGAGGAAGAGCTACAAACACCAGCTTAATTTAGCATCAGCAACAGGGTCAAGGCTTCTGAATTCTGAATCTCTGACTAACTCAACCAACAAAACGCCCCGGCCATATACCTTCAGAGCACGAAGACCATGGAGTTGTTGATCCCGGCGAAGCGGCTGAGCATGTCGGCCGAGGCGCGGCGCCGCGGCCGCGTCATGCTCCGGTGGAACTCCTGGAGCCGCTTCAGGAGGAAGACGACCCGCCGGCACGGGACGAAGAAGAGGGTGAGCGGGATGAGCCACACGCCCAGCTCAACCACCAGCATGGCTCGCCTCCTCCTACCTCCTCGAGCCCACTGAAACTGATGGCCCTGGCTGAAACTGCTTGGGTTTTGGAGTGTGCTTTGCTTTCCTCTCACCCTAATGACGCATCCCGTTGTTTATATAGTTAGATAATAACTAGATGTATATGTCACCATCCTTTACCTCCTGTTTGACAAATTGACAGCATCGACAGAGATTCAGAGTTATCTATTGAATTGAACCCATTTCTCGTTTACTTTCGGTTGTAACAAGGATCACAGATTCAGAGAGTTTTTTTAACAGAGCCACAGATTTCACATATTTTTCTAATGGTTTTCTTTAACCCATTGGGTTTCATCTTACCAGTAGTTAACTTCAGTCTTCAGTGAAAACAGCCATTTTTTCAGTTGAGTGAGACAGACAGAAACATCTCGATCTGATATGTACGACCAATCCGCTGGTGTCGTCTTGTCGCATGGGCTAATATACTAGTAGAATTATTATGAGCAAGCATTTCAGCATGTGGGGCTTCCATCCACTTGATATGAGATCAGAAAATTCGTGGGTGCCGTTGAGTGTCAACAGCTAGCTTTGGCTCTTCACTGTTTCTGGGTAGCCCTGACATAACCTCCTCCTGCATTTTTGGTTTGCCTAAGCCATTTCGGTGAAATCAACGATCCTGTAATCTTGCCTAGTTCGTACTCACTATTTTCTGTCCACCTTGGTATGATTTTTGGTGTGGTATTGCGTAGATTCGTAGTATGCTTCGATGAAGAAGCAACCTCCAAAGGCAGCAACTTTGCTCGCGGATCAAGAGCTGCCCATCTGTGCTTGATGGGAGCAAGTTGTATGCTTTCATGTTCTGTCAGAAAAGTGACAAAGAAATGAAGATCATGGCTGTTCTTTTATCATATAATAGAAAAGTTCGATGGGGAAGGAACTGATATATAGCCCCTCCATTTTTTTTTATTTGACTTTATTGACTTTTAGATTACGTTTGTTGTTTGTATTATTTATTTTTTAAAATACGTAAAATAATAAATCATGTTTAAAGTGTCTTTAGTAGTAAATTTAATCATAATAAAATAATTAATAGCTAATATTTTTGTAAATAAAATGAGACTCGAAAGTTAGCGATGCCAACTTAAAAATTTGGACGGAGTACTAGTAAGATACATCGAATTAAGGGTAAGTCTTTTTTTTTTTCACTTCCACAGGCCGGAACCTTTGAATGTCCCGGCTTAACTACCCATTTTCTTATATTTTTCTCCGGCTTTCTCCATTGTGATTTGCGTGTACATATCAATGGATTGTTATTTGAGTCAGAGTTCTTGTCCGGATTAGGGATGTGCATGTTCCCTCTGGTCATAAATATATATTCTGAACCCCAAGAATCTGGAATCTTGTCAGCTCGACCTGTATCATGCTCCTACTTGCTAATACGAAATTCCTTTGCCTGACTATGTGACTTATAGTTTCAGTTCAGCAGAATCATTGCAGGTGAGGCTCCTCTAGGTTGCGTTGCAGAACACCAAACCTTGTGCAGTTCTGGGACCTGCATGCATTTGGGCTCTGGCCTTCGCTCTTAGTGTTTTGGTTAAAACTTATTTAACGAATAAACTTATAAAAAAACTTATTACTTAAATGGATCTTTTTCATGACACCAATATTATTCGCATCGTCGTTGAACAGGATAGCGCCAATATTATTCACACTGTTCTTCGGAAAAGGACAACACGTATCGAGGACATATTTAAAATTTTTTTAAAAAAAGGATTAAGCTGTCAGAAAAAATATTTATAAATAGATTTTCGACGCCAAATGTCACGTAGGTCTATGCACACGGCTGGTGACCTAGGCCGTGTGCAGCCAACATCTCGCCGCCTGATGATCTGATGAAGTGAGCAGCAGTGACTGATCGATGAGGCGACGACACGCCGCCGGTCGGCCGGCCGGCCGGTGGGCCGTCGCTGGTGAGCGGTGGCGCTGAAGCCTGAATCGATTGACATTTGGCAACCAGTGCCTGAAAATCATGCGTAACTCGGTTCGTGCTTATCCGTCTTTTCCCCGGAAATCTGGAACGATGAAAGGGAAGGCGGTGACAGCAGTGACGCAATCTATGAACAGTTCGACGAGATACCTCAAATTTCTCGATGAAAATGCATTTACGAAATGTGAATAATTTGAGAGCGGATTTGTATAGAGGGCTGGCTTAGTTCATAATTGGGCTTATAATGGGCCTAAATTGTTTCTGCTAGAACGTTAATAGGCCAGGGTTTCTCACTACTGGGCCTTTTCTTATGAGAGATGGGCTTATAATGGGCCGATACGCGGACGGCGGCGGCGGCGGCGAGCAGCGACCACGTCGGCAGGAGAGGCAGCGCCGCGCGCAGCCGGAGATGGCCGCCGGCGCCGGGAAGAGCCTGGACCTCCCCGTGGTGGACCTCGCGTCCTCCGACGTCGGAGCTGCCGCCGAGTCCATCCGAAAGGTGCCCACAATCTCCTCTCTAATACTCCTGCTATTTGTAAACGATTCCGCGAGGCCGCCGCCTGTTTCCGTGGGCGCGGCGGCGGTGGCGGCGGCGGCGAAGGCAGAGCAGAGATCAGGCTTGATCCGTGTGGTGTGGTGTGGTTTGGTCTCTGCAGGCGTGCGTGGACTCCGGATTCTTCTACGTGGTCAACCATGGGGTCGAGGAGGGATTGCTGGAGAAGGTGTTCGCGCAGAGCAGGAGGTTCTTCGAGCTGCCGCTGGAGGAGAAGATGGCGCTGAGGAGGAACAGCAACCACCGGGGATACACCCCGCCCTACGCCGAGAAGCTCGACGCCTCCTCCAAATTCGAAGGTCTCTGCTCGCCGTGTTAAACAACCCTCTTACTCTTTTTTAAGATTTGTTAACAGATCGAATCCTATAATGTAGCACATCACACAGGCCAAGATAGTATATGTCTGTGAATGATGCTTTTGAAAACTGAACTAGAAACCATATAATTCTGGTTTGATCTACCTGAACGTCTCTATCTTCAATAAGTGTAAGATGAATATGATAGATGGTATTATGCCCTGGATTTGACAAGTGCTCACTTCCTACAGTTTGAACAACCACTACATTTCGTGATTTTACCTTCTGATGTTTATAATATACGGTTAAAATCTCTAACTGTGATTTGTGATACAGGAGATCTCAAGGAAAGTTTCTATATTGGGCCTATTGGAGATGAAGGTTTGCAGAATGATGCTAACCAGTGGCCTTCTGAAGGTCTCTCTCCTCCTTTTTTTTTTCTGTAATCTCTTTCCAAAACATAATATGTACCATGCAACTGCACTGTAAATTCTTTCTTTGGCTATAGAGCGCTTACCAAGTTGGAAGGAGACAATTAAGATGTACCATGCAACTGCACTGTAAGTTTTTTATATTTTTTTGCTCTTACTTTTAATTATATGTTTATATTGCCACTTATTTGCTGCCACTACTAGGGCTACTGGCAAAAGGATACTTTCTCTAATTGCTCTGAGTTTGAATCTTGACGTTGAATTTTTTGAGAAGGTTGGTGCCTTCAACTGCCCGTCAGCATTTCTTAGATTATTGCACTACCCAGGTAATCTTATTTCGTACTCCTGTATGTCATATGAAAATTAACAAAGTTATGTTCTCATGATACGCAGCAGAGTGCTAAACATATGCTTGCTGGTCTTTAGGTTGCTTCTTATTGTGTCAGATTTCAGATGGTTGCAGATGGCTTCTTTAACACTGATTGATGCTCAACAAGTTTATTTCAACATGAATGAATGCACTATATGCCATTATAATCAAGAACTTGATATCAGCGTATTGATGTGGCTTTGTTGTGTGGATGCTTGAAAACATCACAAACCTGATCAGTATAGTGAATAGGGAAATTCCTACTTGCATGATCTTAATTGTAATTTTTGTCAAAAATTTCGCCTCATAAATTTATTTGTTGCTTGATGTTACATTAAAGACTTTTCAGTTTGTAAAAATACCTCAATTGTCAACTTTACCATCAGCTAACGGAGCATATTTGCGTGATCTCCATTGCTAAAGTTCAAAGTAACTATCTTGCTATTGCACTGCTGTTTGCTGGAGTATAATGATATATATTTTCTTGTAATTTGAAAATCGATGGTCTTCAAAATAAATTGTGAATTGGTATTAGTCTAAGTCTTAAAGGCTCCTTAGGTAGCTTTTATTTTCTTCATTATTTTGCTTACCTGTTAATATACTGGAAAGTGGCATGCGAACTGAATATCATGAAGCTTCTTCAAGTTGCTTCTAGGAACTTTTTTTCTTCTAAGCTGACTGTGTTCTCTTTTTATTGTGGAGCTAGTTGGGCTTTGTTTTTTACCTCTCCATATAGTTTTTATTTGTTTTGTTTTTAAAATATAAATTAATTTAAAATATAGGTGAAGTAGATGACTCTGATGTTGGCAACTATGGTGCATCAGCTCACTCAGATTATGGAATGATAACCCTTCTAGTAACTGATGGCACTCCTGGTCTGCAGGTACACCATTTTCTTCACACATTTAATTCACCAACTTTAGTTTTGTTCTTTTTTCCAGCTAACCTGTCACTTAAGCAAATATATGTACAAAGGTTTTGGTGGGGATGGGGTTATGTTCCCACCTTTTACCACTTTCAAGCAAAACAACAGCTCTTGTTTAGAAATGATTAGAAAAGTAAAAATATCTGATGTTGTGAGTTTGCAGATTTGCAGGGAGAGGGATAAACACCCTCAGCTTTGGGAAGATGTTCAGCACATTGATGGGTAAATAGTAAATAAGTTTAGTGACATTAGTGAATAATAATTTCAGACGAATCATTGATTTATTCTTAGTACCTGTTGCACCCCTGTTTTGTGTGTTCATTATATAATATTGGGTCTCATGTACCTTCAGGGCCCTGATTGTTAACATAGGTGATTTGCTTGAAAGGTGGACGAATTGTATTTACAGGTACCATCATTTTTTTTCCTTTTGTTGACCTATTCTGTGGTGTTAAAAAAGTTCAAACAAATTAGTTTCAGTTGCGAGTAGTTGCACCAAGAACTTCTGTTTTGTTCTAAATTTGTTATATGACACAATGCTTTAATAACAAGTTGTTTGAGACATCAATATCATAAATAGGTTCGACCATGTCAGTCTGTTTCTGAAATTCTTTAATTAGATCTGTTTTACATTATACCCTTCTTTTTCTATTTTATCTCTAAGAAACGAAAACCTTGTATATGGATTTTGATTGTTCTTGCTCTTATGCTGACCTCTAGGTCTACAGTGCACCGTGTTGTTGCAGTTGGTAAAGAACGATATTCTGTGAGTATTACTGACTGCGGAATTCAGAATATTCATAACGGAGGGTTCTTTATTTTTCCTCTGGGGAACTGAGGGGTTTCAGCTACCACTAAATGCATGTTGTAGTGTTGGATGAACCTCTTCATGTGAAAAAAAAAATACACTGATAATATAGGCTAGCATTCCAGCTACTAAACTCCGTGCTTAATGTTAGTACCTTTTTGGTGCAAACTCTCTTACACATGTTTTTCAATTCTTCAGGTGGCTTTCTTTCTTGACCCAAACCCTGATTTAGTGGTCCAGTGCTTGGAAAGCTGTTGCAGCGAGGCATGCCCACCAAGGTCCTCTTCCTCTTAGGCTTAGCATAAGTCTAGTTCCTTTTATTATGCTTGTTCCTCATATTACTTTAAATGTGATGCATTTTTCAGGTTCCCACCTGTAAAGAGCAGCGACTATTTGAAAGAACGATTGAGCGCGACATACAAATAGTCCTACTTTTTTACTGTTGTAAACCATAAGAACTTAGGATTAACTAAGTCGAATTCTGATTTGGCTGCTGTAGTGCTACATGTCCCTGTTTCACTTGTAGGTAGCCGTGGAGCTATCTTGGACCTGGGCTCCTTTGCTTTGATGCTTGACTGTTTTCATCAAATAATGTGAACTGGATCTACAGGTGTTTTTCCAAAAACACGGAAGATAACTTCACATGGTCAAGCAGTGGATCTACACGTCGTCAGTAACCGTGTGGATACTGGTAACATGTGCCACACGGCCAGACATCGTTCTCCTTGTGCATATTTCTCCTGGCGTTTGTACGTGACCACAGTAGTCCAACAGTTTGGCGGTGTACTGTAACTCTGTAAAATAAAATCTGTAATGATGTGCCATGCTCGATTTGTCTCTCTACTGCTCGACACCTCCTGAACTTTATGGTCACCCTGCGAGCTGTGGACTCTGGTGCTTGGACTAGTATTCTTGCTGACTTCGTAAAGCAACTCCAGCTTGATCCTGGGAGGCAGGTGATTCCATCTCCATCGTTTACATTTTTTTTATCTGTTGACAAAGTGAAGTAAAGCTGTAGTATCTAGATTTGTTCATACCTGATGAACACGTCGACTAATATGCCATCTAGATGTTTGGTACGTTCTGCATGGCAAGATCACCTAGAACAAGGATGTTCTTGTCAGTACTGATAGCATGTCAAAGAGTTTCAAGTGTGCATGCTACAGCTTACTAGCTTGGTCTGAAATGGCAGCTTGTTGGGTGGCATCTTGCATGACTAGTTCAGAGTGGTAAGAAGGATCCATGCAGAAGCTCTCCAGGGAAAGCTCTGAAACTCTAGCAAGGAAGACTGAAGACCAGGTGTAGTGGTCAAGTTGAGATGGCAGGTTAAAGCGACACAAAAACAAGTGACAAGTCTCACCACAACAAACAGGTCAATTGACAGGTGAGTTTAGGTATTCTGCGACTCCTTGCAGATGCGTACATAATTACATGATTACATAGAGACAAGTGCATTAATTGTCTGTTGATTAACCTCGGCATGGCATTAAATACAAACACACGCACTGGTCATCTTGTACAGTATGAACATTGTCATTATTGACAGCGCAAAATTGTTTCGTCAAGAAATTCAGGCTGATCTTTGAGAGCTGCACAGGAGAGTTGCCCGAGTAATTCTACTCCAAGTGAAAGAGATGGTCTCTGAATAATGTCTTTGATTAATTTCGTCCAGTGTTTCTAGACACATGTAGCATATATGTGCAAGCATCATGTATCTTCAACTTTCAACATCCACTAAATATCTACTCGAATTAAACTAGAACTATACAACTAGTGTCAGCATATCACAATTCAGCAACACTAATTATGTTTACATGTGGTATGCTGCAAATCTAACGCCTAACTTCTCCTACCAGTACCAAACCTCAAGGGTCATCTTTTCGTTTTTTTAAGAAAAAAAGCAAACATCATTTATAAATAAAAAATAATTTATAAATAAAATATTTATATACGTGTTCTTAACGATCTAAAAGCAAATACTGAAAAATAAAATACAATGATAAAACATCAATATCAGCTCTAAATTTAAGATTAAAAGTTCAAATTTTAATTTATAAATATAAATCGAAGCGAAAAGATAAGGGTGCTGGGAAATATTAACTACAGCTAGTCTTTTTTTGCTGGAATAAATGTAGCTGCACGCAAGGCAGCTTAATTGCAAGATTAATTGGCAGTGGAGAAGTGCATTACGATGTATAATTAGATCTTACCTGAACAAGATGATCATGCTTAATATCCTTATACAACTAATTGCAAAACCGGGTGCTGAGATGCGACATGAATGAACAGAAAAACATGAGGCGAGTCTGCTGATTAATGGATTGGGACGTCAGTGGAATCTCCAGACTCCCACAAGTTCGCATAGCAAGCCAGCCAATAGGACGAAATATAATTAGTTGAATTTGCAGTCAACAGACAAAAAAAAAGGTTGATTTTCCATTGACTTTTCAAAGTCAACAGGATACTTACGTACACTATACACAGAACCCGCAAATGTACTGCCTAACCTCATTAACAAGACAGAAACTAGCACCACATCCCGTACCCCACTAAATTCTTAATGTAATATTAGTCGACACTAGGATTTAAACCCTAGTGAATAAATTTACTACCCCGTCTTAAAATATTAATTTTTTGAGTGTACATGTCCAACGTTTGATCATCCGTCTTATTTGAAAACTTAAAAAAAACTCAAAAAATTAGTCACACGTAAAATACTATTTATGTTTTATCATCTAATAACAATACAAAATTAATCACAATTTTTTTCAGTAAAACGAATAGTTAAATATTGTATCCAAAAAATAAAAAATAAACTTATTTTTGGATGGAGGTAGCATGTACATATGACTCTACCGCAGTACAGACAATGTTACCTTAAGAACTCAATTTTATCATTGTGTATTAATATTAGATGTTAAGTATGTTTCACCAAAAATATGCATATCATCAAACAAATGCATTTTATTTAAATTTCTTAACAGGTTTTTAACGAAGTATCATAATTTTAGTGTTAATTTGTACTACTATCACTGCCTTCTCATGCAGTAATACTAGGAACATAATGAGATGTATTAAAAGTTATGCTGGAAAATAATGCATTATCTAGGCCAACACCACTTGAAGGAACGAAAACACTATTTTACTTATTAAAAAAATCATATTTAGATAGTTCCTTTGAGAAAAGTAGTACAGTTTGACCTTGAATAACTAGGATATATAGGTTCATGATTATTATATTGGGTATTTATATTCTCCTTCCTTTCCGTATTACAACAACATTTGGGTTTATGTAAGTCAAAATCTTTAAGTCTACAACACCAAATTAGTCTTATTAAATCCAATACGAATATATTTTTCTAACATATTTGTTTTATGTTAAAAATATTATTGTATTTTTCTATAATAGTGATTAAATTTAAACAAGTTTGACACAAATTTATAAGTAACCTAGGGATCGGAGTATTTGACATTGAGAAAAGTATTTTTATGTACAAGTCCCATGGTGATTGGACGGCCGATCCTCCAGTGGTGGCAATGTCAACGATTACTTTATTCAACGTTGTAAATAATTAATGGCAACGTAATTTATAAGCTGGGTGCAAGAACTGGCTTTCAAGCTTCAAATGTCGTAAGTGGTTGGATCATCAACAATTTAATGCATAAAATACACTCTCTGTATTTTCATTTGATGTCATTGACATTTTTATCTATGTTGAATCATTTATCTTATTTAAAAACTTTGTACAAATATATAAAATTATAGGTCTCTCTTGAAGTTTTTTAGTAATAAATTAAATTATAAAAATAATTAATAATTATATGATTTCTTTTAATAATAAGACGAATAGTCAAATATAGACCTAAAGTTAAAAGAACGTTAAATAAAAACAAGACTAATAAACAGAGCAAAGATAGATCGATCAGGGGCAGCCTCCACGTACCGTTTCTGAACACACCAATAAATAAAGTCAAATAGTTGAATAATTGCCTAAGCTGCCAGGTCAAAGCAAAGCTATTTGCAAATTTCTTCCTTGCATGTACGGAGTCTACTCAGTTTTTCGGGTCTGTGGGCCTCCCGATGTGGCTCACTTCTACCGTGGACCAATGGCTAAGTGCGCACATAGCCTGATAAGATTTAAGCAGATTGGTGCAATCTTTTGGCTTACTTTATGAATAAGCGAAACGTCATATTTATAACAAAAAGTATTTAATAAAACTTATATATGTGTGGTTTTATTAATCTAAAAGTCATGACTAAAAAATAAACTACTATCTCTGTATTTTTGTTAACGCCATTGACTTTTAGTCCACGTTTGACATTTTGTCTTATTAAAAAATGATATAATTATTAATTATTTTGTTATAATATGGTTTATTATTATAGGAACTTCAAGTATGCTTTATAATTTTTGTATATTTGGATATAAATTTTAAATAAGACGAACAGTCAAATTCAAAAGTCAACGGCGTCATATAAAAAAATATGGAGGAGTACGATAAAAAACTCTAAAATTAATTTCAAATTATAAAGTTAAAAAATTAAATTTGACTTATAAACATAAAAAAAAAGATGAGGTGCTAGTTTAAATAATTAATAGACTTGCCATAGATGTTCATCAATTTAAGAGTTCCAATTGGATAAGCACATTCCCACATTTTAGGAGGTCAATGCCGCATCTTAATATTTTATATTTTCATGATGTGTATAGGGATTATGTACATATGTGTAGTGTCGAACGGTACATATATCTAGATAGTTTATCTTCGTCGATCATAAATTATACAACCTTCATCCCAAAATAAACGAATTTATGAGTTTTTATAGAATATTTTGACTCTTCATCTTATTTGAAAAAAATTATGATTAATATTTTTATTGGTATTACATGATAAAACATGAATTGTACTTCACATGTGACTAATTTTTTTTAATTTTTTAAATAAGACGGATGATCAAACGTTACATACACAAAACTCAGAATCTTTTTTTTTTGGACGGAATAGTATTATTTTTGATACGGTTGAAGTCAAACTTTTAAAATAGAAATATTCACATGGCTGGACAGATACATCGATTTTTGTATCAAAATCTGGGATAACAGGACCCATGTAACTATATAGATTGTTCTCGTCTAATCACAAGATCAACACGGGAAAGACAAGCTTGTTAATTTCTGAAATGATATCCCTACGTAACTACTTCCAAAATGGCAATAACTAATACTTATATTCATCCTCTGATAGAGAGCAATTATAAATTCTCCAAAACAAGGGAAGTATCTTCTGCTTACTCCAACAAGAAATGTTTACGTCTTCAGAGAATTGAACTTCTTTTGCAGCAAATTAATTCATGAATCATGATAGGCCGTTGTGACAGTTTTATCGAAGCTAAATTCATTCTTAATCAGTTTTATGCTTGGTTATCTCTGTAAACTCTGTTTGCAGCCTTGTTCTAGATATGAAAGTTGATCATATATTGTTTGTTTCAGATGCATATTTTGGAATTTGGATAATGCATGGTTCAAAATTTAGTCTTTCTAGAATCTAGATATGTCAGACACGTTGCTTATTAAACATGCACTATTACAAAATGAATTTAGCTGACCTTCCCTTTTACTCCTGGTACGTTAAACAAATAGTTGACATTTCGGTTGATTTGAGAACAACATTGAAGTCGAGTATGTTGTACATCATCGTACCTGAACATTTGTGTGCAATCAAAGTTAATTTTCCGAACAAGATCGTGCTAGAATTTTGTAATTACCATATGTCACATAATAGTATTAGCTAAGTGCTAAGCATCGATGGTCACTTCTGACAACTCGAATACTAGGAAGCTATTGCTAGCGCGGTAAGTAATTAAAATGTCAGCATATTAGTTGACCATCCAAGTCATGGCATATTTAAGTCACTGGCCAGAGGAATATGTATTGATTTTTGTAAGACATATATTATATATGTCTCACATTTTGAAAGTATTAATCGATTCAATCAAAAAGATACTCCGTTCTTTATTGTAAAATCTTTTAATCACATCTATATTTATCTCTCTGTGTGTATCTGTACTACTCTAAAAGAAGGTAATGGTGGTGGCAGGGAATCTACCATCCACCAAATATATTATATATTGTCTTACCAACTACCTCTTTATATATAAAAAATATTTTAAAATAGTCATATAGGTTGATTCTATGTTTTATATTCAAAATACAAGTTCTGAATAATACTAGCATACATATAAGAGCAATTATCCTTGAGTAGGTACTATGAGGTACCAATTCTCATACACAATTAATAAAAACACCGTTTCTCATCATTCTATTTTTAGCTTATAAGCCGCTGCCAAACTTTTAATTTTGAGCATTTTTCCTATCCTTAAGAAGGTATCATGAGGTACCATTGTTTTCTATGTAAAATTTAGTACCTTTTGGTACCTTACTTATGGTACCTCCTTAAGGATAGGAAAATGCTCTTTAATTTTAAAACTTAATTTTGAGTTGGTATTGATTTTTTATGGTAGGGTATTACATTGACTTTAAACGAGAAATAATATATCTTTATAGGCAACAATGGAGTACAATTTACTTTACTACTCAGTCTTGACCCATAAAATCAGGAAATTACTACGCTGTCACTTTATTATTATAAGGGTGACGACTAGGTAGAAACATTAAGAAAACAAATAGTACATATATGCAAAGGTCAAACATAAAATTACTAATTTTTAAAACATGATAATGATCAAGTCGGACTTTTCAGCTATTTTTTTTCATCGGAGCAGGTCCAACATTTCGATATATATATATATATATATATATATAAAGAGGAAAGGAAAATAATATTACAGAAAATTAAGCATTGACTTAATTTCATTAGTCCCTCTATGTACAAACTTCCATTATATAGACAAACTGCATCCAATAACATTCCTTGTCTTCGTTACTCCGACAGCGAATTTTACAATCTCAGCAAGATCGAGACAACCTAAAAAACTGCTAAAAGTAACAATTTTTTTAAAAAAACATTTATAAATTATTTGGTGGAAATTACTTAATTAATCAAGTGTTTTTTGCGTAAACCCTCAACTCTCGAGTATAAATAAGATCCTCGCTGCTCATGTTCTCCTCGTCCATCCTCAAGCTCTCATCTTTCTCGATCATCATCACTCGATTTGTCTCCTTCAATCCAGACACCTCGAGGCGACCATCCAAATTAAGCAACAAGCTCAATTGCAGCTTGCACACGCGTAAACTCGGCCCGGCCGGCCGAGACGACGACGACAACGCCGCCGGCCGCTGCGCAGCTAGCTGGAGCTGTGGAAAAGAGACGACGAGCTGATCCGTTCTAAAGATCACTAAACTAATCCATGTCCTGTTCTTGATCTCTCTGTTGAATCGAACGACGGACATATCCATTATTCCGGCCTAGCTGCAGCTACAAAGGTAGCGGCCGGCTTTGCTAGGGTTTTGAACTCCATCTTCTTCCGCGAGCTGGTTCTTCTCCGGCCAAGGGCAGCTAG
This sequence comes from Oryza brachyantha, assembly GCF_000231095.2. NCBI lineage: Eukaryota > Viridiplantae > Streptophyta > Magnoliopsida > Poales > Poaceae > Oryza > Oryza brachyantha. The sequence goes on from NC_023172.2 coordinate 14,068,905, forward strand.
CTGCACACGTGCAGCACAGGACAGGAGGTGTGTACAGCTTGGATACTGCCGCCGTCATGTGTGAGGGCCTCGTTGACGGGCGGCTCCTCCAGGCCCCGTGCAGGTGCAATGCAAAGAACGACGGCGGCGGCCACGTCGACGGTCAGCACGGAGCTGTCGTGGTCGTGGTCGTCGTGCCAAATTCGGAGACGTGCGAGCCGGCGCCGGTGTTGGAGGACAGGCCGCCGTCGGTGAGGAAGGGCGGGGCGGTACTGGAGGAGGCGGCGGCGATCCTGCGGCTGTCATTGCCGATGATCATGACGGCGCTGATACTGTACGTCCGGCCGATGATCTCGATGCTGTTCCTCGGCCGGCTCGGCGAGCTCGCGCTCGCCGGCGGGTCACTCGCCATCGGCTTCGCCAACATCACGGGGTACTCCGTCCTGTCCGGCCTCGCCATGGGGATGGAGCCGGTGTGCGGCCAGGCCGTGGGCGCCAAGAATTTTCCCCTCGTCGGCGCCACCATGCAGCGGATGGTGCTCCTCCTCCTCGCCGTGTCCGTGCCCGTCGCCTTCCTCTGGACGAAGATGGAGCCGCTCCTCCTGCTCTGCGGCCAGGACGCGGCCATCGCCGCCGCCGCGCAGCGCTACATTCTCTTCTGCCTCCCCGACCTCTTCTTCCTCTCGTTCCTCCACCCGCTCCGCATCTACCTCCGCACCCAGTCGATCAACCTGCCGATCACGGCGTGCGCCGCGCTCGCCATCGCCATCCACCTCCCCATCAATTACCTCCTCGTCACCGTCCTCGGGCTCGGCATCGAAGGCGTCGCCCTCGCCTCCGCATGGGCCAACTTCAACCTTGTCCTCTTCCTCCTCGCTTTCGTCTACGTCTCCGGCGTGCACCGCGACACCGGCGGCTTCTCTCTGCCCCGCAATCTATTCAAGGACGTCGACGGGTGGATGCGGCTGGTCAGGTTGGCCGTCGAGAGCTGCGCCAGCGTCTGCCTCGAATGGTGGTGGTACGAGATCATGATCCTGCTCTGCGGCCTCCTCGCCAACCCCAAGGCCACCGTGGCGTCCATGGGGATCCTCATCCAGACCACGTCGCTGCTCTACATCTTCCCGTCGTCGCTCAGCTTCGGCGTGTCGACGAGGGTCAGCAACGAGCTCGGCGCGAACCGGCCGTCCGCCGCGCGCGCCGCGGCGAGGGCGGGGCTGGCGCTGAGCGCCGTGCAGGGCCTCGCCTCCCTCGCGTTCGCCGTGGCCGTGCGCCGCGCGTGGGCGCGCATGTTCACGTCGGACGCCGACATCCTCGCGCTCACGGCGTCGGTGCTCCCCATCCTCGGGCTGTGCGAGCTCGGCAACTGCCCGCAGACCACCGGCTGCGGCGTGCTCCGCGGCAGCGCGCGCCCCAAGGACGGCGCGCACGTCAACCTCGGCGCCTTCTACGGCGTCGGCACGCCCGTCGCCGTCGTCCTCGCCTTCTGGGCCGGCATGGACTTCAGGGGGCTCTGGCTCGGCCTCCTCGCCGCGCAGGCGGCGTGCGTGGCGGTGATGCTCGTGGTGATCCACCGCACGGACTGGGACGTACAGGCCAAGCTAGCCCAGGTGCTCGCCGGCGCCATTGACGTCAACGGAGCCGGTGTGAATGACGCGGCCGCCCACGTCAAGGTCGCGGCGCCCCACGGCGACGAGGACTCGAGCTTGCTCATCACCGTGAGCGGCTGACCGGAGCAACGCCGTGAGAACGACGGCCGTATGAACCACGGTAACTAGCTAGCTAGTCCACCGATCGTGCGTGTGAAAAAACACGGAATTTTCAAGAGTCCGAACTTTTTTTTTTTGGGGGCAGCTCGTATCGTACTCCCTTCATATATTTTTTTATATGACCGTTGATTTTAGGTCCACGTTTGACCATTCATCTTATTTAAAAAAATTATATAATTATTAAATTATTTTGTTATAATATGATTTATTATTATAGTAACTTTAAGTATGCATTATAATTTTGCATATTTGAATATAAATTTTGAATAAGACGAATGGTCAAACGTAATCCTAAACGTCAACGGTATCATACATAAAAATATGGAGGGAGTATATTTGAACTGGTATATGTGTACGGTGTATACCTAGTATATACATACGTACGTGTCAGTTATGGCAGAAAAACACCTGAGCTTAATACGAGAAATAGCTTGGTGTTTGCTGTAATTACATCATTACATGGCACTAATTCGAAGTATAGAACAGTAGCAGGTAGTGTTAAGCGAACTAATCCACACGTAGCTTGTCTTCAATTTTAGTAGGTGGCCTGATGGCTCCTGTATTTTTGTATATTTTATTCTTTTCCAAGGTTATATATTGTCATTGATACATATACTTGTATATGTACACACAAACTTTAGTATTAAGTGAAACTTAATTTGGCGATCTTTATATCTAGCAGCAGTTCTTGTTACATCATTATTGTATAATTGTGGAGTACAATGACGGTGAAAATCAATATGCAGCTCAAATTGTCATACAAAAAATTTGAAAAATTAAAATTCATATCGTTGTGTTATATATCCACAATGTAAATTCTATCAACTTACAAGGAAAAATATAAAAATCAAACTGAAGTTATGATTGCAATTTTCGTATTCTATTTTTTCAATCTGGTTTGTGTCAAAGTCTGGGACCATTTTTTTTTGGAAGGGATATACAATGATATATATTCAATAAATACTTACCCACTTCGTTCCAATATATAAGTATTTCTGATATTTAAATTTTATACCATAATATAAGCTTTGGTACATTGATGCTCATGTTTCTAATTATTTAAATGATTCTAGAGCCAATCAGATACTTGGCAATGAACCCAAAGTTCTAGAAAAATAACCACTGAAATAACTAAAAGTAAATCTTTTGACATCTACTTACTTTTTACTGCATAACTTACAAATGATAGCTTATACTTTGGAACATATATAGTAATTTTTATAGTTAAAAAATGTAGAGCTTTGTTTGGGACAGAGGTACTGTAATATATATAATTATCTATATTGTCTAACATTTTGGCAGTTTTTAGAAGGGTTAAGGGAGGGGAGATTCTCCATCTGATCAATCTTCTTTTCTCTTGCCAGTTGTGGATACATATTACAGCGGGTAGGTACGAGATTAATTATGTTAGCACTTTTTATAATTATTTAGACCATGAAAATAACTTAGCTCATCCTTTGTCCTAAAATTATTTTATTTTTCTAGTTTGAATTTTAAAAAATAATATTGTTTTGGAACGCACAGAATGAAGTACTTAACATTGTTTAAAAATATAATAGAAGATGTGTATCCAATTAATTCTCATACATCATGCGTCCATCCCATGAGACCAAAAGGCTGTATAGAATACGTTATTTGACACATAATGTATGGTTTCTCTGTATTATAATGTGATTTTTTTAAAAAAAATTTCCTGGATTCATATCAATAATAATGCATCTAGACGTTATGCAAATCATATATATTAATCGATCATAAATCTAATAAGACAAAAAGTCATACAATATAAAATCAAGAAGGAATAGTGTAACAACTAAACAATTAGTCCATTATGCTAACAAGATAGTGTGTATACAAATATAAAATTAGATGCACCTCACACTCAATTCAACCCCTGTCCCCTTCCACGCGGTAGCTAAGCGAAGCGAAAACTAAGAGCCTACTACCTAGCGATTTCGGCCGCCGCCTTTATTTGTTAATTACTACTAATATTTTCTTTTATTTTTCTAACTTGATGCTGTTGAATTTTTTGACCTATTTTATTTAACTTTTTGTTTAAATATATAAAATTATAGATCATTCTTAAAGATTAAATTTAATCACACCAAAACAATTAATAATAACAAATATTTAAGTCTAAATTATACTTGAAATTAACGACGTCAAATAGAAGAGAAGTATTCTAATAGCCGCAGTAATTACAACGCAAAGCGATGGATCAATCGAGGGAGCTAGCTTACGCCCGATGTGACGTAGGCGCTTACGCCTGCACACCATATCGATGGATCAGGTGGCGTCTGATGTGATCATAATATGGTCACTGTTACCTACGCAGGCGCCGCTAGCTTGTCGGCCGGGGTCGCTGCCTGCAGGCTGTCTTCCCGACGGCCGGCAGCCTGCGCAGGTGAGAACGCCGCCGTCGGAATTAGCCGGCCAGCTGTTATGTCGGCAAGCTGAACGATCGATGACTTGTATTATTATTATTATTATTATTATTATTATTATTATTATTATTATTATTATTATTATTATTATTATTATTATTATTATTATTATTATTATTATTATTATTATTATTATTATTATTATTATTATTATTATTATTATTATTATTATTATTATTATTATTATTATTATTATTATTATTATTATTATTATTATTATTATTATTATTATTATTATTATTATTATTATTATTATTATTATTATTATTATTATTTGGTGGCAATTTGGCTTATGCCGACGGACGGGCGCCACATGCACGCCTGGATCGAACCTAGCTTCAACGCCGCATGCCGCTGTACGTATATAAGTACGTACATGCTGGTCATCGTGCATGGCATCCGCTCCTGATCACACGCTGACCACTGGGCCCCACTTTGTATGCTCAAGCCCTGGTTAGTTCACAAAAATTTTTGTGTTCACCGGTCGTATCAAATCTTCGTATATATGTATAAATCATTATATAGTTGAAAAATAACTAATTACATAGTTTGGAAGAAATTTACAAGACAAACCTTTTGGTCCAAGTAGTTAATGATTAGACATAACTGCTACAGTAATTTATACGTGCAAATGACGGATTAATTAGGCTTAAGAAAATTCATCTCGCGGTTTTCTGATACCATATGTAATTTATTTTTAAATTAGTCATCAAAATAGTCTTTCAATATATATCCGGTCAAACATCGGAGGTGACATCTAATCTAAAAATTTTCGCGAACTAAATCAGCCCTCACTACCTTTATTATATTCCAACTGATCCACGGACGTAATTCCTCTCTTGTTAGAGATAATCAGCTCGTAAATGGGGAGCACAGAAAAATTGGTGAGATTATTTTTACAATGAAATGAAACTTTCGTTATGAAAAATATGTAGTTAGTATGATTATGTCTTAGCAAATATGTTAGTAGTTAGCACACGGTGTCGGAACAGACTCCAGTATGAATATTTCCATCGCTTTCACTACATTGGCTGTGATCTTACTTTGCCCAAGCTGCCTGTTGTTGCTCATTGCTTTCGTTAACCTGCTGCCAATTTGCAATTTGTTTATTATATGTTTTCTTTGTAAAACTAATCATACGTGTCAGCATATATAATTATGAGCCCTACGTAATATAAATAGATCGATCGTCTACGTATTGCTGCATCTTTGTGTACTTTGAAAAAGAATCTAGCTGATGTATGTACGTACGTTTGGAAAAAAGGATTCTCCGTCGTTAATTCGACGTACGTACGCTTTCGCTTTCTCAACTGTATAGCATGTCAGCGTCGTCAGTCGTTTTTCCCTTAGACTTCAGCTATATATCACAGCTTAAAAAAAGTGCATGTAACGTAAGCAGAGTTGATTAGGCATCTTTATTTTTTAATTGTATAATGCGAAAGTGAATATGTGTACGAGTTTATGCTTTTAAAGTAAAGTGGTATCGGATCTTAAAGGATAAGAGCACCTAATGGATCAATAACAGGTTGGATTAGAATGGCCCCACCCTGACCCCAAAGCATGGGTCGGGAAAAATCATCCCCCATCCCTAACTCACTGGCCCTCGATAAGGGCCCTGCTCTTGTATGGAGGAGGAGGTCGAGCCGCCATCTAGTGTTGCCCATCATCGTGTGGAGGAGGCCGAGCCGCGACCGCTCACGTTAGATGGAGGAGGAGGCATGGGGAGAGAATGACGGTTGGGAGGTGGGAGAGTGAGGAGGCGACAAGAGAGAGGATGGTTGTTAGGAAAATAGACGTATAACCGAGAAACAGATTTAATGTGAAAAACCCTTGCGGGAAAAACCACGGGCGCCAACCGGCAATAACCACTGTGAGGTGATGATTACAATAGCAAGGGAATACACCGGGTTGTCGCCCGTGGTTTTTTTTTCTGTAAGGGTTTCCATGTTAAATCTGCTTTCTCGGTTATCTGGTCAATTTCCCTAACAATGGTGTTAGACTGGAGAAACTGAGGTAATGAACATACGAACCGGTAGGATGCAAAATAGGATTATGGTTTGTTTTATCTATTGATTGGGCATATTTATAAGAGCAATTTTAAAGTTCAACAAAAAGTAATAAGAAATACCTCGAAGTACCAGTACCTCGCGGTACCAATAAATCATTTCTGATCGTTGGATCTAACAACGCATATCCTACTCAGCTAGATCCAATGGTGAGAAATGATTTGGTATCTCGAGGTATTTTTTTTTGGACCGGAGCAAATCTCTATTTATAAATATTTAGACTATTTTAACATAATTTCGGATCCCGACCCTGCTCCTCCACGGGAAAATATTTTCCCCCGCCCTAGCCCCATCGCTGCAGGTCCCCGCTAGATCCCGGGGGCCATGGATGAAATTACCAACCCTAAGCATCTCTAATAAACCGAGGCAAACCTAACTCTTCAAAACATTATGACTACACGTGTGAGTGCATCCCTGATCCCACCGCTTCTATCATGCTAGGTGGTCAACCGGTTTATAGCGATGAGGAGGCAATAGACTTTGTTTGGACTTGGTGATGAATTGGCAGCGACGGTCAAGAGATCTAGTCGATGGAGTCCAAAGGTAAGCATGAGGAGCAAGTGACCTAGGGAGGTTGTGTAAGAATTTTTTTTTATTTTTTAAACTTTTTTGACAAATGATTTTATTACTTTACCTCCGGAGAAAATATTTTCATCACAGGAACCTTTTGGTCATGCCACCAATATTGGCATGACCAAACGGCTTGTCACGTCATTATTGGTGGTGTGACAGCATTATCTTGCCACGCCACTGACATTGGCGTGGCAAGACTACCACACCATGCCACGTTGATTAGGTTGCTTGATAGCGTTGTCTTGCCACGTCACCAGCATTGACGTGATCAAAAGGTTTAATTTTTGAAAAAAATTTGCCTGATGGTTTAGTAATAAAATTACTTACTAAAAGGTTTATTTAATAAAAAAATTGTTGTGTAAGGAGGAAGCTCATGTACGCAGGAGGTTGCAACAATGTGGGGACAATAGGATGAAGGTGAGGCCAAGAGCTAGATGTGGATGCAGCGACGACTTGGGCACACGCACTTGTAAACAAACATCTAGATAGTGGCAATGGGGTGAGGAGAGACTGAGGTGGGAGGATACAAATGATGAGAGAGAAAAATTTTGGGAAAAATTTGAGTTGCTTAATTAATCAAACATTCACCTGGCTAGACCGTCAATAAATTGGCTTAATCATTTAGACGGAAATGTTGATGGGGTTGGGCCTAGGTTCTTGGTTGTGTTTCATACTTTTTTTTAAAAAAAAACACTCTCTATATCCACCATCTTAATTTAGTACTACTAAATATAAGAAGCAATTATCTTATTTCACCAAATTAACATATCAACGTACGTCCGGTAGGCTGTCGTGATTATTTGCATACTTGCACCACCCTGTTATTGTTTTCTCCTGCCGTCCTGAATTAGACCGGCAGTAATTAATTTATGCCTTGTTCTTCCTCATGATTTGCTTCCATATAGGTAGATTAATTAGGCATATTAAATGGATACAACACCCACATTAAATATATTAAGCTATATAGAAAGCTAAGTACACCGTATTAGCTAGAGAGATCTGCAGATCAGATCAGCTGTCACGCGTGGTGGCCTCTGACGCCTTAAAGGAGCTAAGTTAACACTACTTTGTAAAGGGCCAAACTGCGGCAAATCGATAGATCTTCAGAGTGCGATTGGTGCCTCAATTCCATTGGTTATTTCTGAGGGCCGGCTGGTTTGCATCCAGTGATCAGTTCATTAACCCCAAAGGAAACACGATGCGTGTAAAGTACATTTTTGTGTCCATTAATTATTAATTATATATTATGTCATGTGTTTCCGATGTGCTGCATCCTATATAGCATTTGCCCTTCGAGTTCCAAAGAGATTGGCCGGGATCAGAAATATGTTTTTTTGACACATTTTAGCAAATGCGTATGTAATACTCCATGGCTCAAGTTTTCTTTATGTTAGATGATATTGACTTTTGGACGTATATACATTTGACCATTATGATCTTATTCAAAAATTTTATGTAAATATAAAAAAATAAATGTCATGTTTACAGTACATCTAATAATATTAAAATAAAGAGATAATTTCGTTCTTACCTTTGTTTTGATCTCTACTATTGATTTTACCCATCTTTTTAGGGTTTTTATTTTTACCCTTACTTTTTTTTAAAACTCAATCGACACACTGTCTCTCTTTTGAATGGAGGGTACTAACGGTGTTACGTGCAGCCGTAAAGTATCATTTTACTCTTTGTTGGAAATTTATTTTTATCCCTGTATTTTTTATCATTTACAGTTTTAACCTCCATTCTAAATCACAAAATATATATATATATATATATATATATATATAGAGAGAGAGAGAGAGAGAGAGTTTTGCTACCCTGAGTTGCAACTCAGGGGGTCTTGCGTGCGTCAGGATCTGGGCCGTCCGCCGTGCGCCAAGATTCGTGCGGATGGAGGCTGAAAAATTGAATCCATATATATATATATATATATATATATATATATATATATATATATAGAGAGAGAGAGTTTTGCTACCCTGAGTTGCAACTCAGGGGGTCTTGCGTGTGTCAGGATCTGGGCCGTCCGCCGTGCGCCAAGATTCGTGCGGATGGAGGCTGAAAAATTGAATCCCGGAAATTTGTACTTTAATGACTAACTTAACACCGTTAGTATACTCCATCAAAAAAGTGGCAAACTGTGGATTGAGTTAAAAAAACAGGGGTAAAAATGAAAACTCTAAAAAAAAGGTAAAATCAGTAGTAGAGATCGAAACAGGGGTAAGAACAAAATTGCCCCTAAAATAAATCACAACAATTAAAATAAATGGTAATTACATAACATTTTGAATAAAACCAATGATAAATGGGCATAGGCAACAACAACAAACATAAAAAACAAAAGAGTAATAATTATCACATTCTTTTTAGGTTATAAGATGTTTTGTTTTTTCCTACATATATACTAATGAATATATATATATATATATATGAATGTAGTGAAATTCAAAATATTTTATAACGTGGAACAAAGGGAGTAAAAAAAAGCACTGCTATATGTGTACTATTATATGCATAATAAGGAGCATATGCTATATGCTTATATAGCAGCTGGTAGCCTGGTACAAGTAAGTTGACATTTTGATGTCTCGTAGTAAAATATTGTTGATAACCCAAAAGTCTCATTTTTATTTAGTTGACCATGAGGTGTACAGTATAGTAGTGGGGCATGGTCATAAATAGACGATGATCAGATGGATGACTGTCTACTACCTGCACGGTTACATGCCAGCACGCTCACATGAAACCTGCAAGGTGAACAAGACTAACCCAATGTGCTTATGTACAATGTACTGCTCCTTCATGCGTGTACCAATGAGGATTCGCTGACCTTAGATTGGCGGCATACATTTTATGCGAGAAACCTTTAATTCGTTCAGAGTATTCTCTCGTGTGCCATGTTCAATGTGTAATTAATCTACCACGTAGAGAGATGCCAAGATTTAATATAGAGTATATATAGTCCACTAGCTAGATATAGTCACAATAATAAGTTGTAGTTTCTTCTCCAAACAACCCATATATATATAGCAATTAATTGCAATGACCGAATGCGTTCGTCAGATTATTCCATAAACACGCAAAAGTCTTGCGTACAATCTATTAGTTAGCGGGTAGGAATAGTTACGTGCACGATACAACCAACATAGCAACCGACGTGGAGCTATTAGTTAGAGGGTAGAAATAGTTGCGTACACGATACAACCAACGTAGCAACCGGCATGGAGGAGGTGAGGAGGGGAGCTTCATGTGCTACAAGGATATTACAAAGGTGCAACCTCCTAATTAGAAAATCAGAAAAAGAAAGAGAATATATGGTTTGTGCCCAAATGCCATAAAGGTTCCTTGCCTGACATAATCAGTTATTTGTGTTCTTTATGAAAGATCAAATCAACTATTACATACTACATTTGTGTCATATTATAAGACTTTGTAGCATTTATTTTTATGTAGATGTTAATGAATTATATATATATATATATAAATATAATATTGACCAATAAACAAATCTAGATATAGCTAAAACGTATTACAACGTGAAACGAAAGGAGTACTATATACCATAGAAAAATAATAGAAAAACATGGTTGCGCTTATATGATCGCCAAGAGAGACTAGTACGAACAAGATGCAACAATACAATCGCTCGAGAATGTTTGGAGGTTTTTTCTCCCTAAAACTATTGAACAAAATTTACTCAACGCTTCAACAAAGGGAGTCAAACGCATATCGTGCGATTATCCTTGTTATTTCGCTTCCTCACACAGTTTTGCAGGCTTATCTTTTACTTTTTACAAGCATAAGTGAAACAAATTATTGACTATTAAAAATATTTTTTGATAAAATTTTGATAGACATGTTCTTATATAGAGATATTAAAGAAAAGGAATAACCACCTAATTATTTTCATCTGTATTTTTATTTTTGGAATATGCTTGTGAACATGTTTCATGTATAAATCAATACTTATATATGTATAATATATACTCCCTTTAATTTGTCCCAAGATATAGATAGTGTTGGATGATATCTAAATAAATATGTTGCATGCGAATATGTGAACCACTAAAATGGGCCAAACATATGTACATTTGTTTTGGGTCAATTTTGTTGGCTACATACGGTTAGACTGGAATTTAATAGGTAAGAGTCATTAAAATGCAATGGCTTCTAGGGGATGAATTTAGACATATGCTTGCCCACGTGCATTCTTAGAATTCCTTATATCATTGAATGCTTGTTTTTTTTATTTGATGTCATTGAATTTTTTAGATGATCATTCGTCTTATATAAAATTTTAATTAAACAAATATTATGTAAAATTATAAGTCATGTTCAAATTAAGTACATTTGGTCTTCACTGTCACAATAAGAGAGGGGATAGACGCCGTGAAGGCAGTTATACATAGGATTCCAGCTTAATTCTCCCCACTAGCAGTCAGGTGAGAATGTGCCACAGGTACTAACTATCTCACGGTGCAACATTGCGATGAAAATGTGTGTCCAACGCAACAATATGTTGTACATGAAGTATTATATACATACACACACGCACACACCATGCAATTAATAGAGAAGAAACAGCTAACGTAGGTAGTTAATTAGCTTGCAGATAAGGGTTTGACCTGCAATTAATTATTAATCGTCACCATGTACAAGAAGTCAGAAATTTAATTATCAATGTTGCTTAGTGCTTACCCCCTAAGCTTAGCACAAACAATAGCTTCCGGATCATGTTTCAAGCTCGATCAGCGGCCGCCACCGCCCACCTGCTTTCTTACTTTGTTTCTAATCAAGAAATGCGAGGTGTTCTCTTGTCCCGGCCGGTGCCCGTGCATGCATCGATCATCTTCTTCGCCATGGATAAGGCTTGCTCCACGACTGTTCCATGTCATCGGGGATACTATAACTAGGGCTTTTTTAACCTGAAGTAACTCGAGGTACCAAGAATTTTAATATAAATTTTTGGTATCTCAGGATACAATATACTTTAAGGTATCATAACTTTTACAATAAAAAGATGGCACCTTAAGATATTATTCGAAGGATGGTAAAAATACTCTTATAACTAGTGCAATTTTAGCATTCTTAAAAAAATAATTCTAATTATTAAAATTTACGCTCAAAATTTTAGTGTATCTGAAGTTACCAAAATTTATCCTAGAAAATATAATATATTCATTATAACCAATTCAGGACTCTCATCCTCTCACATGCAGAAAACATAAATTTGACCCTATATGAAACGAGAGAAGTATTATTTATATTTTTTTTGGTAAATATACTATTTGGGTTTTTACGTAAAAAGACCAAACAATCACACCCTAGTTAACGAGACTGGTTATATTAATACTGACCCTTGCGTAAAAATCCAGGAGAGCATTTCTCAAAGTCCGTCTTGCCAAAGTTGAATCACCGTCCATGCTTCCCTATTAAGTAGGTAAAGATAAATTATAGTTAACCTTTTTTTTAATTTAGCCAGCTTAGTCGCCCCCTATAACATTATATTCTTGAACATGAGAGAAGGTAGGGATGGCCGTGGGTCGACCCGTGGGTATTTTAGGGTCGACTCTAGTTCAACTAAATGAACTAAATTTCATTTTTAGTGAAACTTAGTTTATTTTGTTGAACTAGAACTGACCCTAAATTACCCGTGGGTCGATCCATGCCCATCCTTAAGAGAAACACGATAACCGCATGGTAAGTAAAGTAACACTCCATGATAGCACAGCACAGCACGCGCGGACGAGGACAGCCCGAGAGACGGGTCCACTGGGCCGCCGGGGCAACGCGCAGCCCTGTTTAAGTGCGAGAGACCGGGACGCGCTAGCCCACATCGCAAAACCCTAGCCCCGCTACACCGGCGGCGGTGCGTGCGGCCTGTCAAAATAATAACATCATCAACCGCGCGGGCGATTTTGACGGGCGGGCCAGGGTCGATCCATGTCCCGTGGGTTGGGCTGCGCTCCCTGCCCCCCCCCACCCACCGTGCGTTTTCACGCGGAAACCGTGTGCATCCGCGTGGCTGCCTGCGTGCGTCCTTCATTCCTCCTGGGTAGCGATAAAAACGTTTGGAAACGGACGAAAACCACTTCTACCGATTCCGTTTTCGTATTTTTTTTCGGAACTGGAAACAGAATCGGAAACCCCGGATACAAAAACGGAATCGGATAATATCATAAACAAAAACAGAACGAATACGAAGTGCAGCGAATACGAAACGGAGCGAATACGGTATCGAAAATTTATCGAAATATAAAAATACCTCAAATGAGTATCTATATCTTTTCTAAAACAATATGTAAAATTCTCAAATTAAAATAGGAAAAGAATTATGACAACTAGATATAAGAACTAGCCATTTTTTCAAGATTCTGTTTAAGTTCAGGGAGATGTTTCAAGGTAGGCTGCCAGATGCTAGAGCCTAGAGGAGACGTGGGCTGTCGGGAGCTGGCAGGGGGCACCGCGCCGGCGTAGGATCTGGAAGGCGGCAGCACGCGCGCACGGTCGTACAGCTGGACCTTGGTTTGAGCCGTTTGGGCCGGCCTGGCCGGTTGGGCCAATTTCTGTTGAATATACTGTTTGGAATTCCGAGAAATTTTTCGAAAAAGTTTCCGATCGATTCCGTGTTCCGGCAGATAGTCCGTATCCGATTTCGTTTTAAAAAAATTATAATTCCAATACCGTTTCCGAATATTTTCAAAAAAGAAATCCGACCGGTTGTTTCCGTTTCCAAAAACAGCTCCGAAATCCGAAAAAATTCCGAACCGATTTGGTCACGTCCTCGCTGGGCTGGGACGCAACGGGTCTCCAGCGAGGTAAACCACGCGACAAGAGAGCTGTCACCGAGAATTATTTCGCTTAGCGCACTCACAATCTAGAAAGAAACTATTTAGTTTCTATATTTTAGGATTTCGTATTAAAAAACTCTCTACCACAATATAATTTGTTTATCTTGTTATCGCATAGTCTACTTGTCTCTCATAGACCGTCGTATTTTACGTGAAAATATTGTGTCTTAATCTAAAACCGGTTTCTTTATTTGTTATAGCATGTCACATCAGCAAATAACATGTTATAGCAATAAATAACATGTTATAGCAAATAGTCTATTTGTCTCTCTTCAATAAATAACATGTCACATCAGCAAATTGTTTAGATGTTGTAGCAATAATATACAGATAAAAACTATCATTGGGTCTACATTGGGAGTGCCCTTAACCTCTAAGATCTGTGCTTTCTTTTTTTCTTAGAAAATAAATTAAAAACCCGGCCTCTACATCTATCGGATGTACACAGCCAAGATCTGTGCTTCCTAGATCGATCGTTCCATTTCCATTGCTCCGGTCGCTGAACACGGATGACTCTACATCATGACACGATGAAACAGGCTATAGCCTGTGGCTGCGTTTTTTTACCGTCTAGGATTATTCTTCGGTTGTTACGCGCGTTGATCCAACTGTTAAACAACGTGTATTTTATAAAAAAGTTTATATGTATAAGTACAATTACTCATCTTTGTATTATATATATTTTCAATTTTATCGTAGTCAATTTTATCATTTATACCATTAAACGCCTAATAGAAATTGAATAACTTTTTAATCTTTCAGTAAGCAAAATAACACGGCATTGAGATAAGCTAGTACCAGCGAGTTACCTCCCGTGGAGGCAAACCAAGTGGAGATCCCACATGCTCATGGCGTAAAAGCCAAAAGCTTCCTTCCATCTCCCGGGACTGTGACCTAACAACCCACGCGGATCACTGCCTGCATGTGATGTGAGCTCTCTCATCTGATGTTCTCCGTCCAGATTTGATGTATAAACGTAGGGTAGTCGTTTAGTTTTTTTTCTATAAAAAATTCAAACGATATATTTATAAACAAAATAATTTACGAATAAAATTTTTATATATGTATTCTTAGCGATTAAAAACAAGTTATAATAAAAATACTTTAAAATTAATTTTAAATTTAAGATAAAAGTTCTGCTTATAAGAATAAGTAAAAGTGAATAGATAAGTTGGACGTTATATCTTATGTCCACATCACCTTCTTTTTTTTCTCCGGACCGCACCCGGCATCAATAATTTATGCTCCTAACTCAACGACCCCTTCTAGAATCTGTAGCTTATAATAGATTTCACTAATCAACCAGCTGTTCTTTTTTCTGGCATGTGAACCACACAGTTTAATTATGCTGTCTTGCAGGTTCAGATTCGTTAAGCTGGATATCTCAACTTAATTCCCTTTCCGCTTTCCTTCTCCATCGCCGTATTAAAGTGCTCCGTGCTCCAGGTCGCTTGCAGCATATTCGCGAAAGATACGCGTCTTTCTTCTGGATTGTGTTTATATTTATAAGTTAAAATTTAAATTTTTATTCTTAAATTTTAAGTTGATTTTAGGGTATCTTATCAAATTTATTTTTCAGTTTTGGCTTTCACATTACTAAAATAACTATATAAAAGTTTTATTACGAGTTATTTTCCGTTCGTAAATACGTTGTTTGGTTTTTTTTTTATAAAAAACTAACCAATCACCATATCAAAATATCAAATCTAGCTTCAAAGAAAATATATCCGGCAGCGACATTTCGGTTGTTCAGAACCTGCCCCCACGCAAGATCTCAGATTCCTCTCCAGCTACATGGGAGAGGAGAAACACGACCATTGAGGTCGCTTTTCATCTCACTGAATGATTGGCCCAAATTATGGTGGTATATAATACTATTTTCGTCACCGGTTGTTTGACGCCATTAATTTTTTGACATATATTAGACCATTTGTTTTATTCAAATTCTTTTGTAAAATATATAAAGTTATATATATGTGCATAAAACTATATTTAACAATAAATGAAATGATATAAAAATAATTAATAATTATGAAAATTTCTTGAATAAGACGAATAGTCAAACGTGTATAAAAAAAGTCGATACCAA
Source organism: Oryza brachyantha (assembly GCF_000231095.2). Classification (NCBI taxonomy): domain Eukaryota; kingdom Viridiplantae; phylum Streptophyta; class Magnoliopsida; order Poales; family Poaceae; genus Oryza; species Oryza brachyantha. Next base: position 14,084,673 of record NC_023172.2, read on the forward strand.
TTCGGCAGGTGGCAAAGAAACGTCTTGATTAATCTCTTGGCATGGGAGATGCATGACGGGGTAGGTTAAAAAGACAGCCAAGAACTGTGACCACAATGACCAGGTGCACCTCCCCGGTAATACCCCAGTTGGTACGCCGCTGCTGCTCTTCTCATCATCATCATTCATGACTCCAAAGTCTCCTCGGCCATGTGGAGATGCATCTCAGGGTTTATTCGCGGGATTTTAAGACATATCGGTATCATGGGTTTCGATAAATTTTGATTGCTTTTTGAGAAGTTTCTATTAGATTTTGATCAAATTTACTATTTGACATCAGAATTTACCAAAAACTACTCAAAATTCTAACCGGAAATTGATCACGAGTCGCGTTGCGAAAACCGACCAGTTTTCGTCGGGCTCTGCAAAACCGAGTCTACGGTCTACCACACCAATTCAAGCCGTTGTCAGTTGTCACACAGCCAAGGTGCAGAGGCACTTCACCGTTTCAGAGCTCTGAATTCTGATAAGCTTTCACCGAAACGCGCCGGTTTCCCGGTGGAATTCTGTGGGTTGCAACGCGCGATGTGTCCGTTTCCAGCGCCAAATGTGGCCAAATTTCCCGCACGGTTCCATGTGCCACACATGCGGTGAAAAATTCGAACATTTTGATACGGGGATCTGAGCCTGCTTTCACTCGGGTCTCATGCTCCCGTGGTGTGCCTTTCATTTCTTGGTGGACCGAGTACTCTCAATTTTTTGGCTTTTTCTTATACTTATAAATAAAAATTTAAATTTTTAAAGTTAAATTTAAGGATATTTTACCATTCTTAAAAAATACCTCAAAGAATCAAGAATTTAAGTACAAATTTTTAGTACCTCAAGGTATAATGGACCTCAACGTACCACACTTTTTACAATAAAAAGTGTGGTACCTTGAGGTACTTTTTGAAGGATGATAAAAAAGCTCTAAATTTAAAGTTGATTTTACAGTTTTTTCATTCAAGTTTATTTTTCAGTCTTAGCTTTTTAAATCAGTAAAAAATACATATATAAACATTTTATTTACAGATTATTTTTCATTTACAAATATGTTTTTTTTTTGTCTTTCCATGCAACAGGCAAACAATCCCCCCTGGTCTCTTACTATCTTTGGGTCACATGTGAGCTTGAGGTTGCAGCCTCTCCTGTGTTCTTGTGACTCTAGTTATCAGGGCCCTCACTTATCAGTGATAGTTACACACGCTCAGATCTTTTTCCCTGCCCCCTTGAAGGAGCCATTCGCCAGTGACAGGAGTAGCGCCTTGGATTGATTTGATTCCCCTGCCGGAAAAAGATGGTTGATAAAAGCAGTAATTTAACTGTTTTAAGTGTAGCTAAAAGCACAATCAGATGGTTGGAATGGTATCCTAATGCTTGCTTATTGGAGATTCTCTGAAAAACAAATGTTGCATAAAGATTCGGTGACCACCTCACAAGGCTCCACATGGATTCAGATTCCCCTGTCGGCTCTCGAATGAGGGCAAGATGCTCCCAAAAGAAAAGGAGCATGTAAAAAGAATGCATCTGGTTGGTAAGAAATTATAAAAACCATTCAGATACTCATATCATTTTCTAAGATTAGCAGGGGATTGATTTCTCATTAATATATCATATACTAAGCAGAGACTCGTGTAGCTCGTGTGCGTTTTAAGTACCCAAGTAGACATTTTTTTCTTGGAGGTAATCAACTATTTGACGGTTGGAATCCACATGGTTTAGTGGTATACATTACAAATCTCAACTGGAGCACACAAAATTACAAACATCAGAGCTCAGCTTGTAAGCAGAGAAGTAGATCAGCAAAAATGCAAAACATTAGCAGTGAGTACATTACATATTTACACTGATTCTGTACAAATTACAGTGCTCTGCAGTTAGTAACAACACCAAGATCAGATGAATCCTGGTTTAGGCTCCGCTCCAGGTCGAGCTAACCAAACACACACTAAATCAACGTAACACTGCATAGTGAGATGAGCTGAATACAGTTGAAGATCTAGGGGCAAATGGGGATTGAGAAATACTCCACTATCAATCAAGATCTAGCACACCAAAATTACATCAATCCTATCTGGGCCATCTTACAAGTCCTTTAGCTAGAAGGCGTCATTACCAGGATTAAACCTATGCACATAGCTAAGCCAGCAGCAGAAATGGTAAAGATTTTCTTATTGCATCTGTACAAAAATCGCATCAGCGAGCAGCAGCAGCATCAGCAGCTCACTGAAGCTGGTAGAGTGCTGGAATGGAGATGAGCCCCAGCTGACCAGTGATCCAATCTTGCGAAACTACTAGCTGATTTGGTGTGGATTCAGCTGTGTCTTGGATCGCCGGCCGCCTCATTGCAGGTCGTACACGTTGGAATCGGCGGCGTAGCAGCCAAGAACGCGGACGAACACGGCGAATCTCTCGATCTCCTTGATGGCGTCGAGGACGCGGGGGTCGTGGGAGGCGCCCTCGCAGTCGACGTAGAGGACGTGAGGGAACGCGCGGAGCGTCGGCGCGCCGCGGGCGTTCGTGTCGAGAATCATCACCGGGGTGCCCGCCGCGCCGCCGCCGCCGCCGTCGTTGTTGTTGATGACTTCCAGTTTGGTGAGGTTGATGTTGCGGGAGGAGAAAGCGGAGAGGACCTTGAGGACAACCATCATGGAGCCGCCCCGGTGGGCGACCACCATGCTGGTCTTGGCGTCGGCGTCCATGGGCAGCGTCACCGGCGAGGGCGGCTTGGAGAGCAGCAGGAAGCGGGTGACGTTCCAGGACTCGTCCTGGAGGCCGTGCGCGAGCACGTCGAGGCCGTAGAGGTCGGCGGCGCGCGGGCTCGCGATGGCGGCGGTGTCGAGCATCCGGTTGGACCGCAGCATCTCCACGGCGCCGGCGGTGTCCTCGACGGGCTCCCTGTCCACGCCGAGCCGCGCCAGCGCGCGGCCGCAGTGCGCGAGCGCCATGGGGTGGCTAATCACCCGGCGCACCTCGGCGGCGCGGACACCCGGCATGGCGAGGAGGCAGTAGTGCACGAACAGGTTGATCTCCTGCACGACGACGAGGTCATGCCTCAGCAGGAGGTCATAGTTCCGCAGCGCGGTGCCCTCCATGGTGGACTCAACCGGAAGAACCGCGCGGTCGACGGCGCCGCCGTCCACGGCCGCCAGCGCGTCGGCGAACGCGCGGCAGGGGACGGTGTCGCACCCGGGCAGCGCCGTCTTGGCCGCGAACTCGCTGTACGCGCCGGGGGCGCCCTGGAACGCGACGCGGAGCCCGAACCCATCCTGCCCGCCGGCGCCGCCCGTGCTCACCGACAGGTGGATCCGGTCGCGCCCGTTGATGTGCGCCTTCTCGCCCCCGTTCACCTTCTTGCCGTTGACCCCCTTCTTGCCCCCGCCCTCCCCGTTGATATGCGCCTTCTTGGAGTGTCCGTTGACGCCGTTGATCTTGGCCACCGGGATAAACGAAGGAGCGGGTTTGCGGCAGTGGGTCTTGGGGAGGAGGAGGTGCTTGTGGAGGTGGAGGGAGGAGGTGTAGGCCATAGAACGCCGGGCGGCGGTGAGGGGGGCGGTGGATTTGGGGTTGACACGGTTGATCTCTGGAGCAAGAAGAAGAGGAGGAGGAAGAAGCTAGCTAACCAAGTGCGGTGGGGGGGAAGATTGCTGACTTTTTATAAACACACGGCAGCTCAGCGGCCGGAGGATGGTCGGCAGCGGTTTGGTCTCGCTGCTTTACAATTGGCCATGAATCATGCTGTGCTGCTGAACCTTGAGCATGTACGGAAGTTTATTCTGAGAAACAGCTAGCTTCTCAGAATCTGAAAAAGCTTCTGAATTTAGCTTCTTCAGCTTTTAGATTCTCAATTCATTTTTTTAGAATATGTAATTATATATTTTAGAAGTTATAGACCGTTTGAAAAAAACTAAGGCCGGGAGAAACTTCCCCAGCCAGCCCCCTGTTTCTTGCTGTCCTTGCGATTGCAGTCGCAGGTTCGCAGCTGCAATTTTAACATTTTGATACTTTAAAAAAATTTATTTTATAAATAGATTTTTGAAAAATTTATTGTATAAATAATTTTTTTTGACCGGTCAAAAATATCCATTTGTACGATAAGTTTTTCGTGGGTTTATTTGTAAAATAATTTTTTTAAAAGGAAAATGTCAAAAATCCAGTCAGTCGCAGCTTCCGGTTTTTTGTTGTTGTTTTATGGTTCTTCTCGGTGAAAATGAACCGCAATTGGGGGGTGGGAGAGACTGGAGGTGGCTCTATTCTATTCATGCCAAACGAGCAATGCAGCGAGGTGAGCCCTGAACTGGTTAGATTTTTTCTATTTTACTTTGGTAGTAGTACTCGGTTTATTCGGTATAAATTTTAAATTTTACATGTGTACTTTGTATTTATTTGTAGTTAATTATTTTCTAGTGGTAGGTGATGCACCTGTTAACCGTAAGACTTTGGGCGTGGGTATAAGTTAACTTATCTTTGACACCGAAAACGTAGGAATAAATTAGTATATGATTAATTAATTATTAATATTAAAAATATAAAATAGATTAATATGATTTTTATAACAATTTTTCTATTATTTTTTTAAAAAAAGATACACCGTTTATTTGTTCGAGAAACGTGCGCACGGAAAACGAGGAAAATAAGTTAACTAAGAGCAGGTACAATAGCATGCTATAAGCCAACTATAAGCATACTTTAAAGAGATAAAAGAGGAGATAGAAGGGAGGTGAGCTACTAATTTATAGCCAGCTGTACATGGGCTCTATGACAAAATGTGTATATGACATGTGGGATCATATATTGATGTTTTGTAGGTAACTATTGTATGAATTGGCTATTACATTGATTATAGATGAATTAGAGCTAATAGTTGGCCATACTATTGAACTTGCTCTAGGGGGCTGTCGAACGCGGCCTTTGTCAATCTCAATACATGGGAACTTGGGATATGCTTGTGTGTTTGTAAAGATGAGTATGCGCGTATTATAAACACCCATGTTTATAATGTATTTTTTTAAAAAATCTAGTGGCCAATTTTAAGCTTTTGATAATCCTTTTTTATGTCCAACACGTTGGATGAGAATTTTATTATTCTTTAAATATTTTAATAAATAATTTTATTATTAAATCTTATAGATAAATATTTTTCATCATTTGATTCTTTTGGACGCGTTAACCCATCTGATATGGCATGAAAACATTGAGCAGTCGGTGTGGCAACACTTGGAGCCATGCCCATAATAGTAGCGTGGCAGCCCTAAGGTTTAATCGACGGATTTTTTTGGATGAAAGGTTTAGTGATAAAATTATTTAATAAGAGGGTTAAAAAAATGAAAACTCGTTGGATGATTGGATCTACTTTGTTTTTAAACCCTGCTGCTTACTAGTATCCACTGTGAATATGCTCCTATTGTGCTCTACCACTGTACACGATACAACTACCTACACTATCCTGGTTTCTCTTATCTCGATCTAGTTAATCATACATACATACATCACAGTTAGGTTTGTTGTGGAGGTTGTCACGGAGCCCATTGGACCACAAAGACGAGATAATCATATAAGAGTGACAGATAGCCAAAAAACAAGTGAATCACGGATACTCCCTCAGTATCACAATATTGCTATCCGGTATAGAATTTGACTCATTATAAGACTACAGCTCTTGTTGTTTCGCTTTTTCTCTGAAAGAGTCGAACGGTAATGAAGAATAAGTTATCAACAAGAATTTTATAGACGTGTTTTTAATGATTTAAAAGTAGGGCTAAAAAATAAAGTCTGGCGACAAAAACCTTCAAAATAAATAACAAATTTAAGTTAAAAATTCAAATATTAGCGTATAAGCATAAGAAAAACGAAAAAAACGAAAAGATAATGGTGCATGATTATAGGCACTATCCTGTTCAAATTAAAAATCCTAATTAGCAATATTTTGAAACGACCAGAGTAGCGAATATCAATCCACTTTATTCAATTAAATCAGAGTCCTTGAATAGCTTGTGTGTGTCAGTGTGTGGTAAACTTGGTAAGATAATAATAATAATATTCTCATGCCATGGGAATATAGATTATTGTTCTGTGAGAAAAGCAATAATTTATTTCACCTAAAAAGCACCAATTAGCAATAAATTATTTCAACTATGCAAATAACAGAGGGGAGCCATGCAATACACGTTGGTGCGTGATTTCGTGTTCCAGATCTTGATGCATATAGTTATAGTGTCATATCTATCACTCATTTGTTATTGATAATTAAGGTGTGCATGTGTAGTTGTGTACCGGTGTGTGTAAATGTGTGCCTCTAATATCAACATGCTCCTCTGTTTATCTACTTAATTTGCCTTCGACGAAAATATAAAACCTACCGAACATGCAGACTAGGGAATTGATTTACTCCTACTTGGTGGGCAATATAGCAAGTGTGTTGTCGTGTTGAAGACAGTTCATGCGCCCTTCCATTACCATTGAGCCAAAAGCTAGTAACAAGCATAGCAAAGACCATACCTGGAGACGGGCGGCTGAGCTATTTCGTCGAATCCATGAGCATGCTGTTTAAACTGCTAAACTGAGAATTTTGTAAAAAAAAAATTTAATGTTGTTTTTTAAAAAAATAAATTTATTTTTAAGTTTACAATAGTTAATACTTAATTCAACGTACACTAACAATGTTTTTATTTTTCATGGCAGAGAAAAGCCTCGGCCAAGGGCTGAATCGAATGAGGTCAAAGACTGCCATGTGTGGTGAAGACTATAGATAGAGGCGAAGGCTACAAGATACAGAAATTGCTTTTAAATAATAAAACATATATTTTAGATTTATATTAACTAATACTTAATTAAACATACACTAGTAACGTTTCTTTTTTTACTAAGATGTGAACAATGAGAATGAATGGGGCGTCATAAAAGTCACCGGTCATAGCAAACACCTATGTCGAAGATGTAATGTAGATGGTCCTTGGATGAAAGAGTCTTAGGTCACGTTCGCCTATGGGCACAAGTTAACTAACATCTCTCGTTTTTTACGCGCACACTTCCCAAACTGCTAAATAGTGTATTTTTTAAAAAAATTTCTATAGAAAATTTGTTTTAAAAATCATATTAATCTATTTTATATTTTTTAATAATTAATTAATCATATACTAATCTATTAATACGTTTTTCGGGTAAGTTAATTTATCACCCAAGCGAACGTGGCCTTGATGGCGTCCTTCCATGGAGGACGGGTGCAAAAGGCCCAAAAGCTCCACAGGATAGCCTACCCAGAGGTCCATATTGGCTAAAAAAAAATAGGACAAGGGAGAACAATCTAAAATCATGTGCAAGTAAAACTCTAGATCTATATAAATATATAGATTTTTTTTACTGTCAATATACCAGTTACTCGACCCCTAGATGGCTTGCTTCTAGAAAGGTTGGGTACCATGTGATTGTGATGCATCTTAGCTTTAGCTTATTTAAGAGTTGGGTAACATGTTGCTAAGGCAGGTTGGCAATGTGCACATGAATAATTAGTACCTAGTTGATGAAAGATCAAACCAATATATATACCACTATATATAGTAAATGTGAGTCTGAGAGGGAGGGAAACAAACAGAAAATATACAAAACAAGGTGGGTCATTACTCATTAGCATATAATTAATTGAGTATTAATTACTATAAACAAAAAAATAAATTAATAAGATTTTTAAAAGCAATGTTTCTATTTTTTTTTAAAAAACATATATACTTAGAAATGTTCTCAGGAAAAACAAACAACGTAGGTACCTTTCATTTCTTCCATATCTGCCGGATATTCCCGGACCAACCATCAACTCCGGTTACCGACTTACTCCGTCTGTGCCAGAAAAAATCAATTCTCTGATTTCGTTTGACCAACCGTTTTATTTGAAAATTTTTCAGAAAATTAGAAAAAAAATAGTCACACATAAAGTATTATTCATGATTTATCATCTAATAAAAATAAAAATATCAATCGTAAAAAATTTGAATAAAACGAAGAGTCAAAAATTATAAATAAAAAGTAAAAAATTGGTTTATTTTAGGACGGAGGGAGTAATTCTGAGAGGATCAGTCCAGACAAAAAGAAAATATCTTCTCGTAATTCAAACAATACATGAGAAAAAGCGATTTGTTTTTTTCCTGTGTGTACGACCAAGCATTTCTCACAACCAAATCAATACAAACAAGATTTGAATTTTGGACGCTTGATTTTTTTTTGTGATCCTGAATTGCTGGAGCGCCTAACCACCGATGCCTTTCACTGTTTAGACAGCAACGCAGCCATAACTTTCCTTCGTTTTCCTTGACGCCTTTTACTGTGTCGAGCGTGACCCTGAGCGACAACTTGGGTTAACCGGCCCCATCTATTCGCTCTCCCTCATCTTTATGCCTTCGAGTCAAAATTTAAATTTTTAATTTTAAATTTAGAATAGATCTTGAAATTTTTTATCGTAGTTTATTTTTCAGTCCTATTTTTTTAAACCACTAAGAACATCCACATATATAAAATTTTTATTCATAACTTCTTTTTTATTTATAGTTATATCGTTTGGCTTTTTTCCGGCATAAACCAAACAATCAGCCGTATAGTAGCCGATAGCAGCTTCTTTGTGTAGCTATCCCTCCATTGATGGCTGATGCAGTCAGAGTCAGTCAGTGGGGCCGGCCAACGCGTTGTTGTCTCTCGTCTGAGGTGGTGGATAGATTAAAAAATTTTTTGGGAGAAGTATCACGTCAAATGTTTTGATCGGATGTCAGAAGGAGTTTTTGGATATAAATAAAAAAATAAATTTTATGGCTAGCCTAGAAACTGCGAGACGAATCATTTTAATCTAATTAATCCGTTATCATGGGACGGTATCGCCGGTGCTTTCCATGGCGTTCTTGCTCTAACCTAACCATTAGTGGTAAGCGAATTGGGGCAGAAAGAAGGTGATAAGCTCGAAGAATCATTCTTTGATGTTTACATCATCAGATAAGAACGTGGCTGTTAATATTGATCTGCTGATCTGACTACTGTGCTGTATGATTGACGAATGTTGGACTCGATCGCGCAAGTGGTTAATTTATTTAGGCAAACGTGATTGGGCTGACTAACTATACTTCTAGAGTAAAGTAAGGCCACCTTATGCTAAGTACACGGAGTACTACAGTACAAATACGTATAAATACTAAAGGTTGTGTTTTTTTAGCAGGTTTTTCGTCGGTTTTAATTTGCACGTAAGTTTCTCGAGCCGCTAAATGGTGTATTTTTTTTACAAAAGGTTACTGATATAAGTTAGATTTTGAATTTTATATTATTTAATTTTATCATTTATATTATTAAGTAGTTATAAAAATAAAATAATGTTTCATCTTTCATCAGAAAAAATAACACAACCTTTGTACTATAGTTTTCTTGGTGCAAGACCGGGCCTCTGGTGCAATTATTATAGTAATAATTGTTCTCCTAAGAACAATATAAACATGATGATTCATCTTTTCGTTTATATTTATACTTATAAAATCTAGCATTGATTTTATAGTTTCTTATCATAGTTTATTCTCTATCTTTACTTCAACATTTCTATAAAATATTTACCCATAAATTCTTTTTTAAGTCATTAATAAGCTGTCCCGCTTAGGTTTAATTTCAATCAACACAAGTCAGTCCGATAGACATTTATAACACAAACATGCTTAGCTCTACAATCACACCACTATACCAAGGGTAGACGGTTATATATTAAGATTGTGGAAGTCACAATTAATATCTCACAGCGGTACTATCTATCACTTAAAAAATAATTAACGATAAATACATAAATACAATTGCATTTATCAAATCTAAAATTTTTAAACCCGAATGAATATATCTAACCAGGAAGTTATGCCCACTTCATGACTGTAGTAACGTGTACTTGATCTGGACACAAGCTAATCCTATATCCGTCCTAAAAAATATTATTTTTTTATGTGTCCAGTTTTTGACTATTCGTCTTACTTAAAATTTTATTTAAAAAACTCAAAAAAAATTATCTATACATTAATTATTAGTTATGTTTATCATCTAATAAAGATAAAAATATTAATCATAAAAGATTTAAATAAGATGAATTGTCAAACTTATTTAAAAATAAAAAATAAATTTATTTTGGGACCGAGAAATAATTAAAGCTTTTGTTCTGTAACGGTGGCTGGAAGGTTGGATAAGCATAGAGCAGGACTTGTGTGGTCAACTGATGTCAATGCTGGAAAAACAATAGGTGATGCATTGCACCATTGTTTGTCAAGTCAGTAATGGCGGGCGTCGTTAGCAAGTGGAAATTTCGCACCGCACGGCACGGCACGGCACGGCACGGCTCTCCCAGCGCACTGTCATATGGGAGGAAAAAAAAGATACAGTTCCATTATTCTTCCAAACTTCTTTTTCTTTTTGAAACTTCTCCGAATTTCCAATTCACCTTCATGAAGTCGACATATATATGGCCATCCCGTTTCTCGTAAGATTTCAAGATTTTCTATCTTATTTAATTTCGTCATAGCTATTAAAAATAATTTTATTTTTCACTCATCTTATACGTACATATCGATAAAAACAGAAAGAATAAAATACTCTTCACTTTATCAAATTCCAATACAACTATTCTTCGTTTTATCTATTTTCAATGCATTTATTTTCTATCTTTATAAATTCCGATGCTATGATTGGTAAAAAATAAAACTTGTTTGGGAAATAAAATGTAGAGTAAGACAATCTTATTTTAAGATGAAAGTGGTACAAAGTTAAGATTTGCTCTAGAAAAGTACTACAATAAAGTTTTATATAGATAATTTTTTTCATAAAATTTACCGCTTAAAACATTAAGAAACGTGTCAACCAAAATCCGCGATAAGAAAAATAGAACCATAGACATTAGCCTTGAGTACATCATCCCCAACCATCGTCAGATCGCCAAAGTCATGATACTTTGGTAATTTATGTCACGTCTAAACTTAGGCCCCGTTTAGCTCCCAAACATTTTCATCCAAAAATATCACATCAAATCTTTGTACACCTAAATAGAATATTAAATATAGATAAATTAAAAAACTAATTACACAGTTACGTGAAAAACCGCGAGACGAATCTTTTGAGTCTAATTAGTACATGATTAGCCATAAGTGCTACAGTAACCCACATGCACTAATGACGGATTAATTAGGCTCAAAAGATTCGTCTCGCGGTTTTCATGTCAGCCGTGAAATTCGTTTTTTCATTCTTATCCGAAAACCCCTTCCGATATCCGATCAAACGTCCGACGTGACACTCAAAATTTTTTATTTCCCTAACTGAACGCCCCCTTAGTCGTGCCACACCTATATTTTATAATCCTTCGTTCTCCGTGGTGCATCGGCCGATACGAAAGAAACTGATGGGCCCAGCCATCAACCTGTAGTTGCTTGCCGTGTACAGAGAATACGCCCCTGTCAAAAATCAAAATCTCCAAGACTTCAGGAGTCTTTGGAACAATTCTACTTTCTGTATTTCTTTTATTAAACTTAATATTCGAATGTTTGTTTTGTTTTATTTTTTTACAAACTATAAAATTATAAGTCATAGTTAAAGTTTATTTAGTCATAAATCAAACCATAACAAAATAATTAATAATTATATTTTTTTAATAAAACGAATGATTAAATGTTGATCTAAAGTCGGTGATGTTAAATAAAATAGAAAATTCGCAGGGAGTTTACGATATCCCAGGGGCGGTACAGAACGATTTGCGTTTCTGAAATTAGCTAATTGGGTCAGTTAACTCAAATCCTCTTTTATTCCCGGAGTAGTACACTAGATTATATGTTATGCAAAACCAGGACAGCGACGTGTGCAGCGTGTGTGCGCGTGCATGTGAAGTGTCGGACTGAACGCCTAGACGCTCTTTTGCCCTTTTTGAAGCTTATCCCTCGGTGTGGTCGCATCATCCACCATATGGTCCATACACTGGTGTGGGCCAGCGACTGATCATGATAGGGAAGATGACCCATCGACTGGCACGGTTTCTTTTGCAAACTAGTGGGCACTGGCCGCGAGGAAAAATCTAAGTTATAGAGACATGGGTGGCTGACAGTGGACCCTATCATTTATGGGTTTACATTTCAGTCACACTGAACAAACTAAACAAACTAAGTACTCCACGCTGCTGCATTTCTCACAGAAGATAAGAAGCTTTTGTAGCTGAAGATGGATATACTAGGAATAGGGAAGTTTGTGATTCGTGGAGAAGAAAAAATGGGTGAGATTGTTTACTGATGAAAGTTTGTTGTTTTGGTTAGAAATGATATAGATATAGGAATTATATTTTGGGATAGATTTTGAATGATAGAAATTAATATGTTTTAGAACGGATGAGTGAGTTCTGCACCTATCTTTTTTTCTCCTGACTTGGAGGAGGAGATGTGACTACATGTATATCTCTCGTGTGACTTTCTTACTAAAATTACATAATGTAACTATAGAATAATTATAGCGTAATTACAATATAACTAATATTTAAATTATAAATGTAACTAATATATAACTATTATGAAAGTTTCACAACTAAAATTTGCATATAGCTCGGTTGTAGTTACATTATAATTATATACTAGCTATATTGTATTTATATTGTGACTATATTATGTGGTTTTACAGGAGCATTTTTAGTAAAACCGCTGTCGTTTTAGCTTTTGCACGGTTAAGATGGATGGGCCGGATTCTTTTGATGGGCCGTGCCGGAGGCGAGGCAGCCCACAAGGCGGTTTTCCGCAAGCCGGTGGTAGATCCATGGCATGGGCCGCTTGATGCAGATTCTAGAGCTCAAAGAGCCCACTTCTAGAACCTTTTGGGACGGTGTCAGTGCTCCTGTTGCTCTGGGCCAGGATATATTTGCTTAAATTGCTTCATACCTACTACGTTTTGTGACAAGTGAATGTCATGTAAATTCTGCGAGAATTGCACCGTTTTTGTGGTGTCGTCTTCCTCCTCATGCTCGTTTCGTCCTGCCGATGAGGATGACGGAGTGCTCCCCTCAACCTCCACGCGGATGTAGGTGAGAGCTTACTGCCCCTCCCGGCGATGGCCACGGGTGAGCTCCAAATCCTATCTCGCTGTCGCTGCTGGCGTCTCTCAATCGACCCCGCCCTAGTCCAACCATCGTCGGCGCATGTCTCCTCTCTCCTTTCATGCCCTTTGCAGGGTCACACCTCCCTCCATTGTGTAGCTAGTGCTGTGACTATGCGATATCTCTAGTATTTTTATTTTTGAAACATTTTCAATAAATAATTTTATAACTAAAACACGAACGAAAATATTTTCACCGTATGAATCTTTTTGCCACGCTGTTGAGTTATGATCCAAATTTATTTGTGCTAGTATAAAGGCCGACTTTGACGGAGCGAAGCGGAGCCCCATGGTACGGACTCTACGGATTTTAGGGTTTTACCTTATATGTACCTTTTGTAAGCTACCGTGCGGCGTTGTATCCTCATCCCGATATAGTGAAGATATTTTGTTGGCTAGAACCCGTGATTTTCTCTCCTGCTTTAGGAGGGTTTTCCACATTAAATCTCATGCCTTCTGTGATTCATCTATTGTGTGCATCGTTTATTTGCCTATCATTTCCTAACACACGCCACTAACACTGGCGTGGCAGGACAACGCTGTCAAGCAGAGTGTTTGGCATGACAGACTTGCCATGCCAGTATCGGTGGTGTGGCAGGCTTGCCGCGCCAACCAGCATTAATATTGGCGTGGCCAAAAAGTTCAAATGGTGAAAATATTTTCAACATTTAGTAATAAAATTATTTATTAAAAGTTCTAAAAAAATTCTCTCTAGCCAGGATGCATCCTACATAGGCCACGAAGATCCCTCCAAAGCCAGTTACCAACCCCCCATGGCAGCCTGCTTTCTATGTAGCGAGTTAAAACCACTCGTTGTGTAGAAGCACTGTGAATAACCTTATGAACCTTCTCTGCAGCACGATACGAGGGGCATCGAGAAAATGATTTTTTTTTTATAGCGATGGTTACTTATCAAGATTTATGCGCACTAGCATTAACTAATGGACAAATTCATGCACGTACAACTTCACAACCACGCCAAAGTACTCCTATCGTCCAGATAGCTTTCAACTTTCAAGGGAAGCTTGGAGAATGTAAGATGCTGAACTCTCATAAAGGATGCATGATCTGGCCTTTTGACATTCACAATACTACTATTTGGAGGATAAGATCAAGAGCGTCCCTTTCCCCGAAATTCCAAAAGCAAAGCAAAAAAAATGCCTTTGGATTGAGCTTTACTCCAAGCCAAACACAACAGATGGATTTGCTAGCATTGATCACCAATCAATCAAGCAGCTGGTAGTGCATGCATTCATCACCATGTGGGCCTTCAGGGATATCGCCCAAGAACACCTTCAGGTCCCATGCATACAAACACCAGCTAGTGGCCTTGTGGGGGCGTGCAGTACGTTTTCGTGTAGTGCAGCAGTAGGGCCAGGAGACGGTGCGAACCGGCCGTGCGTTGTTGCACGGCAATTCGGCCGTTGTGCTTGTGCAGCACTGATGCTGGCAAGTGTAACAGCTGCTGGATGCTCAATGCTCCAGTGTTGGTAGGATCACCCTGACATGCTCGATTACTAGCACCTGTTTATTCAGACAGTACTGCTTATCAGTTATCACCATGTAGGCACATGAGCCTCTCAACAAGGAGTTGCAGATTCTGTCGTCGATGGTCAGATCGAGACGGCAGCCAAAAAAATTCCATCACCAGTGGTTGTATCGCTAGCTAGCTTCGTAATCTAGTAACTGGATATGGTAGGTAGCAAGAAAACAAAAGAATCAGCGCGCCATCATCATCATCTACTCATCATGCCATGTTGACTCCTCTTTCACCTTTCCAATTAAACCCTTAATTATGGTGTTCGAGAACGGGTCAAAATTATCACGTCCTGCGATGCCTAGATCGGCTGCCACCTGGGCGCGAGGATCGTACTAAACCTCGTCGCGCACTAACCCGAGAAAAAAAAGCGGCTTTGCGACATGCGAGATCGCCAATAATGTGGCGAGTCACCATTGGCCCGGCCAACCTGAAGCCTGAAAGAGCCACTCTTTTTTTGCTGTGCTTCACAGCTAATCCCCTAGCCCAGCTAGCGTTGATCGAGCAACGAAACGCGTCTAGGTTTTGTCCCGAATGCGTTCACCAACTCCCTGCCCGTTTTTATACCCCACGCGATCCTGATATCGCCATGCAGTTTGGTTAATTGATTGCCTGCTTACACGTAGGTGCAATCGTGACATGGTGATGAGCTTGATCGATCGGTCAGGGTGGCATTGTTGTGTTGTGTGACGAGCAATGTGATGATCGGAGTTGATTGGTGTTGATTAGCTTAGGCTGTGTGGCATGGCCGAGCAGCGGCAGGGGAGGAGGGGCGCGGCGGCGTCGGCGGTGGCGGCGTGCGGGAGGAGGGCGAGGGCGGAGACGCGGCACCCGGTGTACCGCGGCGTGAGGTTGAGGGCGGGGAAGTGGGTGTCGGAGATCCGGGAGCTCCGGAAGGCCAGCAGGATATGGCTCGGCACGTACGCCACGCCCGAGATGGCCGCCGCGGCCTACGACGCCGCCGCATCGGCGCTGCGCGGGCACGGCGCGGCGCTCAACTTCCCCGACGCCGCGCGCTCCCGCCCGGCCCCGGCGTCCGCGTCCCCCGACGACGTGCGCGCCGCGGCGGCCGCCGCCGCGACGGCGGCTCAACGTCAGCCGGGCGGCGGCGGCGAGGACAGTCGACGTCATGATCAGGTGGTACTACTACCGCATGGTGGCCAGGACGGCGTGGTGGACGAGGACGACGTGCTGGAGATGCCGCGGCTGATGGTGAGCATGGCGGAGGCGCTGATGATCAGCCCGCCGCCGGTGCTTGGCCCGGCGGCGGCGGCGTTAGAGGAGGCGCCGGACGGCGGAATGGACGAAGGCGGCTGCGTGAGCTTGTGGGATCACAGCTGATCGATCGATCGATCACGCACTGTACCGCTGTCACTGTGGGTAGTGGAGGGTATGTGTGCGACTGCGACGCCATGATCGATCGATCGATCAAGTTCAACCTGCACGGTGGTGAACTGGTGATGATCGATCGATCGGTTGCGACGTGGACGTACGTACGGATGGAATGTTGGTTGTGTCGTAACCGTACGTGTGTACGTCGCGACGCGCCTGTACCGTACGTACGTAGCATGGATATGCTGTTGATCCAAAATGGATGATGCTGACACAGTGTCTGTCGTACGTACATGGATAGTACACATACAGGTTTACTGGAATGAACCTTTTTTTTTCTGCCTTGATTAATTAGAAAGATACTCCTAGATTTACCATCGGTTAATTTGGGTTTGAGCCAGTCAGTACGTAATCTAGAAATTTTCGCCAGCACGTTGTAAGCATCAGTTTTTTTTTTTTGGTGGTCCATCGTGGAAAAAGGTTGCTCCACAAAAATGTGGTATCCCTCAGTTTCGTAATATAAGACTTCTAGATTTATATGATCTATGGATGCTAATGAATCTAGACACATATATAAATTCTATACATTCATCAATATATGAATTTAGATAAGGCTAGAAAGTTTTACAATATGAAACAAAGACAGAACTCCCTCCATATTTTTATGTATGACACCGTTGACTTTTAGAATCACGTTTAACCATTCGTCTTATTCAAAATTTATATCCAAATATGCAAAATTAAAGTTTCTATAATAATAAATCATATTATAACAAAATAATTAATAATTATATTTTTTTGAATAAGATGAATGGTCAAACGTGGATCTAAAAGTCAAAGGTGTCATATAAAAAAATATGGAGTGAGTACTATATTTGTGGGGATTTGTTACATATGACGATATTCGTAGCTCAGAAATGCCATATATCACTCAACACATTTTTGAAGATCACGCAAATTTTAAACCTTGTGATTTCCTTTCATCCCTATCTTTTGACTTTTACTTATGCTTATAAGTCAAAATTAAAATTTTAAACCTTATTTTTGGAGTTGATTTTTATGTTTTCTTATCATAATTTATTTTTCAACCTTGGCTTTTAGATCGTTGTGAACACGTATATAAAAGTTTTTTTCAAAAATTGTTTTCTGTTTGTAAATATGTTGTTCGGTTTTTTAATTGAAAAGGTCAAAAGATGACCCATTTGTAAATTGGTTCTTTACCTTCATCTAGCGAGGTTCAACAAACTAGAAACTTGTTAGCTTTCAGGGTTGTCACGGTAGGTAATTGAACGTGCGAGTGTTTCCCAATTTACAGCCTCACTGTTTTGCTTTTTGTTTATGCTTATAAGCCAAATTTTAAATTTTTACCTTAAATTTAGAATTAAAATTGAAGTTTTTTATCATATTTTATTTTTTACCTTTGCTTTTATATTACTACGAACATGTATATAAAAATTTTATTCATTTTTTGTTTGTAAATATGTCATTTGATTTTTTCTTAAAAAAACTAAAACGATGACCCCTTAGAGGCATGGCTAGGGCAACAATGGCCCGGTGATCCTGGCGGGACAGCAAGGCCCCACAAGGATCTCGGCCTCTCGGGTATTCATGTGAATGTAAAAAGTTTCTAGAAACTTATATGAAGTAATGTTACATATGTATAAGGTTAACAATATCTTATACTTCATTCTTTCCTCTCTTTTTTCTCTCTTCAACAAATCCACTTCTCCTAGTCTCCTAGTTCACATCACCTAGCTCTAGCCTAATAACCAACTATCTTAAATCCCCTAGCCCTAGTCCATAAACACATACTAGGGCCGATAGATTTGTAGTTGTCGAGTCAATGCCCGACCTTAAAATTATTTGTACGATTTTAGTGTACGACGGTCGTGGTCCAAGACGACCCTCGTCTTCTACTTGGAGCCCTTCTAGGATGAGCTCGTCAAACCCAACTACCCCATACCACATTCCATACGGTAGGCAGGACACAATGGATGAGGCATGCTCCAAACATGTTTTGTCAAAATCACGAGGTGGATGCGATGAAGTTTTAACCAAGAGGAACTTAACAAGACAGATAACTACACCCCCTCCCCGTGCACAGGTTGTTGAGCCATGAGTGGTCAATCTAGTAGGTCACTCCCCTCATTCTAACCCCAGTCGGGTACGTGAACCGTTGGCCTTCCATGCACTACATTAGACATGCAAAACACTCTTTGGAGAGGCCCACAAGAGTTCTCTCAATGTTTTATAATTTATCTATATGCCTAGAATGTGGGTAGTATCCCTATATATATTAGGGGAGAACTTGCACCAAGTAAATAGGACCTTTGGGTAGATTGACCATCATAATGAACCAAACAATAAGGAGAAGGACGGAGGGACAAAGGCATAAGAATTAGAGAGGATGTAGGAGAAAGTATAAAATTAGGTTGTGAGGTGAGGTGGGTATAGGATCCTCTTGGTAAGTGTGCAGGACAATAAAATTTTTGAAATATTTAATACATTAATTGCAGTTGCTACCTTTCAAACAAATATAATTATAATGTATTGGGTAGTCGACGCCTCAACTCGAGCAGCTAGACCACTAGTGAATCACCTATGATAGAGTCATCATGTGTTTAAAATCATAATATATATATATATATATATATATATATATATATAATAAAAAGCTTAATAGAATAGTTCACTCTATTTGTTTTAGCATCTATTGAGACTTTATGTTCTATGTTGCATACATATTCGAGACAAAATGAAATGTGTCTTAGGAACCCACATTAATAGTTCGGCCATTTGATAGTCTGGATGCATGCAGAATCCGCGATCATGGTAGAGCTTCAGATAATCCACGCGCATGTAGTCATCGAGCCAAAGAGAAACCCCAACTTCTACCTCCTTTTTATAAGAGAAAAACTTACTACTATTGCTTAACTCGCACCTGCCACCATTAGCAGCTTCCACGAAGAAGTGGTAACACGCAGCATTGAGATGGGATTGCTTCGATCTGCTGCTTCTACCAACGCGGCGACTCAACACGCACAGCTGTAGTACATGCACTGCATCCATCGACGTGCCGTCCCGTTCTCGGCAGTCGCAACGACGGCGGCGGCGACGTACGGCCAGAAGCCGCGGCGAAACCGTGAGTCGGCCGGCATATTTACATGCTGCAGCAAGCTGCAGGTTGTGCAGGCTACAGTACAGCACTAAACTAGTTGCATATATGAAACAAAAAAAAAACCCAATTTTTTCATCGTAGTATCCTACTGCTGCAGGTTGAGCACATGAGGCAACTGGTTACAGCTGGTTGTTGTTTTGCATGCAGCCCCGACCGAGTTGAAGTTTACTAATGCAAATTGAGCAAACCTAACTCAATTCGTCGAGACCTGCGCCGTCGTACGGCCGGATGGTTAACTTTTGCCCCAACGAGGCTGCAATCGCGAGACCGGCCGGTGTCCTGAGCCATCTCCCATCTGCTGCCATGCCATGGAGGACGAGGACGGAGGCAGCAGCTAGTGGTGGCGACCATCAAAGCGTCGTCGTGCTCCTGTTCCGTCGCGGTTGCTCTTGCAGGTTACATTGATTCGACATCTCGATGCGTTGCCTGGTGCCGCCGTTCTGGTTCGAGCTCGAGACCCTGTGTATTCATATTCTGATCATCGCCATCGAAAAGTTCATGCCTCTGACGAAACTCCTGAAGACTGATTGACCTTGTTGAGTAAACAATATTGTGCACACGTACGGTTAATTTCCATTACTGAAGACTGATTGACCTTGTTGAGTAAACAATGTGCACACGGTTAATTTTCATTACTGTGCAGGGGGTGGAATCATGGAAGAGACAAGAAGAGGTTGCTGCGTCCGTGTAGTGTCGAGGACTCGAGCAGGCAAGGAGAATCAAAGAGGAAACAGCAGCTGGAGATCGAGCCATGAAAGTGAGTGAAAAGAATCGAGGCAGTTTCGGGAAACTGTTTTTAGCACCGGGTGGATGTCCACCCATATACTTGCATGTCATCTAAATAGTCATAAAAATATAAAAAAATTGATAAGATAGATTAATATGAGTTATATCACTCCACAAACATACATATTTAATTTCAACTTCTACATGTTGTAACAAAAATAACAAAAATAAACTGAACCTAGTATACGCACATTCACAATAATTTTTATTATTTTTGTTACCACATGTAGAAGTCAAATTTAAACATGTATGTTTATGGAGTGATATAACTCATATTAATCTATCTTATCAAATTATCAAATTTTTATGACTATTTAAATAACATACAAACAACGGGTGGATATCCACCATATGCTTAAAAAAAACTGCGTCCAGGCAGTATCTCCATTCCCTCTCCACCACGTGTGTAGCAGTCAACTGTACTTGACTCCTGCAGAAGGCTACACGAGCGAAAAATCAGGAGGCAGAATCGCATCGATCGAATCGAATCGCAACGCGATGCCGCGGAAGCCGCGCCGAAAGCTCGTCGGACTCGGACCAATAGTTTAACCGCCAGAAAAAAAAATTTCGCTTGCTTATGCTTATAAACTAAAATTTTAATTTTTAATCTTAAATTCGGGGTTAATTTTAGAGTTTTTTCATCAATTTTTTTCAACCAAAGCTTTCAGATCACTAAGAATGTATATATATAATTTTTATTTATAAATTAGTTTTCGTTAGTAAATATACCGCTTAATATTTTTTCTGTAAAACACTCGACTATCACCCGGGAGACACGATGCAACGGGCGATCACATCTGGGTGAAAGCTCAAGCAGGTCGCTTCAAAGCTTCACTGATCAATAATCAAGGCCTGAAGAATCAAAGAGGGCACGGTGTGCAGTATTAGTAAAAATTTGGGTGCTTCGGTTTTGGCAGATCCGATACACGGTAGCCCGGGCTAGGCCGGGGCGGTGGGGCGCGGGCCGCGTCGCCGGCGTAATGGCGCCGCGCGCGGCGGCTGCACGCGCCCCTACCGGCCCCGGCTCCGAGGCTCACCGCCGCGCGCGAATCCGGTACGACGTGGACGAGTCGGGACCGGTCACCGGTCCAAGGCAGCAGCAGCAAGGTCCGAACCCAACGAATTCGCCGCTCCGTCGTTTCTGCTCGGTTTCTTTTTCCTTTTTTTGTTTTTTGGTGACTGATGCAGTGATGCTGCTGTAATTTGGGCCATTTTTGGCATGGCGCCATCGCCCCACCACCCTGGTCGCCACACTTCACAAAAGAGTCAGACAGTCAGCGGAGCAGAGTGACATGGTACTGCTACAGTACTGCTGCATAGTGCTCTATGCCCAATACATCTACCGGCTCCTGTCGTTTGTTGGCTTTTTAGAGGAGAAAATGAAACGATTTATTTACGACCGAGAAATAATTTACTAATAAAGCTTTTAAATATGTGTTTACGAGCTTTTAAATACATGTCTACGGTGATTCGAAAGAAAATATTGTATGATAAACTACGGTGAAAAAATATAAAATTATGCTTTGAAAGGTACCACCTCCGTCCCAAAATAAACGAATTTTTGAGTTTTTATATAATTTTTGACTCTTCGTCTTATTTAAAAATTTTTTATGATTAATATTTTTATTGTTATTATATAATAAAACATAAATAATATTTTATATATAACTATTTTTTAAAAAAATTAAAATTTTTTAAATAAGACGAATGGTCAAACGATCAACCTGGAAACTCAAAAATCCTAAGGACGGAGTAGGAAGTAACAACCATACGATCACGACGACCAAACAACACCGCGGAAGAAGAACATGGATATTCCGTACAGAACGGGCTTGATTATTGCACGCATTGACAGCCTATGGCTATATGTCCAGTTTCCTCGGGTACTATCGACAGGGTTTACTGCGAATTAGGCCTTGTTTAGTTCTTAAAAATTTTCACCCAAAAACATCTCATCAAATCTTTAGACATTTAAATAGAGCATTAAATATTAATAAAATGAAAAACTAATTGCACAGTTACGGAAGAAATCTTGAGACGAATCTTTTGAGCTTAATTAGTCCATGATTAGCTATAAGTGCTACAGTAACCAACATGTGCTAATGATGAATTAATTAGGCTCAAAAGATTCGTCTCGCGGCTTCCAGGCTAGCCGTGAAATTCGTTTTTTCATTCGTGTTCGAAAACCCATGAAATATTTGACGTGACATTTTTCTTAAAAATTTTCTCAATCTAAACACGGCCTAAACTGTAGGTGTACTCCAGTTTGGTGACTTTGGTCAGACCCAGGTCCTTGCACGTTCGCATAGCTTACGACCAAGACAAGTAATAACTCCTAGCAGTAGGATCGTAGCCACCCCGCCTCTCCCGGGTGCATGGATGATTGCCAGTACGTACAAGGGTCTCTTGTTTTGATTTTTTTTTCAACTTTTTGAAACATTTTTATCTTCTGAGTTTAAAACTAAACCACTATTTATTTAACGGATCCGCCTATTGATCAAACGTTTAAAAATTTTAATTATATCAATCAAATCTCATACATGCTCCCTCCCCCAAGCCCCCATGCATTACGTGGGTGTTTGACAGAAGAAAAAAAACCAAACGTTTGATCAATAATAAAAATGTCATTTAACACGTTTTAAACGTGACACCTTGCCCACAAACCGCATTGCGTGTATGTCATTGTTCATGTATCATGTCAGTCGGTTATGACACTTCGCCCACAAACCGTATTGTGTGTATGTCATTGTTCATGTACCATGTCAGTCTAACCGACATAGGCAACCAGTACCGACATATTCCCTTCTTATATCATGGCACTATTATTTCACCATGCTAAATGGTGTGGTGTGGTCAAAAGATAAGAATTTTAAATAAGTGTTGGATTGATCTATTTACAAAATTTTAAAAAATAAAAGGTCCAAAAATATACGTTCTTTTCTGATAAGATTCTCTGATTCCATGATAGCAATCTGAGTACATAAACAGCTAGATTTGCCGCTGTAAAGTTAAAATTTTGTTTCAAGATATCAAATAAAGAACTTTTCTAAGCATAACATTTATGCGTTCAGAAAAAGTATTCACGTATAATCTATAATAGATAGCGAGAAAAATAAAAACGTGGCCGAGCAGCGCAAGCCGCACAGTAACCTCGGCCACGGGGCAACGCAACCCGGCGAAGCGGAAATCGTGTATTTAGTGGCCCGCGCCAACGCGAGGTCAGGTCGCACGCACCGGCACGAGAATCCTCCCGGCCTGCCCCCGCTCCCACCTCACCCCCTCCGCCGCGCCCACCGCCGGCGCCACCGCCGCGTCACGCAACCGACAAGCTAGCCGCGCAGCTCCCCTGTCAGAGAGCTCGCCGGCCGCACGCACGAAGCTACCACACCGCGCCATTGCTTGCGCCTTGCGGCTAGCTGCATTGCGTTTGCGTTGTGATCGATCGCTCGCTTTGCTCCGCGCCGTGCGTTGCTTGGTCTCGTCAGATCCGAGAGGGCGGGTGGGTACGTACGTGAGGTGCCGAGGGAAGATGGCGGCAATGGCGGGTGGGAGTAAGCCGCTGAGGCTGAAGGACCTCCTGGAGCTGGACTGCGAGTCCTGCAGCGCCGCGGGCTTCCGCTGCTACCCGCGCCGCCTTTGCGTCCCCGGCGCGGCGGCGGCAGCCACCGTCGCCTCGTCGCCGATGATGCAGCGCGGCCCCAGGCTGTCCAGCCTCTCGAAGAGCCTCTCGCGCCGGCTCAGGGGAGGCTTCTGGAGGCGCCAGCAGGACGACGACGAAACCGCCGCGGCGCCGGCGGGCTCCGGTGCCTCCGCAGTGAACAGCACCAGCTGCTGCAGCATCTCCGACTCCGAGACGTCCGACTCGAGCAATTCCACCGGGAGGAAGTCGCACTCCCCGTCCGAGTCCGAATTCTCGTCGGCCAGCTCCGACAGCCTGCACGCCGGTGACCCCTCCACCGCCGGAGCCGAGCACGAGGTAATCAATCAATCACCACCATTCCATCGACCTCACTTCTCTTCCACCAACTCACCGTCACTCACTCACATCACTCACTAACCTTATCACTTACCACTGCCTCCTTAATGACGAATCAATAATTGGGCGTTAATTCAGTTGAGGTAGCTTGGGTTTAGTTGCATTAGTGCCCCCGAATTTGCGTAAACTCCAGGGCGAAACCGAGACCCCACGGGGCGATCAATGCCGCCACCAAAAGCAGTACATTCATTCGGTAGCAGCGAGCCATCACTCACTCACTCATACGAACACATGGATTGCTCAATTATGCGGATAATCTTCTGACTTTGTTCATGTTACAAGTATCCAAGAGGGGAGGCAACGCTCGTAGCAGTAGCTACTACTACTGAATACTGCATTGATGAGCGTACACAGCAGCCAACATGGACCTGCTGTCTGCAACAGCGGTAGAGTAATTCGTGTACCCAATACCCATGTGTGGATACTACTACTAGTATACTACTGCCCTGTGCATGCTGCTGCTGCTGCTACAATTGTGGTGATTGATCGATCGGGATCGACGGAAATGACCTGTCCGTTGTACTGCCTCCGGCTGAATTTACGGCCATTGATAGGAGTAATGATACAGTGCGTTCGTAGTTAGTAGTAACACGCAAATGATGCCACTAATCGAGTAGTAGAGAGAAAGAAAGTAATCACATTTCTGTGGCTAAACGAGTCATTAGTTAGGAAGTAACCGAACACACTCTCACTCTGTGCTGCTGTGCATGGATGAGCAGTAGCAGCAGCAGCAGCTCTGTGGTGTGGACCAAAAAAGCAGTGGTTGCAAAGCGTAAATGCAGCGGGCCGTTGCCGTAGTTAGTGCAGCTTGTCCGGAAGCGATCGATCGATCGATCGAGAGGCCCTGCATGATGGATTGGCCACTGTCACTACCCCGTAACATGGCACGCTCCCAGCCTCTCGTGGCTTCCCCTGCTCTTCCTTCCACATGATTTAATGGCCCAGCTAAAATTAACTCCTCCGTTTTTAGCGGCAATGGCGGCAGTAACAGCAGCGGCCGTGGCGACATTTCGTCGTGGTCTCGTGGATTAACAATGGAGAGAAAACGGCGTGTGATGAGACAAATGGTGGGTGAATGATTTTGGTGTACGGGTATTGCAGATGATGAAGAGGGAATCCGAGGAGGAGGAAGCTGAGGACAAGGAGCAGCTCAGTCCGGTGGGCGTCATGGACTTCCCGTTCGACGAAGACGACGACGGCGAGGAGGACGACGGCGCCGCAGCCGTCGAGGAGGAGGAAGAGAGGGCCGCCGCTGGTGCACGCGCCTTCTCCTTCAGCGACAGCCTCGCCCAGCTCCAGCTCCAGAGTAAGTAGCAACTGACAACAGTGCTGTTCTTCTCTTCCCTGAAGAATAATCTGTCATCAACCAAACTTTATCGTAATAAACGTACAAAATTGGACGTGTCGGGTTGCGGTAGTAGTATTATTATGGAGTAGCCTGCCACTACAAAATGGTGTCAAATCTCAGCAGAGATGGGGCCGAGGTGTTTGAGCCGGAATCTGCTCTGTTTCTGTCTCTTGCTCGGACACGAATCACACGATCCGGGCGTGGCAAAAGGTGTTCCAATTTCTGTACTGCTCATGCGGGCCCATGGGGAAAAAAGATGCAGAAAGCCCGGAACGTGTAAAGATCCTACTGGGCCCACTTGACCAGTGACTGGTCGGGGATGGCCGCAAAGGGCACAAATTAGCCTAGGGCCGGGGATTTTTTTTCAAGCTTTATTTTACCAGAGAATCATTATTTTTATTCCGGTTTAATGAATTACAATATGTTCCCTCGGTTCCAAAAATAAGTTGTAGCTGTTCTTTTTCTGTCACGTATATATCTCTCCTTAAATTTGATTTCATAAGAACACCTAATCATATTACATGTACATGCACAAGACAATCTAAACAAATATGTTTATAACTTTTTCTTAGCCTTTGTGCTAGCAGTAGTTGTCTTATATTTTAGAACCTAGTAAGCATTTTTAAAGAAAAGATATCTTAAAATGTCTTCATAGACACAAAAAGTAAATCGGTGTTATACAAAATATTTTGTGATATTATTTTTGGGTAAGCAAGTCTCATATATACTACACACAAATAACATTTTTAAAAATAAAAAATACAAAAAAAACTCTTGAAACATATACATAAACTTCTATAGCGGGCAAGAAGACTACATAAAAAGTTTTGAATTTCTTGTCGGGGTTAATCAATTGTAACTTTTAGGTGTATATATGGGCATTTTGGGTAGATTATCTGTTGTTTTATTTGTGCGTCTCATCTAGGTTGACCGTATTTGACTCTCTCAATTAAGTACTGAATTTGGGATTGGTTAACTAAGGTTTTAAATACTTCTAGCTCTGTCCATAACCATATAAAAGCCCTCTATCCTTGAATAGTATTACTACTAAATCTATATCTATCCTTTTTTACCTTTTTATAAACACTATAATGATATCCAATAACTACATAACAAACCAAACTGTATTCGGTCAACACATATTTGCCACCTCTTAATTATTAATTTCTGTACCCTTTTTGGCGTGGAGCAGGGAGAAAGATGAAACAGGAGCCCAAGATCCGACGTCTCGAGAGCAATGGGGAGCTCGTCGGCACGAATCTCGAGGCGCGGTTCGCCGCCTCGGAGTCCGACGGCTTCACCGACGACGAAGTCGTCGTCCCGGTACAGCTCCAGTGCCGCAGCACCGACGCAGTGACGCCGCCACGACGGGACGATCACCGGAGCGGCGGCGGCTGCGGCGCCGCTGCCGGAGAAGATCCCGACGAGCCGTGCGGCCTCCTGGACCTACTGGTGGACACCGTGTCGGCCGGCGTGGTGGACGGCGTCACGGAGCGGCTCCTCCTCGACTTCTTCGTCGAGGCGAAATGCGGCCCGGGCCATGTCGATCTGCGCGCGCCGGCGACCAGCCTGTCGCGCGAGCGCCAGCGGCGAGCGGACGGCGAGACGCTGAGGCTTGCCAAGGCCTGGCTGGAGGAGGGCGGCGCGGGGTGGAGCTTGCACGACGTGCTGCACCACGGCGAGGATGTCATGGCGCAGATGGAGCGGGGCCGGCGGTGGGCGCACACCGGCGAGGAGGTGCGCGAGACCGGCGTGGTGGTGGCGGCCATGGTGATCGACGAGCTCTTGCATGAGCTGGTGAGTGACCTCACTACGTAGGTTTCTGAAGCGAAAAAGAATTACTTCGGATGTCAACTGGAGTCAGGTTCGGTTTGGCTGAAAACTTGTAATAGGGGTGTAGTGATTTAGGTACTGTGGAATAAGAATGTGTAAATAGTTTTGTTAGGAAGATCACTGCTCTGTTTGCATGTAAATCTATAATCTACAGATCATCAATCCAAGGACATTTAAGAATTTCAGAGTGCAATCAACCAGGGTAAACAGATTCTCCTTTTCAGATGTCAGCATTTGTGTCAGAGTGTAAAGGGTGAAAAAAAAGGCAGGCATGAAAATATTCTCCTAGGTAATAGAGAGATGAACAGCATCCCTATGAAAAAGGCAAAAAAGCAAAGTAGGGACAGCACAACCATCACATGCTTTCATGAACCAATATTATTATGTCACAAATCGCAATGATACATTCAGAAAGCTCGGGATCTACGTTCCTCTGTTACATTACCACAGCTACAAGCATACCGTGTTACACTGTCGAATTACAGGAAAATGAATATAAAGTGACTAGTCACACCCTAAGCATTAACCCTAAACCTCTGAGCTGAGGCAAAAAGGGATGGAAAAAAACATAATTCACAAGCTGCCTAGAAAGAGCATGAACGATCAAATTTTTACAAGGGAAGATTAAATCTGCAGCATAAGATTTCACAAAGGCACAAATACTTGTGCAATCCACTTGTGCAGAGCACTACCTTGTTTTCTTGATGATTGCTGTAGTGCGCATCTCAGCGTCCTCCTTTGCAAATGTCCACCAGAGATATGTGAGGGGAATAGACACAGCTACACACAATGCACGACCGTCTACGTATCCCCAGCGTGGAGGAATGTCATAGGTTTCGAGGACTATTGAGGATAAACTTCCAATAATGACAATCAAGATCTTAAAACATGAAGGATGCTTCGTCATCACAGCCCATATTGCCCATAGAAGGAACTGAACAAGGCTAGCAGCAGTGCAAACCTTCGTGTTTAGATCTGCAAAAAGGGGGAACCATCAGATTACATAGATATAAACTTTCTAAAAGGTTGTGCAATATCATTTTAACACAAACATACTGAAATGTTGACACATAACCGACGTATGCATTTTAACAGTTAGCTAGATCCTCATAGATTATTACATAATCTTAACAGTTGTACTAATGGATTATGCAGGTTTGAACTTTGACGTTTGTACAATAACAGGTTAAAATACAGCAACATGATACTCCTACCTACTTAGAACTTCACTACTACATAAGTTCTACAAGAAATACTAGTCACTACAAAATTTATTGTGGTTGGACAGACACTGTTTCAATTATCTGCAGGGAGCCAGGAAGTATGCATTCAACATGCAAAACCTAAAAAGGTCTCACAAGTTCAATATGATGTCCGGCTAAAATTTACCTTTATCAAGTTCATAGAAATTGAGATACAAAATATGAGTTGTTGTGAATGCCAAAATTGGAGCTGCAACCATCACTCTTGAAGCTTCATCCTTCAGATTTAGAGTTCGCAATATCGCCAGGATAAGGGAGTACCCAATAAAAGCAGCAAATGATGAATAATACAACTTTTCAGTCCAAGATGTATCGCTGCACCCAATGGAAGAATCAAGTTCAGCTAATTATAATTGAGCATATATACTGGAATCATACTTTTGGTCAATTTATTGGATTTACCAACTATGATAGATAGCACGCCAAAACCATGCATTCATGGACAGGAGGCCATAAATATGCCACAGACCAGTGTATTCATAGTACGTCATTTGAGTTTCGGGCCTAAGAGGGAGCTTGTAAGAAAGCTGGAGGAAAAAGGAAAGCCACCCGTTAAATTGTACAAGAAGAGAGAGTGCAGAGAGGGCAGCAGAAACAGGCTCCTGCAAGAAGGAAGAAAAATTAGCGATAGTAATAGGTGAAGGCCACCAGGTAATGAAACTGAAATAAGGGTACTTAAGACAGATCAAGTCAAAAAAGAAAAGCTATGCAGTTAATTAGTACATGATTGATTAAATACCTGAAACACAGATGCACGCTTCATAGGCCATTTGCCATGATACTTAATTGCTCCCAATCCAAGTTGTTCCCTTTCACTTTCCCTCTCCATCATACAGTGGTATCTGCATTCACTCTTGCAGTTCCATTCTTTCCACTGCAAGTACAATGGTTCATGTGCGTACCACGATTTGTCAGCAGGATGGTCATCAGTCGGGACCTGACAGTGCCTCACGGAGGCATCTCGGAGAAAACCCGTCTTTTTGCATTCATCAACACAGGATCTGTAGAAGTTAGGGACAAACCAGGCAGTTAGATTGTCGATTGCTCATCAGCTCAGCCTTCAACATCATAACATGTTTAGAGAACAGAGACCTCAGCAGTTCTTATGTACGGTCGATTTGACTACTAAGGTAAGTATAAATCACTAGGCTGGAATCATCAAGAGGTCACAGCTCCAAGTTTGGTCATCAACACCCTACAAAGATTTGCTCCTAACACACGATCATGGATAGATAATCAAAAGAAAAGCACACACACATTGGGAGTTACTTCTTCTAAAAGGAGTCGCTTTGTTGGTGCGACCTATGCAGTTTCTACACAGATTTTAGAAATCAATGATTTTCTATATAAAAAAAATCATGCTATGACCCCCGAACCAAATCACGCGCTCCATAGCCAACGAGCACCAAGTGTTCGCGCAAACGCCCACAAGGAGACTACCGCCACACTCGCATCGATTCCACTGCACACGCAATCACTTCCTCGAACCAAAGGTAAATAAAACGAACCCCAGCAAGTCTCGCCAAATCATCCCGAATCTTAGGAGCAGCAAAAGAACTACGGCACTGCACAAGAAGCCCTCCCTACCTGTAGAGCGGATCGGCGTCGCCCTCGGACGCGCCCACGGTCACCACGGCCGCCGCCGCCGCCGCCGCAAGGCCGACAAGCAGCGCCACCCAGCGCGCTCGGCCAATCCCCATCGCCCACCACCCACGCCGCCCGCAAAACTCCGAGTAAGGCCTACACGGCCGCCAGTGGCGGGCGGGGGAGGGGAGCTCGAAGCGGAGATCCACCACCACCACCACGGAATCCGGAGGTGAACAGGGGAGAGGGGAGGAGGACGAATCGCGCGCAGGTCGTCGTGGCCACCGGGGAGCAAATCGACAGGCCTGGAGGGGGATCGCGAGGAGGCCAACGCGGCGTGGGATTTCTTGATAGTAGTATTTCTTTTTCTTTTTTCGGGGGGTGGGGATGTGTGCTCCTCCTGTTTGTGTGTCTCGGTTTGTTTTTGTGCGGCGCGAGGGAGGCGAGCTGCTAAAGATAAACAAAACGATCAGAATACTGTTTGGTATTGTTTTGTGTGGAGACTGGAGAGTGCGGGGAGAATTAGCAGAAAAACACCCAAATTCTGCTTAAATTAGGCCCCATTCATAGACACGAATAGAAAAAGGGAAAAGGTAGAGCAATAACACCAATAGCTAATGACTATGTCTTTAGGCCCCATTCTTAGATATATAGTTTTATAGTAGTTTGGGTAAATTATATACTCTTTTTTTTACTACAAACGTGTGATTTCTATCGACTATGTCTTTGACCAAAGCTTGTTCTGGCGAGGAATCCAATATCATACGGAGTGGCTTCTTAGACATAATACCACCATTATTGAACCACTAGAAAAAGGTTGAAAATTTACGCAAGCCTAATTGGGACAAGTGACCGCCGACAAAAAAAAAACTATCCTAAACCATCTTAGCAATTTAGTGGTTATTGATCGGTCAGAATTCAACCATGTTTATTGTTGATGTATCATTTGATACACTAAGGGTTATAGCTTGTATCATATGATATGACATTTAAGCCAATGGTGGATCATAGAACATTTTTAGGGAAAACGAAAGAGTAACCCTAAATGTCAGTTTAAAACAACGTATTTTAAAACCCGATGGAATAATCGCTAAACATCTTATCCCTAGTCCATTTTTGATACCTATCTCGGTCATCCAAAAGTTTCCCTATCAAGACCATTTCTTATGTCACTATAGTTGTTTCATTCAACCCGTCTAGGGTTTGAACGAGACAATCTAGAGAACAAAACACTTAATGATACTCCCTAATCTTATTTTAGACCAATTACTAACATCCTAATGCATATTTAGTGAGAAGAGAAAATGACCAAGTTGTCCCTCGTTAATACGAAAGAAGAATTGGTGGATTATTAGCTAAGAGCAAGTACTATGAGTCTCTTAACCCAAACCCTTAAATCTCGTGTAGGATTAAATGGTGAAATGGAGAAGAGATGAGAGAGGGAATGAGTCATTCCTCATTCAAAGAGTAACCTCTACAATTTCCAAAAGAAAATGAGAAATAAAAAGGGTAGATTGGTTAATCAATTGTTAAAATTAGTATATAATATGTAGTGTAGAGGTGATGTATTATACAAGTCAACTCCCAATTAATGAATTGCTTATATGAATAAAATTAGAGGTGACATCTATCTCTACTATAGAACTTACTATAAGGAGTATTGAAAGATAAAATTTCTCAGGATCAAGAATAGTTAGGAAGTTACAAGTTGATTTTTGTGAGCAAAATTTAATCTTCGGAAATCAATTTAAATTAATTTATTTAGGACGGAAGTGTAGCTGGCATGTACTTATATATCCATATATCTGAAGGACTTACCAGTTACCACATAATTGCACATCTTTTGCTTACACCTGGTACGGCACTTGCCCGCGGCGTACAGGGTAGCTGGATGGTGGGGCCCGTGAGGTCACCAACGCGGGGTACGTGTTGAAAAATGAGAATTCCGTGTCATCCACCTAGCTGGTTCCTAGGAGCACTCAGGTCGTTATCCCCTCAAAGTACAGAAAGAATCAGATTGGTTGGCATCTTGTACTACTACTACTCGTACTACCACTTCTACCTAGCCAAAAGTTACACCTGTCAGATCGGACGGCAACTGCTGCTCCCTGTGCGCACCGGCAAGTTGTCACCCGCCGTCCGATCGACCTTAGCTGGGTGTTGTTGCCGTTATTCTGAAGGTAGTGATGGATTGGTTGATAAATTCCACGTTCCTAAAATACAAGCATTTTAAAGATATACCTATGTTCATAACAACTTTATTTTTCGATTTCTGTGTCCAATGTTTTGACCGTTCGTCTTATTTAAAAAAATTATATAAAAACTCTAAAAAATTAGTCACACATAAAAATACTATTTATATTTTATTAGACTTATTTCGGGACGGAGGCAGTAGTTATTAGTGTATTGGTTAAGATTGACAATAAAAGACAATGCTATTTTTTTAATAAATGACAGATGTATGGAAGTATGGGAATATGTGAAGGTAAAATGTGAATAATGCTAGAAGAGCTTATATTGTGATACAAATTTAAATCTAAAAATGAATATATTTTGAGTTGGAGGGAGTATATGTTTATGCAATAGATCAACTTTGGTCACCCTTTTTGGCTTCAAAATTTTGATTTAGAAGGTTTAGCACAGACGCACCATTAGAACTTGCACATGGCTGACTTCAAAGTTTGATAATATTAACTATCTTAGAAAAGTGAGGGGAGGTGGTAAGAATGGCAACGGGGCGGGTCGGAGGCGGGTTGAACAGGAATGAACCCAAACCCGCCACCCGAATAGTATACCCAAACCTAGACCCGATTAGAGAAACAGGTAGAATTCTATCCTCGTACCTAACCCGATTGGGTACCCGCAACCTGACCGGGTGACCCGCTCACCCGCACAAAATGGTATTGATGGTATCTCGCTCCTCGCCGTCGCCGGCCAACCACCCTGCCGCCACCGTGCACGGCTGTGCCTGCTTGCCATCCCATCGCCCTACGCCTGCTCGGCAGCGCGCGGTCGCACTGGCTCGGCACCCCCACAGCCCCGTCGCCCAGCCGCCCCGCCGCCTCCCCCACCGTGTGCGTCGCCGGCTGAAGCGAGAGAGGGAGAGGACCGGGAGTCCGGGATCCGGACGGAATTCGCCGCCTTGCCGCCCGCCTGCCGCTGCCTGCCTGGCCCGCCTTGCCGCCTGTATGAGTGCGTGACTAAGGAGTGAGAAAGTGAGGAGAGAACAAAAGAAAGAGAGCTAGGGTTTCTTTATATATATATATATATATATATATATATATATATATATATATATATATATATATATATATATAGGCTTAGTATTGAGTTCTTGCATATTTCATGGGCTATAATTTAAGAGATTATAGTCTGATATACCCTCCTCGGGTACCTGCGGCTAGAACTTCATCCCTGTCCCCACACCCACCTATATGCGGGGCCCCGGACCCGGTCATCCGTGGGTGAAAATTCATATAACCGCACCCGTAGGAACGGGTACCCACGGGTGAAATTGCCGTCCCTTGGAGGCGGAGTAAACGAATGTTTTGCTAATTATCTAATTCAGTTGGTAGTGGAGGACTACTACAGGAATCAATTGAAAAAAAAATGGGCACGATATTGCTACAAAAATGAATTCTAATGCTCATTAGTGACCAATGGGTCCCAAAGGCAATTTTGTCAGCTCTCTGACTTCAGAGTTTGGAACTTTTTTGGAAGTTGTATGCGTGTCTATGTACTGTAGTGTCTAATTATTGCACTTGACATTTCCATTTGGTTTCTCTGTCGTCACAGGGAAACGGTTGAGAAGGAACAGTTTATAATGGCTGGAAGTTGACTATCTGGGTTGATTTGACACATATATTTGATATAATCTATTGATAATGAGACATTTGACTTCATCAACCTGAAGAAGATATTTTCTCCGTCATAAAATAATATTATCTTTCTAGTTGAAAATTATAATATAAAGATAATTTATTTTGGGACAAAGAGAGTATTATAATTCACTTGGAGTCATTTTAGAAGCTGAAAATCTGGACAGCCCACTTTAATTCTAGAACCAAAGAAATCATTAGTCTTGGGGGCCTTTTTCTTAAAACCGGCTCTCTGTTGTTCCATAACATGGTCCGGTCGAAGTAGTACAAGTAGAGCGGCCTAGTAAGCCCATCACGATCCTCTGCCGGTGCAAACCGCTTCGTTTCTCTATCGATTTTGTTGAAACATTTTTGCTTGTTAGAAATCTTCCGTGTGTTTTTACATTAAAAACATACAAATGCAACTATATATTATATAACATAGGTATGGGATTAGAGTATTAGACGAAAAGAGACCGCGGCGTGAGCGACGATAAATAGCCTTTTAAGATCCGTGCTGCTGCTAAGACTACCATACCACCACTATTTCGAACAGTGTCTGCAAGCACGGGTAATCTTTTTGCTTTTTAAAAGAAAAAACAAATAATATATTTACAAACAAAAAATAATTTATATATAAATTTTTTATATACGTGTTTACATCAATCTAAAAGTCAAAATTAAAAAAAATCAGATCAATTTCAAACTTAAGATGAAAATTTAAATTTTAGATTGCAGGCATAAACAACAAAAAAGCGAGGGTGCACACCGTAACCATACATCTTCGCCTTTTCTCATCAGAAGCGAAAAGCAGGATATGGGAATACAGAGAGGTCGATACACCAATAACACCATCTAATCATCGACATGCTCTGTATGGGTGAGAGATAAATAAAAGGTGACAAATGACAAAAGATACCATTATTACGATATAGGGGGCGGCTGCATACGTACTACGTGCGTGCCTCCGGCCTAACCCACTCACTATCCCCGGATCCTTTTCCATTTTCACGCTGCATGGAGGAGCTAGCAACCGTGACAGCAACATCTACCAGCGGATCAGCGTGCCTACACCGCGCAAAGGCGACCCCGAAAAGCCGAAGCATGCGCTTGCTTGGAGCAGAAAAGCGCAGGGCCGCCCCGACGACGAGAGATGCATGCATTATTATCCCATTTCCATCCCATGGAGGAGAAGGAGGAAGACGACATGGGCGGGCGGTGGTGTCGTCGTCGTTGTCGCGCACCCTGGGCGTCAGTGTCACGGCGCATGCGTACGAAGTGTGGTGGGAATCGTGGGATATATCGGAATCGGATCGCCGACGCGCGCGCGGCTGAGAGAGAGGGAGAGAGAGATCTCGATGGGTGCCTCGGTCCAAATCAAACGGCCGGTGCACGCGGGCATGGCGGAATGGGCCACGAAGCGCGTACGCGCGCGACACCTGCCCCCGTCTGCAGCTGCAGCTGGTGGCCGCGCCGCGGGGGTGTCGTGTTGACGCGAGGACGGGCGGGCGGACGGAGCCGGCCGGGCGGGTGGGATGCAGGTGGCACGCAGGGAGAGATCGCCTTCGCCGGACGGAGACCCCGCCCGCGGCGCCGGTACGTGGCGTGGCGTGGCGTGGCGTGGCCCCCCGCGCGCGCGCGGCATAACTCCTCGTACGTGCACATGTGCGTTGCGCAGCGGGCGATTTCGCGAGTTTTACACAGGAGCGACCAGGCGGGCAAGGCCGCCGGTAACTCTTGTAATCGTGGATATTCCCTAGTTCACACGTTATATGTAGATTATCAAAATAGTTAAAAAAAAATAAGGCTATCCTTTAAAATAGCAAAAATTTTGTCACTATGAAGCACTTTTTAGCAAAATGGACCTAAACATTAGGGTAAAAAAATTAACAACTTTGCATTTGTTATTTAGCAGTATGGACTAGCAAATTTCGCCAAAAAATACATAGAGACGTGGACCACCTCTCATGTTTGCAAAAAAAAATGACAACTTTTGCATGCCTCTAAATACCAACTTGTAAAAATATAATGCCAAAACTTTTATCATTTGCCATTTATTATTCCAAATGCCTCTAAACAGGGTCTAAGATGGTTTAACGAATAATACATTCCTATAGAAAACATGCAAAATTAAATCTATCATTCACATGTTAAAAAGGTATGGCTACGAATATGCGTATAGCAAACATAGTTTAATTTTTCTCTTTCGTGTAACACCGAATTTGAATGTTTATGAAATGATATATCACATATTAATCTATATTATCTGTTTTTTATAGCTTTTGGATAGTATATGAAAACGAAAGAATATATTCTCGAGAGATTATAATCCATTCAACGTGACCACTGCTCTCAGCTGCTTGGAATTCCAGCCACACAACCAAGGGCGGATTTCTCTTGCCGAATTCGGAGGTGAGATCGATCGAGGCAGCAGCTTAACTGTAATTTGTGTGATTGCGTTTGTCCGATGCGCACGGTACAGACTGGGCACTAGTAGCAGTAAACTATTTCGGCCAGCTCACGGATAGGTTCACATGCTCCCAGACGCGAAGATTTGGAAGGCGGCTAGTTAGTGACCGTGAGCGATACTAACAGCATCCCCAACTGCTCATCTCATCCATCCAAACCTCTATCCTAAAAATAGAGGATGAATAGTAAAAGTTAAGCTCCAGCAGAATATCTATCTTATCATCTATTTTTGGATGTCATACATATTAGGAGAGAAACTCTATATTTAGATGTTCTCTCTCCAATCTTCCAAATAAATATAGAGGATGTCATATATAGATGATCTGCTGGAGTACTAAGTGATATGAATGATTAAAGTGCTTTAGATGATCATTCAAATAAAGATATAGATAATCAAATTTAGATAAACTGTTGGATGCTCTAACACAATATAATTGACAGCACCAACTCACAAAAAAGAAGCTGCTTTGTAGACTTTTGGACATCGTGGTGGTTGCTATTCCTGTTCAGATTAAACCTCTTTTCGGCCTTTTTTTTCCCCTCGACGACAACAGGTTTAGGTTCACGAATGTTTGGATGACATGGACTCACGTTGCGTGATCGAGAGAGAGAGAGAGAGAGTTGCGATGTGATGCTGCTGTGATAAGATAATCTCTTTTGCTGTTATCCTGTTACACATCTAATGAACTCTTAAAGGTAAACGAGCTCTGATTATTGCACGTGAGGCGGTGAGGGAGGTAATATTCAGTACCTAATACAATGTTTCTTAGGCACATGTCCCGTGTATGTGAAGTGATGTCAAAAACTTTAGTACTTACCTATGGACCATATCTTCCCTGACAAAAAGTAATTGTTGACGGATACTATACTGAACACACCTGTATGTATAAAAATTAAGATACTTCTACCCCATAATAAACAAGATGGCAGGCTGCAACAGATACGCTCAACCCATGACTCCCCAATCAATTCTCTGCCCCAGAAATCATCTATATTATCATTTCTTTAAAATGTGGAAGAGAGGAAAAAACAAGCTGTCAGTACTCATTAGTGAGCACTTAGCGAAAAATTTTGGATGGAAGAAATCTATGATCTATTGTGATCTATTATATATTGCACTGACCCTTATGGATATATTTATAGTGTACATAGGAGATAGATACTTAGAGTACAAGATAAATATTCTATCGTATATTTCTAGGATTTTATTTTTATTTTCTAAAATTTTTATTAGACTCTGTTATCTCTAGCTGTATGTATGAGTATCTCTAACGCTTATCAACACATCAGCGTCCACTTATCCACTTGAGCTTCTCCTCATGCCAAGTGCCAGCACTGGAATCATCTCTCTGAACCTCACCTGCTTCCATGCCGGCCTCACCTATATAAACCCTTCTACTCGCCACCAACCAGAGCAGTGAGCAGAGGCAAGAACAGAGCACACGCTTCAGCATCTTCGCTAGCTAGCTAGCTGCAGCCTGCAAGAAGCTATCAGGTAATGGCGGGAGAGAGGAGGAGGAGGAGGAGGGCGGCGGCGGAGGCGGTGGCGTGGTGCTTGGGCCTGGCGGCGGTGGCGCTGCTGCTGGTGGGGTCGGTGGAGGAGGAGGAGGAGGTGGTGGTGCGCGGGGCGCGGCTGGCGGCGGCGCGGCCGTGCGAGGAGATATACGTGGTGGGGGAAGGGGAGACGCTGCACAGCATCAGCGACAAGTGCGGCGACCCCTACATCCTCGAGCAGAACCCGCACGTCCACGACCCCGACGACGTCTTCCCCGGCCTCGTCATCAGGATCACGCCGCCGCGCCCCCAGCTCAACTGATCGACGGATCTATCGACTCATCGACCACCCACCGTGTTGCTCGCCCACCGATCGATCAGAGATCATCTTGTACAGTAGACACCGAATGTATCGCCGGTATGCAGAGATGCATAGTTCTTGTTTTTTTTCGGCCTGAGAGATTTTCTGATCGACGAACGGGTGTATTGGCGGTGTTGTTCTGTTTCGTCGCGTTTGCTTCGTTTGACGATGAACACGTGTTAGAACAGGGGAGGGGTGAGGGGTTGCTAGCTGCGTCTGAGTCTGACATGGCAATGGCTAGTAACCTGATACTGTACAGTACTTGTATGCTTGTCCATTTCGTTCCGCGAGTGGCTACTTCTCGGTTCGTCACATCAACTGAACTGGAAACTGTGCTTGTCAAAAAAAGAAAGAGCGGTCATGGGTGATTGTGATTGGTTAGATGTTTCGCGGAAAAAGTCAGATATATTTAAAAACAAATAATTTATGAATAAAAAAATTATATACGTATTTTTAGTGATATAAAACTAAGGCTGGAAAATAAACTTTAATAAAAAAACATTAAAATTAACTTCAAATTCAAGAAGAAAAATTTAAATTTTAGCTTATATGAAAGATGGTGGTGAATTAAAATTGGCTAGAGAACTTTACATGCATTGGGCTATACAACTGGGGAAAAAAAATCTAAACACGTCAAGACCTCCTTCCAAACACAAAAAAAATAGAGCATATTTGATTTAGAGGAATTTTATAAGAATTTTTTTTAAAAAAATGAATTGTTGTGTGTTAAAACCCTATAAAATCCATGAGTTTCAAAGTAGTCCTTACAGAATTATAGAAAGTAGTCCCGTTTCTCCAAACTTTACACAAAATTTCTCCGATCCGTATAACCACTCCAACTAGCCTTCTTTTATTCTTTTATGAATGAATTCAAGCAAGAACAAACCATTCTGCCCCGCCGGCATCGTAACAGAAAAATAGCCGGGGCAAAGAGTAGTTTACGGTTTTAAAATCCATGCACGTTCAAAACAATTTCAAGATGGGCAAGTAAACTCTCCTGCTTGCATTGATCATCGATCCATTTCTCTCTGTTTGACAAAGCTCATCACTTCTGCATGTATGCAGTATTCTTCTTGGGAATTTACAAAAGCTTCTCGCGGATCTTCTTTGGCGCGCAAAACCATCTGCAGATTATTTGACACATCTACTCTTGATCTACCAGTGAGCTAACTCCGGATATATAAACAGACCGAAAGTTTCGTATCAGGGGAGCGTGAAAAAGGCTTCAGAATTTGCCGGCGAGAAAATGGCAGCACCTGGCCGCGCGAGCTCGGCGGCGCCGGCGCTCGCCGCCGCCGTGCTCGTCTCGCTCTGCCTCGCCGCGGTCTCGGAGGAAGGTGCGTGGCGTTTGCAGCTTTTGCATTGGGTCTTAGCGTTTTCTTTGTGTGTCCGTCGTGTTCGATGCGATAATGGCGTGGTGCGTACGCTGTGCAGAGCAACTGGAGAACCTGCGGTTCGTGCGGCACGCGCAGGACGCGCCGGCGGTGTCGAGCTACAACTACATCGTGATCGGCGGCGGCACGGCGGGGTGCCCGCTGGCGGCGACGCTGTCGGAGCACTCGCGGGTGCTGCTGCTGGAGCGCGGCGGCCTGCCGTACGCCAACATGTCGAGCGAGCAGCACTTCACGGACGCGCTGGCCGACACGTCGCCGGCGTCGCCGGCGCAGCGGTTCATCTCGGAGGACGGCGTGGTGAACGCGCGCGCGCGGGTGCTCGGCGGCGGGAGCTGCCTCAACGCCGGGTTCTACACGCGGGCCAGCAACGAGTACGTGCGCGCCGCCGGGTGGGACGCGCGGCTGGTGAACTCGTCGTACCGGTGGGTGGAGCGCTCGCTGGTGTTCCGCCCCGACGTGCCGCCGTGGCAGGCGGCGCTCCGCGACGCGCTGCTCGAGGCCGGCGTCACGCCCGACAACGGCTTCACCTTCGACCACGTCACCGGCACCAAGATCGGCGGAACCATCTTCGACAACTCCGGCCAGCGCCACACCGCCGCCGACTTCCTCCGCCACGCCCGCCCCCGCGGCCTCACCGTCCTCCTCTACGCCACCGTATCCAGAATCCTCTTCAGACGCCAAGGTAATATATTTCTCCCCACGCCATGAAGTGAAGAAAGTTGCACCACCTGAGGACGGCGAGCTTTGCCATGGCAGACGGGGTGGCGTACCCGGTGGCGTACGGGGTGGTGTTCACCGACCCGCTGGGGGCGCAGCACCGGGTGTACCTCCGCGACGGCGCGAAGAACGAGGTGATCGTGTCGGCGGGGACGCTGGGGAGCCCGCAGCTGCTGATGCTGAGCGGCGTCGGGCCGCAGGCTCACCTGGAGGCGCACGGCATCGAGGTGCTCGTCGACCAACCCATGGTCGGGCAGGGCGTCGCCGACAACCCAATGAACTCGGTGTTCATCCCGTCGCCGGTGCCCGTCGAGCTCTCCCTCGTGCAGGTCGTCGGCATCACCCGCTCCGGCAGCTTCATCGAGGGCGTGAGCGGCTCGGAGTTCGGCATGCCGGTCTCCGACGGCGCGCTCCGGTGGGCGCGCAGCTTCGGGATGCTCTCCCCGCAGACGGGGCAGCTCGGCACGCTGCCGCCGAAGCAGAGGACGCCGGAGGCGCTGCAGCGGGCGGCGGAGGCGATGATGCGGCTTGACAGGAGGGCGTTCCGGGGAGGCTTCATCCTGGAGAAGATCCTCGGGCCGGTGTCCTCCGGCCACATCGAGCTGCGCACCGCCGACCCGAGGGCGAACCCGGCGGTGACGTTCAACTACTTCCGGGAGGCGGAGGACCTGGAGCGGTGCGTCCATGGCGTCGAGACGATCGAGCGGGTCATCCAGTCGCGGGCCTTCTCCAACTTCACCTACGCCAACGCCTCCGTCGAGTCCATCTTCACCGACTCCGCCAACTTCCCCGTCAACCTGCTGCCCCGCCACGCCAACGACTCCCGCTCGCCGGAGCAGTACTGCAAGGACACCGTCATGACCATCTGGCACTACCACGGCGGCTGTCACGTCGGCGCCGTCGTCGACGACGACTACCGGGTGTTCGGGGTGCAGGGGCTCAGGGTCATCGACAGCTCCACCTTCAAGTACTCGCCCGGCACCAATCCTCAGGCCACCGTCATGATGCTCGGCAGGTACCTGAAACGGCTTTATTTTCACCTAGCATCATTAGCTCATGAAAATGCATTGCCATCAGTAACTAACAGTGTAGTTTTCAATCTGCACAGGTATATGGGTGTGAAGATTCAGGCCGAGAGATGGAGGAAATGATGAACAAAATATGTATTACCTTTGACCACTTCAGAGTAAAAAAAACATGTGATTCAGACAAAAGAAAAATGAGTTATACTGGCTCTAGAATAGGTTTATCTTTCACCATGTTTTTACTCTTCCCTTGACATAGGTTTAGTATATGCTTGTTGATTCTGATCTTGGACACGGCTGAATGCATTGCATAACAGAGCAGAAACTTATGTTACAAAGGCATCATGGAGGAATAAATGGATTAAAAGTTCTGTGACGCTTGAGAAAAGGGAACCAGCAAATCAAGGCTCGAGATAATTACACTGGAAACTTATTTCTCTGGCTTTACACGTTGATGAATCTGTTGCTGCTACAAACATCATATTCCCTAAATATAGGGGATGACGCCCCTCAAAACATACTTTATCTTCCATACATGGGTCAAATTACACAAAGAACATACTACTGACAGCGATGATCAATTTTCTTAATAAAGGCATGAAAGAAATGCAGGGTCATAACCTCTTCTTGGCATGTCCTACTTGGTTTCAACCTATATTGCTAGCAAAATTTCCATCCTATCTATATACCTCAGGAAGCAGAATTGCTCAGAATCACTAGCAGTTGTATACTTGGATAATTGAAATTCATATTGTGAGGTTTTCTTGGATAGCTAGGAATGATCCACAGATGTTACCACCCATGTCTGGGAATAACGCACATCCTGGCAAGGGTTTCACTTTGCCTTTACGATCAACAGTTACAGGGTACTTCATTAGGTGGCCTCTCATCTCAGTCACCTCATTATCAAAAAATCGTTCCCAATTCTGTTCACCGATGTAGCGAACTCGTCTTATGCATTCCAGGGTCTCTGGATAGTTGAAGCCATCCTCAACAACTCCAATATGCTCTGCCCAAAGAGACATTCTGTACCCATAAATCTGCACATGAGATCATCAAATTTGAATTAAAGTGTGGTATACCAGTTATATCCTACAATAGGTATTTCCCTTAAAACAGCTAGCAGAAGTTCTTGCCCAATTGTGCAAGACTTTGAAACTCAGTTTTACTTGATATGCAACTCTCTCTATTTCTACAAAAATACAAATACAACATACATTTTTAGCTATCAGTCTACACCATTATAATATGGTCACAACATCATGGATGGCGTACATTGCTCTATTTTTCTTCCAATTAATATATGCTTGAGTGAACGTGGTAAGCTTCTTTTAGCCTTGTCTTAATAGTATGATTTGTAGGTGAACATTTTACATTCCCATAGGTTATGATCCCAATACAAGAGATACATGCAACGAATATATACAGTAGTAGTACTGACTGCTGAGCACCAGAAAACAGCAGTGTAAAGAGAACAAGAAAGTGCAAATGTACAATCGCTCAAGGAACAATATCAAGATATGAGCTTATGATGCTGCCTCAGTTCTGTAGATCTCTAGTGCGATACAGACATGAAGCACATTACCTGTCCACGGGGTGCAGAAATCTTATTTGCCCATGTATACTGTGGTTGATATGCTCCCATCGCAATCTCAGTATCTCTGATACCTTCCATTGACCTCTGATTGATATTAGCTGATCCAATTATCACATATTCATCATCCACAATCATGCCTTTTGAATGTACATAGACCATGAATCTTCTGTGCTTCCTAGCTTGTTCCTGAATGGTAAGTGCAGAATAATGAACGAGGTTGCATGCATGCAGTTGTCATGTAAGTCAGATATGAAACGAAAAGAAAAATAAA
This sequence comes from Oryza brachyantha, assembly GCF_000231095.2. Taxonomy (NCBI): domain Eukaryota; kingdom Viridiplantae; phylum Streptophyta; class Magnoliopsida; order Poales; family Poaceae; genus Oryza; species Oryza brachyantha. The sequence goes on from NC_023172.2 coordinate 14,127,891, forward strand.
GGTCAATGAGATCGCATAATAGCAAGTACATCAGGTATATTAATATCTCATGGTAATCGAAAGCGATTGTGGAGCATCTACATAATTGAGTCAAATCGTTCGTCAATCAAAAGTCTTCTTTCTAGACAAAAAAGCATAGGTGTAAAAAACTAGAATTTCCATGTATGCTCTGACAAAGAAACAAACGTGGATGCCATTGGATATTTTTCTTCCATGTATGATCAAGAGAACAAGACTTTATATCAATCTCCTTTAAGCACTAAGTACAATATAGCAAGTCACAGTAAAAGTCATCTTCAGAGGCTGAAAGGATCAGTACCTTTGACATTATTGTACAACACAGCCTAAAGAACCGTGTTGGTACTTAGTTGATTCAATGTGACATTAATTACTGTATTCCATACTATATAAATGAAAATAAGCAGCAATAACCTTACCAGGAAAGCAAAAACCAATAGGGATACTTGGGATTATTTGTCAAAAGGGAAAAAAGCAAGACATCATACCTGAGGAGCATTTGTCACATTTGAAGTGCTGGGATCATCAGCAACTTCGCGATTGCCAAGACAAAAGAAGTTCAAATAATCCTGAGGCTCATAAACATCATCTAGACCCTCTTCTTTCAGGGCCCTATATATTGTCTCGTACATCATTTGCATTGTTTTGTTCTACAGTGTCAAAAAACAAACATGTAATTATGATTTATGGACAAATTGGGCATAATCTACAAGAACACAATAACAAGACGTGGAGCAGACATGTTAATCTGACCTGCCAGTAAAGAATTCGTTGTGTAGGACGACCAGTTGGATTACCCTCTGGCCACATGGGTATTACTATATATGCAGAGAATCTCTCTTTCGCCTTAATCTTGTTTGCAATTTTGAGAGCAATTTCAATGGGTATTAAATTATTGGCCCCTGAAAACTCACAAATTTGAATACCAATTTAGAACCAGTTAAGGGATTTGTGGTATTCTGAATTGCTGAAATGGTTATCGAATCAACAAAATTTAGTGTATGCTGTATGTTTTCCTAGATTTTTGGTGGGTGCATCCGTGCATGTTAATTGTTAGTTCAGAAAAGCAAAATAAAATTCACATGATATGCTTACCAATATCTTTGTTTGAATCCCAATTAAATGAAGATCCAATGAAGTACTGATTCTCAATATAAATAAAGTGCTGCGCTCCGCGGATAGCATTGACATATGCACTATGTATGCTCATATCAATCAGGACATTCTTCCCACAAACAAGATTCTGCTAGGCAAAGCAAGCTGTTAGTGTGAAAATCACTACAGAATATAATATTACTACCTCTATTTCATAATGTAAGATGTTTGACTTTCTTGGTTACAACGTTTAACCATTCATCTTACTCAAAAATTTAGTACAAATATAAAAAAAACAAGTCGTGATTAAAGTTATTTTGATAATAGAGTAAGTCACAAGCAAAATAAATAATATTTTCATAATTTTTTAAATAAGACAAATGGTCAAATATTGCAAGCAAAATAGTCAAACATCTTACATTATAAAACAGAGGAAGTAGCAGTTAGAACCATATTCAATTACCTTACGGGTTGCTTCCCGTGGATCCTTTGGAAATCCTTTGGCAGAATTTGAATCAAGAGACCGAAACACCTAAGGTTCATACCAAGGAGAGTTCAACCAGGAAGTTAAAACCAGGAAATAATTTTGATTCTCTGACTACAATATACTTTAAATACCTGAACATGCCATGTCTCTGGATCATTGTCACTAAAATATATCGCATCATTAATGCTTATAACATCAGGTATTCTTTCGATACTGAGAAGAGCATCGTCATATGATTTTGCCAACTTTTTAATCCCATGGCGTTTGGATGCCTTTAACCAACGCTCCTGAAAATTTTGCAAAACATCATATGCTGCTGGACCATCAATCTTTGAATGCAAGTCATGCCATGGTTCCCTTGGGCCACGAGCATCAACCGTCTGCAAATAAAAATTAAGAAAGGAGCTGTCAGGTTCCAGAACACTGAGGATATGGGAAGATGGAGCAACTTTCTGTCCAAATACGTTCCATGATTAGGAACTGAATATTAGGTAGGTGTCTAACTATCATCTTCTCAAATTCAACAACTATACTTTATTTAGTAGTACATCAGAAAACATGTCAAGATACAAGTACATGTTACAGGAATCAAACACTTACAGCAAAGTTTGGATTGTAATAATCCTCCTTGTGCACAGTCTGAAGAGTCCTAAATAGAGGATGCATAGGTGTATCATATCGTCCACCGCACAAATCAAGCCCCCCAACAAAAGCAATTATTTTCCTCTTATAATTGCCAGCATCAGCATCCACAATAACTGTTTTCTGATGATGAGTAAAAATAGTTCCTGTTTCCTGTATTTTCAATAATGTCGATAAATAGATGGTACTAAAGAATTAATAGAATACAAGATTGTTTGATAAATTCCATTTTACACAAGAATCTGACAACAAATCTGTGTCAATTATGTGCAAATATAATTTATCTTCCTGATCAAATATGTGAAGTAAGGCATAACTTCAGAACATGAAGAGTAGACATATTGCAATCACTCATTTGGCGTAATCAAATATAGTAATTATGGTGAAAACCAATGATAATGGATAAGGTTTTATGGCTTCATCATAGACATAACCTGCTGCTTCACCCAGCTGTGTCGTTTCCCAGCAGATCGTGGGCAAAGCAATACTTGAACTGAAGAGTGCTTAAAAAATCTGCGAGTCTCCTCATCTCGTGTGCCCATGAAACCATCCTACAAGTGAGTAAGTACAATCTACTTCAGTTTTTCCAGCATCATGAAACATGGGACCTGATATGGTATATGTACCAAAAGGACAAGATACAACTATCACAGAAAATTTGAAGTAATATTGCTTGATGCAACTGGATGTTTTGTAAAATATTTAATGTCATAACCCCAGCTGTAAAAATGCCCTTTATCAATGTCTCACTACATGTGGATCCTAGGCCAGATGTGAACGAGACAATGGAGTAGGAAAATCTTCAAGTGCCAATCTTTCCCAATTTTTCCAACATTGCAGCACTTTAGTTTATACATTTGCAGTTTGGACACAGATATGTTTAGTGCGTATCATAAAAGTCATGAACACAACAGTTTTGAACTTAATGAATAACTCATACCGTCTTAATTCCAAGAATACTCCTTGATGTTGGATCATCCCACACAAGAAGCAAAACCCTCACTCCTTCCTGAGACTTCGTCTTCAACAGGTCCCCAAGTGATTGAGCGTTCACAGCCCCCTCCCTTACAAGGTGGATTGTGTGGAACACTGACCATCCCACTATGTAAATCAACCGTCTTGCCTGGCATATGGCATTGTAAATGTCATGCCAACACTGCCCATGCTGGTAGCGCACTCCATGATCAAGCCAGATATCCGGGAGACAACCATCAGGCACGTGTGCATCCTGATACAGTGTCACTCTATTGCCACGCCTCAACGGGAAGTAAGTATTAGGAACTCCCAGGCAATCTGGACCAGCAATGACACCATGGTGATACATTGTGAGGCGAGCCACCGGGATGTATTGTATGGACAACCGCAATACAGCGCCTCGAGCACATGGCTTGCCATTCGGTTCAAGTACATCAAAGATGCCCTCGATCCTTTCTCCAGCAAGGAGCTTCTCAGCAGGAATCGCCACGGTGCCTATAAGCTGAGCACCGAAGACATCATTGTCCTTGACTATGAACTGGACCTCAGCTGCCTCATGCCCAACAGGGACGATGAAATTCTGCGTCCAAACAGGGTTCTCATTGTTGGGAATGACGAAGGTACGCGCGACGGTGGCGTAGGAGACCTGGATAGCAACGTAGGGATCGCTAGTCATGTTGGCGGTGGACATTTTGCTGCCGACGGCGCCGGTGATGCGAGGTCCGAGGAGGTCGCCGACCCTCTTGGAGAAGAGATCCTTGTTTGGGAGGTTCCGAGCGTCGAACACCCAGATGTCGAGGCTGCCGTGGAGCAGCACCACCTTCAGGGACGGCCTCACGCTGCCGTGCTGCGACCCTCCGGCCGGGGAGCCGTACGGCACCATCTGCATCCCACCACCACCGTGGCTGCTCCCGCCGCTCGAGAACGATGCCGAAGGCGGCAGCACGGAGGGGGACGACGCGGGCACGGCCGCCGGCGGCGGGTAGTCCGCGCGGTCGGAGATGTGCATGTTGGCGAGCACATCGGCAATGGGGTAGGACGGCGCGGAAGGCGCGGGCGACTCGGGGGTCGATGCCGCCGGCTGGTGGTGGAAGCTGGCGCTCGGGGAGATCGACGGGCTCTGACCGGGGCTCGGGTACGAGGGATACACCGGCGGATGCGGCGGAGGGTACGCGTGGTGGTGGTGGTACTGCTGCTGCTGCTGCGGCGGCGGGTAAGGCTGAAGCGGGCCAGAATGGTGCGCGTACGGCTGCGGCTGAGGCGGCGCGGGGGGGTAACCAGGGAAGGACGGCGACGGCGCGAGGTAGGCGGAGGGCGGGGGCCCCGTCGGCTGGGGAGGAGGGTACTGGTACTGGCTGTACGGGTACGGGTACTGCTGCGGCGGATAGGGGTACCCTTGACCTCCATGATTGCCGCCCTCCATCGTCGCCCGGAGCTCGGTCGCCGATTCCTCTGCCCTCCTACCGTTTTGACCCCGCCTCGGCTCGCCCCGCACCCCGATCACCCCCCCTCTCTCCGTGGGCGCCAAGCGGAGGGGGTCCGAGCAGCAGCCGCGTCGCGGTAGCTGGTAATGGGAGAGTCGTGGGCGGCGGGCGAGCACGACGGGGGAGACCAGAGACCAGATCGCGGAGAGGGGAGGAGGAGGAAGAAGAAGAGAAATAACGGTGGGTGAGGCTGGAAGAACCCCACGAGCCGTGCCGTGCCGCCAGCCCAGGTGGGTTGGCGACCGCGCGGACGCTGACCGGTCCGGGTCCGACCGAACCGCCTCAATCCTAACGTCGTGGGGCCCACTTGTCGCCTTAGAATATAGTCAACAAGTTGGCTATAAGAATATAGTCTTTTCTTAGCCCATCCATATAGTAGTTAGCTCTTCATCATTAATACAGGACTCATATGTCATTCTCACAGAGTTTCTTGGTTCATGTGTATATAGCTAGCTTATAGCCTGCTATTATACTTGCTCTTACTGCTGCGCTTGGCTCGTCTCAGGCCTTGTTTAGTTTGAAAATTTTTTTACAAAAACATCATATCAAAACTTTAAACACACATCTAAAGTATTAAACGTATTCTAATTACAAAATAAATTTCAGATTCCACCTTGAAACCGCGAGACGAATCTTTTAAGTCTAATTAATCCGTCATTAGCACATGTTGGTTACTGTAGCACTTATGGCTAATCATGTCATAATTAGGCTCAAAATATTCGCCTCACTATTTCCTCCATAACTGTGTAATTAATTTTAATGTTTATATATATTTAATGCTTTACTAGATATCCGAAAATTTGATGTGATATTTTTGGAAAAAAATTCGGGAACTAAACATAGCCTCACCGAAGTTTCTTGTGTTTTCAATCTTCATAAACAAGGTACTCCCAGATGTTTGACGTCGTTGATTTTTTATACATGTTTGATCATTTATCTTATTTAAAAAATTTACTAAATTATTAATTATTTTTATATTATTTTGTGTATTGTTAAATATATTTTTATGCATATATATAGCTTTACATATTTGACAAATTTTTTTTAATAAGACGAATAGTCAAACGCATATAAAAAAGCCAATGTCGCTAAATATTTAGGGACGGAGGTAGTATTTCCGTCCGTGACAAGTTAAAAGATTTTCTGTCTCTGTCCTACTTAGGTTTATATGTATGATGATAAATTTATACACATATATAAATTTAGATAAATCTAAACAGTTTTATAACATCAAACGAATAGAGCATGTAACATAGATAAAAATAATGATAATTCATATATTTCATTCACCCGCTGAAGTATGTGTTAATGACATACTATTACAACTCAGATAAAAACATATTACAACTCGATAAAACCGGTCCGATAAAACCATAGACTGACTATAACCTTACACTATACAACCAGCAGCACGTGTGATGGTAGCTGATAACGCGGTTAGAGGTTTCTTCAGGGACATTGCTTCATTATCTGCTTAGCTGAAATAAATTCTTTTTTAAAGACCAACTCTCCTATTGTAATTTCTAATTATGGATAAAATATATATTAGTTTTTTGCATTATTTTTAAAGTAAAATTTAACTTTATAGTAGTTAAATCATTTGTTTTTATCCACATATAATTATTAAAAAATTAAATAACCCTTAATCTTACCATAGCTATTTCAAACACCACCCTAGTAATATATTGTACCTAAAAGTAATGTAAATATTACAGTGAGAAAAGGAAATATTCCCTTTTGTCTTTTATCATATATCCTTAAGCGGGCTCAGTGTCACGTCTCACGAAACGAAAAAGTCTTCAAAGGTTTTCTTTTCGATGCTTGGGTCTAATCGCCCAAGTAGTCAAGTTACGTGTTCTGAATTTTCAATTGTAATTTTAACTTTCTGCCTTTCTGGTAGAGTACCGCTGCCTAACGTAGAAACATTTCAAGACGCAACTAGACCATCGAATCCACTCCAATTTCAAGACGCAACTAGACCATCGAATCCACTCCGCTGTAAAACGATTGAAAGAAACTGATAAAATTGTAAGGGGCTGTTTAGTTTTCAAAAATTTTTCTCAAAAACATCACATCGAATCTTTGGACATTTTATTTTATTAAATATATATATATAAACAGTAAAACTAATTACATAGATATGAAGAAAATAGTGAGACGAATATTTTGAGTCTAATTAGGACATGATTAGTCATAAGTGCTACAGTAATCAACATGTGCTAATGACGGATTAATTAGACTCAAAAGATTCGTCTCGTGGTTTCCAGGCGGAATCTGAAATTTGTTTTGTAATTAGACTAAGTTTAATACTTTAAATGTGTGTTTAAAGTTTTGATGTGATGTTTTTGCAAAAATTTTGTAAACTAAACAACCCCTAATATTGTGGGAAAGCAAATTTCCAGCCAAATGTGCACCATGAGGTTTCCATTGATCCAGTTTAAATATTTTGAAAATATAATATTCCAAGTTTAATATCTTAACACGGAACATGTCCAAGACAATACGTTTTATCGTTGTTTTCTGTTATTTAATTTAATTTTATTATTTTGCATTTTTTTGCACGCAAACGGCAAGCAACCGAGAAGTATTTTAGTGAAAATTGTTACTCTGCGTTCTAATTATACACAAGCAACTTGCATTTTCGAACCGTTGACATCTCATTTCTTATAGGCTAAGCATCATGAGTGCCACGCTGCTAAGGTTTCTTGGTCTGATATGCTCAAGAGCAGATCACGGTGCCGCCCTGATGCCCAACGGCCCGCACATGTTAGATGCCCCTACCAGAGAGTTTAATTTTTCTATCTTTCCGATTCTGCTTATAAGTTAAAATTTAAATTTTTAATCCTAAATATAGAGTTGATTTTAGATTTTTTTTATCAAAGTTTTATTTGTTAGCCTTGGCTTTTATATCACTAAAAATACATATATAAAAAATTTATTCACTAATTATTTGTCGTTTCTAAATATATTGTTTGGCCACTCCTAAGCTTTTCTGGCAACTCGTTTCGAGATCACGCCATCGACGCATGATTCGCTTTCGCCGTCTTTCTCCGAGTTCAGAGTTCTGACAGGGACAAAGGGGCTGTACCACAACTCAAGATATATAGGTTTGACATGGTTGCAGCGTTCGTTTGGTTCGTGTCATATTTATAGTAAATTTTATTTATCAATACAAGAATTTCACATGCCACTGTCTTGTAAAAATATGATACACTACTCTAACTAAAGTTTAGCTTCAATTTTATCGGTCACAGTCTATAAATAAAAAAAAAAGTATAACATTGAATCAGCCAGCCAAACTCTTGAGTTCTGAATGACAATTTCGCACCGTATTATGTTGGCACCAACGATTCTGTAACTCGTTTCATTTTTCGCAGATGGATTGATAGATTCACTGAAATCGCGTATGCCTTCAGGCTTAAGGCGCTTAGCTAATGTCTGAAATGACAGCAAGATTAGAACGAAGGATATATCTGAATCTGATTGTTGTCATCCTTTCATCCTTTGCCTCATTTCTTGTCGCCAAGGATCCAAACCTGACTTATTGGGCCACGGTGGCGGAACGGCCCATCTCGGCCCAATAAGTATAACACCATATTGGGCCACGTTTCCGCCATACCAGCGATGCGGGGCCCAAAGCTTGTGTTGGGCCCAAAGTCCGAATCATACCCCCTCCTCGTCCTCCTCCGGCTCCCCCAAAACCTAGGGTAGTTTCCCTTCTCACGAAGCGGATCACATCGGCGGTGCCGGCCAAGCTCCGGCGAGCCGTCGGCGATGGCGCGGCCAGCGACCTCCCTTCCTCTTGCACGCCCCTTGCCGCTCGGTTTGATGTCCTCGCTTCGCTGATCGAAGCAACCTGGAACAATTTGTCCGCACACGATGATAGCTTGTGGTAGCCGCCGAACCAGCAAGCTGGATCTGGGGTCCCCCGGGGTATAATTGATGAGCTTTTGGCAGCTGCCATCAGCGTAAGAAGGTTGCTTTACCTGAATGCTTTCATCGAGCCTTTTTCTATACGATCCTCGCTTGCTGAAGATAGTAGCAGGAAGGAAGTGGTATTACGATCTGGAATCTGAACTTTCATCTTCTTCTTTTTTTATGAGTTTGTCACTCTCTTTTGCTGATGTTTGTTGCTTGCTTTTAGCTAGACATGTAGGACGATCTGATCCTTTTTTTCAAGATCCAGGAATTGATGAAGATGGAAATATCCGCGGCTTCTGTGATGCTACCATGTTCAATGTTCTCGTCCCCTTTGGACTAGTTCTGTTGCGAAACAAGGACTGCATCAAAATTATTGACGCGGAAGAACTGTGTGATGTGCACATCTGCTTTCATCGTGTCACCTGGTTTCACCTGCATTGTTCAGGGCATGGTTAAGAGCGGCTATTCGGTTCTGCACAGATCAGTTCATGAACACAGAGACAATTGAAAGACGAAGTTGATTCTTCTCGAAGGCTTTGATCTTTTGTGGAAGTCCCTGGATATTTGTGTGGTCTCAGGGGACTTGGAGGTCCCAGCAAATTTACTGCACTGGTACGTTCAGAAACAGTAATTTGATTCTCTTCCCAAAACTTTTTTTCAAAAATATCTATCGAATTTTTGGACACCTAAATAAAGTAGTAAACATTGATGAATCAAAAAACTAATTACACAGTATGGAAGAAATCTTGAGACTAAATCTTTTTAGCCTAATTAGTCCATGATTAGCCATAAATGCTATAGTAACCAGCATGTGCTAATGACGGATTAATTAGGCTCAAAAGATTCGTCTCGCGGTTTCTAGGCTAGCCGTGAAATTCGTTTTTTCATTCGTGTCTGAAAACCCCTTTCGATATCCGGTCAAACGTTCAACGTGATGTTTTTGAAAAAAATTTTGGCAACTAAACACCACCTCAGTTGACACGTTTGTAAGTCATTCCTGTTTCAGTAGTCCTATCCATTTCATGGGGTGGACATCTCACATCTCCCATCTTCTGAAGAGTGAAGATCCAGCATGACATTGCTGCAGATGAACTAGGATAAATTTCATTTGAAGACAGTGCAGTTGAAGCAACGTTTGCCATCATTTGAAGTACCAGGATAAATTCATTTCTTTACCTTGTACAGTCACGAGGCATGAATGAGTTGAAACCTCAGTTTGAAGTACAGCACAATGACCAGTAATTTCATATGAGAACTGCTTGTGATTACAGTCCCTGAACTTCAGATCCAAGGAGTAAGCGACACAGCAAGCGCAAGACAAAGTTGCAGAGGGCATGTGCGAAGGCAAACAAAAGGCAGATGATACATTTGGTACTGCATGTACATACTTTAATGCTTACTACACTGGTACTGTCTAGCCTGACCTTTCGTTAAGACCCAACAATTAACAGGCTGGACATGGGTGTGCAATATGTTTGTCCTTCTGCTAGTACCAAACAAAAGCAGTTCTTCAGTAAGCAAAGCAAAGCAGACTGTACTCCCTGATGCATCTAACCACCTGTTCCTTTGAAGATGAATGAACATTGACCCGTCAGCGCTTGTTGGAAAGCTTCTTGATGTACTGTGGATGGAAATTAATTAGTAGCAGGTGTCAATGATGACAGGGTCTGCCAACTAGTCAAAGTGATTACTCCTACATTCTTCAGAAATCTTGACTAACCCAGCATAGGTCAAAGAAAGTCAAGCATTTCTCAGTTGTCAGGAATGCACTGGAACAGCATTACCAAAGAGGTAAATTTATTAATCTTCGCTATTTACAGAGCAAAATTGCAGCAGAGGTTGCATGCAAAAGTTGGGAAATACTCCAATCTAGCAGCCTGTACACACAAGCCATCGAAAGTGCAGTGGCATACTGATACACTGATACTGTACATACTAAAGTTGCAAAATTACTAACTAATCGGCCTTGGCTGGGATGACAATGGGGCTCCTGACGATGTGATCGTCGGCGACCCACTTCAGGTTGCCCTCGGCGCCGGCGACGTTCGGCTGGCCGTCCCACCGCACCGTAACGGTGAAGCTCTGCTTCTCGTTCAGCTCAGTGAAGCGAAGCATCGGCGGCTGCACGATCACGGACACTTCTTTGGGCATGTCGACGACGGCCGTGTACACGGAGCTGGGTTTCCCGACGTTGGTCACCGTACGGTTCACCGTGATCGGCTGGGCGAGCAGGTTGACGACGAGGGATGGGTAGTTGAGCTCTGCCTCGGTGATGGTCTTCACGTCGGAGCAGGTGACCGGGCGATGGGCTATCTCCTTCACGCCGTCGTCTCCGATTCCAAGGCCGCAGAGGTAGGGGATGTAGTCGGCGGCGTGGAGGTCGTAGACTAGGCCGGGGTCGAATGCGAGCGCCGGGTTGACGTAGCCGGCGCCCATGGCGTAGAAGGTGGCGTGGCGGTACTGCTCGTCCTTGATGGGGACGCCGGTGCGGTCCACGGAGTCCGACGTCGTCATGATCGCTGACTTGATCGCCGCCGGGGACCAGTCCGGGTGGAGGCTCTTGAGGAGAGCGGCAATGCCGCTCAGGTGAGGAGTCGACATGGACGTACCGGACTCGACGAAGAAAGAGAGGCCGACGCCGTCGGAGAACTCCGTGTGCGACTCGCTCGGCGCCCACGCGGCGAGGATGTTCATGCCGGGTCCGGTGATGTCCGGCTTCAGGATGCCAGGGCTGGCCTTGCTCGGCCCGCGCGACGAGAAGAAGGTGACGGTCGGCGACGGGGACGAGCCAATCACCGTCCCCTTGAACGCGATGCTCGCCGTCGGGTTGGCCGTGGAGTTGACGTATGCCGCGATTTTGCTCCCGGCGTCGAAGCTCACGTGCGACGCCGGGAGCACATGCGCGTCGGCGAAGGTGGTGTACCCCTCGGCTGCTGTGTTCATCACGATCATGCCGACGCCGCCGTACGCCGCCACGGTCTGGCCCGCCTCGACGCGGCCGTTCAGGCCTCTGCTCTCGCAGAGCACCACCTTGCCGGTCACCTCGGCGCCCCGCAGCACGCTGCAGTCGCGGCTTGTCTCGGAGCCGTCGGCGCCGGGGTACACAAGCGGGAGCGGGTTCGCGGCGGAGTTGTTCCCAGGCTGGAACAGGGACTCGCCGTCGAATTCGTCGCCGTTGCCGAGCTTCACGGTGGTGCGTATCGCGCGGTCCATCGTGCCGGCCGCGACGGTGAGCATCCACGGCGCGCCGTTGCCGACCGTGCCGGGCTCCGGGCCCGCGTTGCCCGCGGCGCAGCTGACGACAATGCCACGCTCCATGGCCTTGAAGCCCGCGATGGCGATGGGGTCGTAGTTGAACTGCGTGCCGGAGGTGGCGCCGATGGAGAAGGACAGCACGTCGACGCCGTCCTTCACGGCGGCGTCCAGGCCGGCGATGATGTCCATGATGGAGCAGCGGCTGCGTGTGCACACCTTGTATATCGCGAGGTGCGCGTGCGGCGCCATCCCGGAGGCCGTGCCGTCGGCGTTGCCCCGGACATTGGCGTTCTCCACGAAGTTGCCCGCGGCCGTGCTTGCCGTGTGCGTACCGTGCCCCGCGTCGTCCACCGGCGGCGCCGACGAGTTCACCGCGGCGCTCCCGAACGCGCGCGCCCCGATGATCTTGTTGTTGCATCCGCCGCCGGCGATCGCCTTGAACTCGCACGTACCCTTCCACTTCTTGGGCGGCGGCTGGAGGCCGTCGTCGCCGAACGACGGGTGGCTCGGCAGGATCCCGGTGTCCAAGATCCCAATCACGACGCCGCGGCCGAACCCAGACAGGCTCCAGAACGCCTCATTCCCGAGGTGAAGCCCGAGGAAGCCCGGCGAGCGCGTCGTCGCCAGCGGCAAGAACTCCTCGGGGTACAGCCTGAGGCACCCCTCGGTGGCCCTCACCGCGTCGGCCTCCTCGTCCGTGAGCCGCGCCGCGAAGCCGGTGAACACGTCGCTGTAGGAGTACACGATGCGCGGGCCGTCGCCGCCGCCTTCAAAGTCGGATCCGGATTCGGGCTTGGCCGCCTGCGGCAGGAACGAGCGGTGCCACTCCTCCACGGAGCCGCCGCCGGCGGCGGCGGCGGCGCTCTCGCCCCTCGGCTCGAGGTGCACGATGTAGTTCTTCCTCTCCTGCAGGTACCCCGCGCCGAGCAGCGGCGCGGACAGGAGCAGCACGGCGAGACAGTAGTACCGCCGCAGCGAGTCCATCATCGGTCAGTACAATGCCCGGTGCGGTGGAGATGGTGGTGGGGGTGGAGACGGTGAGGAGAGCAAGCGGGAGCGTTTTATAGGGGCGCGCGAGGCGAAGGCTTTCTGTTGCGGCGGCGAGGCGAGGCGAGGCGAGGCGCGGGGGAGAGTGGAGTGGCAGTGAGCTGGAGGGCAGTGGCGGCATAGGCAGCGTTCGAATCCGATCAAAGGAGACACTTCTTCTCATTTTCCACGTTTTTTAAGCTATTAAACGATATAGTTTTTTTAAAAAAGTTTTATATAAAAGTTTTTTTAAAAATCAGGTTAATTTATTTCCTAAGTTTGTAAAAGCTAATATTCAATTAATCATATATTAATGACTTTCTTCGTTTCACGTGAGCTGATTTGACTAATGGGCAATGTCATTTGCGAACGCTGCCTATGGTCGGTCAAAGGGTCGGTTGACCCATTTGGGCCCCGCCGGAGTGTGAAGCCGCGTCAAGAAACTCGAGCCACCACCACCGCCGGTGCGCCGGCGGGCGGCGTATGGGTCACGACGGCTCACCCACGACGATTCCCATCACGCGAAATCAGCAAATGGCCGATATCATCACAAATCACATCCAGCTTGTATCATCTTTGCTCCAACCTGTTTTACACCTAAGTTTGTACACGTACGTTCTAGCACTCGTACTAGCCAGCCATTCGTGCGTTTGTTTGAGTTTTGCCCGGAGCTGGCTGCATTTTGAACATGCCATGGCGGGGCGAGACCTACTCGTAAGCTAAAAACGAAGGACGGAGACGAGACAAAGCTGGCCATCCTGAACAGATTCGCGGCCCCCTCCAGCGTCGCTCGCTCGCGTCCAAATGCAGGCGCGGCGCTACTGGACATCACCCTCCTCTACTCGATCGATCCACTGCTCTCTTTTTCGGTAGCCAACCCAACCCAACCCACAAACCAAACCACACACACATCAAGCACGAGCACGTCGTCTTCTAGGATACAGACACCCTTCTGCCCACGAGCTGCAGCTTTGCAAAGCTGCACTACTAGTAGCTCTTGAGCAGATTGGCTAATCTTTCTTTGGCTTTTTAACCGGCCCGGTTCCCAGGGATTAAACTACCACTCACTCCAGTGAGGCAGTGAAGCATACTGGCTCCTGTGGGAGATGTTTGTTTGCTGATTAAGCTAAGTTCATTATACAGTTGGATTATCATTGGTCTCCTCGCCCATGCCATGAGGCTAACCCGGGACGGGTTGCTCGGTGACGGTGAGTATATGTTATGTTTAGCCCGTGGGGGGCACAAGTATCAACGTGACAGACGGGCGGATGTATGGATGGAACTAGTAGTACGTGCCTGCACCAGCACGGCCGTCGTGGCGTCGTGTCTGCTTGTTGGTATGTCGTGGCGTCGTGTCTGCTTGTTGGTAGGCTCAAACGTACTAGCTGCTCGCGCCATTTTATTATAGCATTATAAGGGAATACTGGCCAACTTTTCTGCTCAGCTCGCCGTTCTTGCATGCTTGTCAGGGACGCACGGGCAGCCATGGGCGTTGTTTTAGATTGTAAAAATTTATAAAAAACATCCCATCAAAATTTTGGACGCATATTTAAAGTATTAAACGTAGTCTAATTATAAAATAAATTTTATATTTACCAAAAATCATGAGACAAATCTTTTAAGTTTAATTAATTCATCATAAGCAATGTTGGACTGTAGCACTTATGGCTAATCACGTCCTAATTAAGCTTAAAAGATTCGTCTCACGATTCCCCTATAATTATGTAATTACTTATGTATATTTAATGCTTAATTTAGATGTCCAAAGATTCGATGTGATGTTTCTGGAAACTAAACTTGCGTTACACTGATTCTTGGAGCTAGTAGTTGCTGTTGAACTTGCTTGGTATATGTATATATAAAGTAAGCTAAAAGCAGTCTTTCTCACCGAGGGAGTAGATTTTACTAATTATTTTTAGTAAGATAATACTTCCAAAATCCAATATAGACATTTCTTTAGCTTGTTTGTAGCAATAACTTATGTAAAAAATGATACTCTCTCTCCACCACTTGGGCAATCAAATTTTAAATTTCATAAATCACTTAGATTAACATCTGATTAATTGGAAATACATCTATTTCTGCGTATTGGAATTAGTGCTCCTAAAAAATACTTATCTCATTCTAAAAAAATAAATCTAGTACTAGATGTGACACATCCCGATACGACGAATCTAGATAGGAGGTATGTTCAAATTAGTAGTGCTAAAATGTATCATATCTATTAGTCGTTGATTTTTTATAGGACTATGGGACTATCAAGGCAGTACAAAATTTGTATTCTAATTATATTTTAGAAAGAGGCTATTGCTATAACATGAGTACTATCTCCATTCTATACGAAGTGCAGCCGTATAGCCCATTTCTAGGCCTTAGATTCCTCTCTAGCTCGATCTACCTAATAGCTACTGTTGGTAGTACCCCAATTATACTACTAGCAAGTCAAGGCCTTGGCAAATCAGCTTGTTCCATGCATGACCATCTTCTGTTCTAGGTTTCCATGTGTGCTTAATTTATTGCATGTTCCACTAATCCACCGCATCTATGATACGGATGGCGACGGCTCCGGCTCGGGTAAGCCCTGCCCGGCCGCGCCCTGCGTGACACGGCAGCTAGCCATCGCCATGCATGCAGATTGATGTGTGCAAATCAATTAATATTGGTCGGGACGGATTAGTTTATCAATCACACCACAGCATTATTATTGCAATCGCTCTGGAATGGATCAATGGATTGATGTGTGCTGTAGACTGTCAGTTTAATTAACTAATGGCCTAACTAATATAAAAGCGTTAGGAGTTAGGATGGTCACAGCTCATACATATCCTAGGTCTACCCATTGATTCTGATGCCATGGATATGATCTCTGGTTCACTGTACTCCATCATTGGGTTTCTCGGTTCTCTTTCTACGCGTCTTCCTGAGCTCGATCGACGTATCTACTCCATGTCCAGATCAAGATTAACATTAGTAGTCAGCGTTGCAAATGATCATGCGTGTTAGACATGGGATAAGATCGTACGACTTTACTTTCCCCTGATGTATGGGAACCACGGCCACCATCGGATCCACATGTTAGCCAAAGTCAAGAAAAAGTTATGGTTTTGTCCGTTAGAGATATATTTTACTGGTGGAATTTCATGATTGATCGAGAAAAAAATTGCTATATTTTGCGACGAGATCATCTAGAGGCCACAGGAAATGCATCGCATCTGCCATAAACACCAACGCGCAAAACGTGCCATCTGAACAATGAACAGATTCGCCGGGCGCCGTTACTCTGACGCTGACTACAATCAGACTGCACCGGCAAAGCTTAATTGTTCCAGCGTGCAATGCGGATTATTCGCCATCGGACATGATTAAGGTTTGCAGGTATATATATCATTCGATTTGGCAACAGAGTTGTCACTCGCACGAGTACAGTAGCTGCCGGCCAGCTGCCGTTCGTGCCCAGGCTGTAGTGTGCAGGCATGCAGATATTATGCATTCATTCTCAATTTCTCATCTCGCCGTCGCCTTCAGATGGAGACCCTGATCGATGGCGAGCGTAAGCGTGGTCCTGTAGCGAACGATCTCCTCCTCGTCGCTTAGTCTGAGCACGAAGAACCGGAGCAGCACGGCCGCGAAGACCTTCATCTGCCTGTACGCGAACTCCTTCCCGAGGCAGATTCTTGGCCCGGCCTACGGGAGCAAGCAAGCAGGAGATCAGTATCACACACAAATTCAGGATTCGGAAATCTCAGGTTCAGAAAGCTCGACGAGTGATGACGATGAGTTCAGTAGATTTGCACCTGGAAAGCTGGAAACTTGAACGGGCTTTCCGGCTGAAAGGCGCCGTGTTCGTCGAGCCAGCGTTCAGGCCTGAAGGCTTCAGCGTCTTTGCCCCACAAGCTCTCCATCCGGCCCATGGCGTAGGGGATGAAGTACACGATGTCCCCCTTGCGGACGTTGAACCCATTGGGCAGCACGTCGTCTGAGAAGCACTGCTTGTTTTCCTGAAACAATCGCCAGAAACAAGTAACAGCACGTCTGTTAGAAGTTAGAACTTAGAGTGTTCATTCTTGGTTGATTAATTAGCTTGTTGTTCATGATCATAGTCACCATTGGGACTGAAGGGTACAGCCGGAGCGTCTCCGCCAGGGCGGCGTGCAGGTACTGCATCTTGTTCAGTGCTTCGTCGGTCAGACTCTGCAAGAACTTGTCGACAGAAAGGGTGGCCCCGGCGTCGGTGGCCTCCATGGCTTCATGGAAGATCTTCTCCTGGGCTTCGGGGTGCTTGCACATCATGTACAGGAACCAAGCAAGCGCCCCCGCTGTGGTGTCCTTGCCGGCGATGACTATGTTCAGTATGATGTCTCTCAGGTACTTGTAATCAACCGTCCCAGTGTCGCTGGCCATTGCCTGGATGAATCTTGTCAGGATGTCCTGCCTTGAGATCTGTTGCAGGTGCAGGATTCAGAAATGGATGTGTGGATAGATGATTTTTGCAAAGCATTGTGTCGCTTACAGTGTCCTGTTCCATGGAGAGCTCGTCGGACCTGGCA
This sequence comes from Oryza brachyantha, assembly GCF_000231095.2. Classification (NCBI taxonomy): domain Eukaryota; kingdom Viridiplantae; phylum Streptophyta; class Magnoliopsida; order Poales; family Poaceae; genus Oryza; species Oryza brachyantha. The sequence continues at coordinate 14,145,341 of NC_023172.2, forward strand.
CGGATGAGCTTGTACACGAACGCGTCGACGACCTTGATCCTCTCCTTGAGCGTAGCCTCGTTGCCGACGTTGAGCAGCTTCGACAGCTTCCAGAACGGGTTGATGTAGCGGCGCATGGTGAACTCGCTGGCGTCGTCGAACGCATCGGCGAAGTGGCTCCCCTCGCCGGAGCCGTCCAGGGTGTTGAGGTCCTTGCCGAAGGCGATGGTGAAGATGGAGTCCATCGTCGCTCTCATCAGCAGCACCTGGAAGTCCGTGGACTGGCTCGACGCGGCGTGGCTGGAGACGACGCCGGCGAGCTTGGCGGCGTTCCTCCTGAAGACGGCGCAGCTGAAGTCGCGGAGGGCCCTCGTGGAGAAGTCGTAGCTGGCGATCTTCCTCTGCTGCTTCCACTTGTCGCCGTCGACGGCGAAGATGCCATCGCCGAACAGGTCCCTCGCGTTCCCGTAGTTAAACGGGCCCTGTCACAGAAACCGAACGTGTCACAACAAACATGGACCCTTCTGGGTTACTGGCCAATGAAATTGCTACTTGAGGTCAATTAACTTAAAAGCGAGTTTGATTTTAATTATTAATTTTTTATTCATGTACCATGTCAATGCCACGTGAGTAGAGTTAGAAATTGGGCCGTGTTTTTATAGGTCGATCCCAGGCACGATGATCTGGTACGACAGAAAGCACGGTACGGCCTAACATGAATTGAGTTAGGCCGGCACGGCACGACACAGGTTGGGCTTGGGTCTAGAACACAAGAACATTGGACGGCACGACATGACACGATCATTGGGCCGTGCTTGGGTTGACACAGTCCAAAAGAGACACAAAACATTCACGCCATGCTGATTTTCTTTCTGGATCGTGCTTTCACAATAGGTTGATTTTATTTTTAGGCCATTAGTCATGTTAGTGTCATATCCATGTGCAACTCAGCATGCCTGTGAGCTTGTCTTACGGACATTGTCACGCACTCACATGGACACGATCACTTTAACGATCGGGTGATTCTTCTTGTTCGGTGCTTTGACACGACACAACATTGGTGGATTAATGCCTTTGACGTATGAGCTACCATAATATGACATGACAATACGACAGTAGACTAGATAACCTGTACTGGGTCATGCTTGGGCTGGCACAAACACAATATGCTTTTGGACTGTGCTTAGGCCATAGCATCACCCTCGTATGCCGGCATGACACGACATAGTGAGCAAGTCGGGCCGGGCCAGCATGACTAATTCGGCCCGCCCAAGTCCCACCTCTGCATGTGAGGATGGGCACCATGTCAAACCAATCACAATGACGCCACAGCCGAAATTATCGTCCAAACCACCTTAGCCTTTATGATCTATTTACACCGATTTTGATATCTGAGGAACCGGTTTGTATCTGATTTTTTTTTGTTGGAGGACAAAAATTAGAATAGTTGATAAAATAAGGTACCTCCGTTATTCCACTTGCAAAGGTGATGGGTTCATTTTGTAACCGTGCGGCTGATTAATGGTCCTCACAGAACGGGATTGTGACTATTTGTAAAAGTTGGGTCGGAAGCCCGAAATGCGTCTGTGGTTCATGTGAGACCCATATTTTATGGGCCAGGACGCGTCTGGTCGATTTACATAAATATCTTCTGCACTCCATCCGTTTTTATAGATATAAGATGTTTTGATACTATCTGATTAAATAATATATAGGAGTATATATTTAGATTATTCGTATTTGTATAAATTTAGAGAGCCAAAAAAATATTGTAACGTGACACCGAGGTAATAACTCTATTTGTTTCATCGAGAAGACGTTAAATAATTTTTAAGATAATATTCATTCCGGTGTTTGTTTTAAGAGTTTTTTTTACCATACCTACCTTAAGTTACCATCCTTTTTAGTTTAAAAAAGTATCTCAAGTTACCATCTTTTTAGTGTAAAAAAATACGATACATTGTACCTTGACGTAAAAAAAATTTATACTAAAATTATTGATATCTTGAGATATTTTTAATGATGGTAAAAAGCCCTAGTTTTAAAGGAGCTACGTGCAGTTATTTAGAGATCGTAGGAAGAGTGGCTGCCAATTACAAAATCAAACAATTGAACGTGTTCAAGAATCGTATTTAAACGTCTCACGTACATGTAATAATTATATACACACACGTGTTTTTATTTTAATAATAATAATTTTTAATTTGAATTTAAGATTTTTCTAAATTGTACTTCTATGTGGAAGCTCATTTGACTTCTCTTTATTTTTTTAGTTCCCAATTTTTTATACTTATATTTTAAACTATATCTGTACATAAGTTCTTTTATGTATAATATTTATTATTCAAATTTTATACACTTCTAAATTGTATCTATATGTAGACTCTCTCTTAATAATACTTATTTTAACCTGAATTTTAGATGTTTTAAAATTGTATTCATAAAAGGACTCTTGACTCAATAATAACATTTTTAATGTTTTAATCTGAATTTTGGATGTTCTAAATTTTATTTACACATGGACTCTTTTTTTACTTTTCTATATTTTTAATTTGAAAATTGTATTTCAATTCGAATTCTGTTTTCTGCTTTTGGATTAATATGAAATTTTCTAATCCATGAGAGAAAACGCGGTGACTCATTTTTCTATTACTTTATATATAATATATCTTTAAATATAAATTTATTAATATAATTTTATGCATTAAATATATTTCTAATTTGAGTAATATTGATCAGAATTTTATGAAATCTGATATTTTCAAAAATTATATGCACTATAGTTTACTACGGCCAGAGTAATACTTTATAAATAAAGCAATTTTACCATTCTTAACAAGATATCAGGAGGTACAATTTTGTACCTCATACACTAATTTTGGTACAGTAACTAACTGTAAAATTGCTCACTGTAAAATTGCTCTTGTAAATAAGGCTTGGAGATGGAAAAGAAAACAAAGCTCCAACCTCAGGTCTTGGATCGACTGAGTCTCATACAAGTATACCTCAAACTCCGAGTTATAATGAGTTGAGCTGAGATATAATTTTATCCTACGAGCTTACCGATTCAACTCGTGAATACTTGTTTAGTTCATCAAAAGAAGAGATTTGCCTAAGTCTAACAAAAAGTAATAAAAAATAACTTGAGGTACCGGTATCTCGCAGTATCAAATCGTTTTAATTGTTGAATCTAATAGTGCATATCATACTTAACTAGATCCAATGGTGGGAACCGGTTTGGTATCTCGAGGTATCGGTACCTCGAGGTACTTTTTGTTGGACCAGAGCAAATCTTTTAAAAGAAAAGATTTTTTTATCATCCTAAAAAAATACCTCAAGGTATCCCGAATTTTGCACTAAATATCTTGAGGTATTTTTTTCAAGAATGGTAAAAAAGCTTCAAAAGCAAAGATCACCGTATCTTTATATACATATTAGTATATATTTAGGTTGTTAATTATGTATTATTATGTTAATACATGGTAAAATAATAAAACATTTCATTGATGAGCCTAACAACGAGCTTAGCTTACCAGCATCGCGAGGCAAGATGACGAACTAAGCTTTTATCTCGTTAACGAACCGATAACGAGATTAAATGCGAATTGGAACTGCAGCGGTTTACAAAGATTACACCAGCAGTATGCTTACCTTGCCGTACTTGGGGAAGTTGGTCTTGAGGATGTGCTCGACGACGGCGGGGTCGCACGTGTATATCTGGCCGCCGCCGGCCGGCACGAGCATCCGGAAGGTCATGTGCTCGCGGGACAGCGCCGTGTGGTAGTCGTGTATCCGCCGGACGTGGTACAGCTGGTGCAACACCGTGCCGGCCACCGGCGGCCGCCGCCGCCGCCTCTGCTTGCCACCGCCGCGGGTGACGGCTAGGTACGAGCAGATCGCCACCGCCACCACCAGCGCGACGCCGGCGGAGACGGCCGTTACTGCCGCCGCCGGAGAGTAGGACGAGTCCTCACCGCCGCCGCCGCCTTCCGCTCCCATGGCTGCACAAGCAACGTATACCAGCTAGCTTAGCTCGCCCGCCCGCTCGTGGCTTAATTAATTATGCTGCCGATCGATTGCTGGTCTAGCCCTGAGTGATTTGGAGTTTGGGCTTAATTTATAGCCCTAGTTGGGGGGTTCTTCCAAATTGGCAGAGCAATCAGCGATGCGATTGTGTGGAATAATGCTTGCTTTAGCAGCGGAAGATAATAATCTTGTCACCCGTCAGAAGGGTTGGAGTGTTGGACTAGCACACAGCTTAATGATAGCGGTGCAACACTAAATAAACTGCGCCGAGGGCAATCATTTGGCGATGTATGTACTCAGGTAAGATTTGTTTATGGCAACCTCATTTTTTTTTCTCTAACGCTTATATTTTGGTTTATAACTATAAACAAAAGAAAAAAATAATATTTTTTATTATGGTTTATTTTTCAGTCATTATTTCTAGATGGATAAGATCACATATATAATTATAAAATATTTTTTCTTTGTAAATATATTGTTTTGTTTTTCTTGGAAAAAAACCAGAAGACGTGCGTGTTTCGAGCAAGTTCATCCTTCTAGTTTTTAATGGCTGCCGGGCCCGATCGAGAATGACATTTAGTCCTTTTTTTTGGCGTTTGCTTTCAGCTGGTAGGCCGGCACTTCCTCCGTTGTTATCTATAAGAGTTGACACTTGACTACTCCACTTATATCTTAAGAGTATTTTTCCCACTAGTAAGGAGATACACGAGATACTAGGAGCTACTAAATTTTACATAGAAAACAGTGGTATCTCATGTTACCTACTCAAGGATTGGAAAATTGCTCATACCTTAATCATTAATCACCCTCAAATGGTTAGAGTGCAATGAACGCAAATTTTATGCCTATATTTAAGATACAATTAATTATATGACATGTTTTAAAAATATTTATATTTTTTAAGAGGTGAGAGGTCATGACAACTACTTTATCTATCAATTGTAAAGTTTTGGGGCATATTTATTGCAAAACCCCCGCTATTGCAATTTGTTTCAAAACCCCTTATATTTTGGGGCAAAATGTTTCAAGGAGCCACGTGTTTATGTAAAATACTTATTTTCATTATGATATATGGTATTTTTAATATATATTCATATATAGGTAGGCCCAAAATACACATCATTTCCACCTAATTATCTTCTTACTTATTCTCGCAATTTATGATTTTAGGATAAAAGATTATAAAATTTAAATTATAGTACTACTTTAACATCAATCATCTCTTGTTCAAACTTCTACTCATCTTACCTCTAACTACTGCCTAGTTCCTATATTAATGAGGGGACAGACTCTTTTATCCATCCCTAATTTCTCCCAAACAAACTATGATATCTTATATTTGGGGACAGAAAACATATTGCCGTAATAATAAACACAAACTAAAAAGAATTGCTAAATACAAATAGATTGAATGCAACTAAAATAAAAAATCAAAATTTTGCCATTGACACACACTCAACACTGTGCAAGTGTATTTGTCTCTTTCTCCACGGCCATCACATTTCTCTCAGTTGACTTATCCTGGTCAAATCTTGTCTGAATACCTAAACTACCCTCATAGCATCATCCATCATCCATACATTAATGGGTTTTATCCAGTCATCTGAACAAAGGTTCAACGCCAAAAATCATCATCATTTGGACTTTGCCTTCACCAATTAGCACTAATAAAACCTCGATCAAACCGATGTGTGTCACACTTTCTAGACGGTCATTGGTCAACGTCACACATAATAAGACCAGAGATATTTTACTTGAACACGCACAGAAAAATGGGAGAGATAAACTATAGTATAAACTTATTGACATAAAAAACTATATCGACAATATAATCAACAATAATCCTGACAGATGCAGCTACAAATAAAGAATTACCCCCAAGCAAACAATCAATCCACTGGAAATAAGAGCAGTATCTTCCAGTTGAACGCAATTTGCTGATAAAATAAGCAAGCAAAAACAGCTTCTGTTGCTGCCTCGGTATTCTGGACAATATCATCATATCTCAGAGCGCATCAATGAATTCAGAAATCACAGAACTGATTCATTGTTACAAAAAACTAAAACAAAATTAATCGCAGAATAGTAATTGAAATGGTAGCTGTAATATAATCAGCAGCGGGCAAAGCGAAGAGACGAAAGATCACTCGACGAAATATCCACTAGCAATTTAGATTGTCTTTTATAGAGCTCTTCAATTATAGCTGCAGATCTTGATCATATGAAGGAAAAAGAATCACGAAGCACATGTTGTTTTAATATACATCTGGTCATTTCAATGCCTTTAAACATCTCTATATCAATATAGCAAACCATCCGATGACTGTGCCTTTCGTCCCGAGATTTATTTAAGTCCAACAAAAATTAATAAAAAATACCTCGAGTTACCAAATCGTTTCTGATAGTTGGATCTAACAGCTAAATTCAACGGTGGGAAACGATTTGGTTTCTCAAGGTACAGGTACCTCAAAATACTTTTTGTTGGACCGAGCAAATCTCTTTCGTCACACATCTTATTCATCGTGGGATTTAGTTTATGACGTGAGATTGGTACTCGATCTTTCGATAGGTTTAATTTGGGAGTTTTACTCCCATTCTTCCTTTTGTACCTCGAGGTACCAAATCGTTTCTCACCATTGAATCTAGCTAAGTAGGATATGCATTGTTGGATCTAACGATCAGAAACGATTTGGCACCGCGAGACACCTGTACTTCGAAATACAAAAGTAAGGATGAAAGTAAAACTCTTAATTTGGAAATGTGAAGAAGTTCACGTTTTGAGGCTTCCAATCAGTCGACCATTACCTTGCGAGCTTTACTTCCATCCTTACTTTTATACCGTCCTTACTTTTGTACCACGAGGTACTAGTACCGTGAGATACTAAAATCCTCACTTGTGCTATCCACCACACGATCAAGTGGTACTAAAATCTCGATTGTTGGTGATAGTAGATCGAACGGTCACGATTGCATGGTACCTCGAGATACTATCTTGGTCGTGGAGTGAATAGTACGAGTGGGGATGTTAGTATCTCGCGGTATAAAAGGAAAGATGAGAGTACAACTCTTATTCTAGGGTGCAATTCGGATTATTAGCGCGATAAGACAAAAGAAAAAAGAGGTTTTGGCTGCTATGCATTTCAGAAGTCACTCGCACGTTCAGGGGCCAGCTGCTATTTATGCATGCCCAGGCTGTAGTCTGCACTCATCTCGCCGTAGCCTTCAGATGGAGACCCTGATCGATAGCGAGTGTAAGCCTGGTCCTGTAGCTGACGATCTCCTCCTCGCTGTGCAGCTTGAACACGAAAAATCGGAGCAGCACAGCAGCGAAGATCTTCATCTGCCTGTACGCGAAATCCTTCCCGAGGCAGATTCTTGGGCCGGCCTACAGAGGAATTAAGCAGGTAATCAGAATTTAGAATCTTGACATCACAAAGTTCAGGAAAAAAATTCAGAAGTAGCGATCGGAATTCAGTAGATTTTCACCTGGAATGCTGTAAATTTGAACGGGCTTTCCTGCTGAAAGACGCCGTTTTCATCGAGCCACCGTTCAGGCCGGAAAGCTTCAGCGTCATTGCCCCACAGGGGCTCCATCCGGCCCATGGCGTAGGGGATGTAGAACACGATATCCCCCTTGCTGACGTTGAAGCCGTTGGGCAGCACGTCGTCTGAGAGGCACTGCTTGTTATTCTGAACCATGTTCACAAACAAGTAAACACCACATAAATGATCAAACGATAAATCCAAAAATCAACTGCGTCGGTTAAAGAAAATCTGAGGGAGGAATTACCAGTGGGACAGCAGGGTACAGCCGGAGCGTCTCCGTCAGAGCAGCGTGCAGGTAGTGCATCTTGTTCAGCGCTTCGTCGGTCAGGCTACGTGAGAACTCGTCGATGGTGGCGGCCTCGCCGGCGCCGGTGGCCTCTCCGGCTTCGCGGCAGATCTTTTCCTGGGCTTCCGGGTGCTTGCACACCATGTACAGGAACCAAGCAAGCGACCCCGCTGTGGTGTCCTTGCCGGCTATGACTATGTTCAGTATGATGTCTCTCAGGTACTTGTAATCAACCGTCCCAGAATCGCTGGTTGTTGCCTGGATGAATCTTGACAAGATGTCCTGCCTCGAGTCCTATTGTGCAAGAAGAAGAAGAATTCAGCTTAGTTGCAAGTGTTTGATCATTCACATATCAAACAGATGGCGCTTGATTACAGGGTCGTGTGCTTTGGCGTTGGAGAGCTCGTCGGACGTGTCACGGATGAGCTCGTACACGAACCCGTCGACGACCTTGATCCTCTCCCTGAGCTTCGCCTCGGCGCCGACGTTGAGGAGGCTCGCCAGCTTCCAGAACGGGTTGATGTAGCGGAGCATGGTGAACTCGCTGGCGTCGTCGAACGCCGCGGCGAAGCGGCTCCCCTCGTCGACGGAGCCGTCCAGCGTGTTGAGGTCTTGGCCGAAGGCGATGGTGAAGATGGAGTCCATCGTTGCTCGCATCAGCAAACCCTGAAGAACACACCGAGACAATCAACACAAACGCCGGCCCGCCATTGATATGTACGAACGACGGACTGCGCGGCGAGCGATATTACTACACGTACCTGCAAGTCCATGGACTGGCTCGACGCGGCTTGGCTGGAGACGACGCCGGCGAGCTTGGCGGCGTTCCTCTTGAAGACGTCGCCGCTGAAGTCGCGGAGGGCCCTCGTGGAGAAGTCGTGGCTGGCGATCTTCCTCTGCTGCCTCCACTTGTCGCCGTCGACGGCGAAGATGCCATCGCCGAACAGGTCCCTCATGTTCCCGGAGTTAAACGGGCCCTTCCAGAAACGATACGTGTCAGCACAATGCAACCGTAACGAAATTGCCTCTTGCAAAGCTGGTGATGTCTGATGGGCTCTATGCCGCTGGTTGCACGCACTCGGCACCTCTGAACACCCGCTTGCACACTTGTGAGAGCTATCAATTACTACATCTGTGTATTAGCTATTAAGCACCAGATACTAACTCTGTCTCAAATTAAGATTATTTTTGTTTTTTTCGAAATTGTACCTTAATTTGATAAAGTAGATGATATTTTAGTCTTTTTTACAATGGTATGGCCGTGACGAGTGAAAAATAAAATTATTTTAAGATGGAGAAGGTATTTGTGATCCAGCAGGCAGCAGTGTGTCTGTACAGGATGTATACTATCATATCCCATGAATCAGTGTAGCGTAGAAATATTTGTAAGTCAGCAGCACGTAAACAATGTAAAGTACCAATCCGAATTCTCTGACTTTATTAAGAAAAGACACAAAAACATATAGTAAAAATGAGTTTTGTGCTACAGGAACGTGCCTTAAATACCATAGCTACAGCACAAAACAGTAAAAAGTACTGTAGCATATTCAATGTTTATTAACAGTTAGTACTGTAGCAGGCAGTAGACGCTGGCTGTAAATCGGACGGCTGAAAATACCCCGATAGTCATAGTACTATGCATCTTTGACTTATGCGAGAGCCGCTAGACAATCCCATTTGGTAAAGTACTAGCTAGCCTGAAGATTGATGAGAATTTCAGCGTACCAAGATGCTAAGCTAGAATATATCATTTCCAATGTTAAATATGAATTTGAATTTGAATTGTGCTGTTTAAAGTTGAATATGGTTGAATTATGTGTGTTAAATATTTAGAGTATTTTTTTACAATTCTTTAAAAATACCTCGAGATATCATATTTTTTAGTGTAAAAATTTAGATATTTGCTCTAGTATAACAAAAAGTACCTCGAGGTACTGGTACCTCACGGTACCAAATTATTTCTAATCATTGGATCTAACAATGTCTATCATACTCAGCTAGATCCAATGATGAGAAACGATTTAATACCGTTAGGTACCGGTATACTTTTTGTTGGATCGGCGTAAATCTTAAAAGTTTAGTAGCATAATATAATATATCTTAAGGTACTAGAATTTTGTATAATTTTTAGTACCTCAAAATAATGAGATTTGCTCCAGTCCAACAAAAGGTATTTCGAGGTACCGGTACCTCACGATACCAAATCATTTCTGATCGTTGGATCCAGTAGTGCACATCCTACTTAGCTAGATCCAATGTTGAAAAATGATTTGATACCTCGAGATATGGACCGAAACAAATCTCCAAATAATTCTTATGGATGGTAAAAAAACCAAATATTTATGTTTGAATTATTGTGGTTCAAACTTGACGTAATAACCATATATTGTATATAGAAATAGAATAGGAAAAAATAGGGACCAAGTAGTTAGAGATATTTTTTTTGGGTCCTTTGCAAAAGAGGGCAGCCCTTATTTGTCATCTAAAATACACTACCTCTGTTTTTTTTATTTAAGACCCTTATTTAAAAAACAGAATTATTAATTACTTTATAATGATTTGACTTGTTACTAAAATTTAATTATGACTTACAATTTGGTATATTTGTAAAAAAATAACGAAGGACTAACTTAGATCCGAAAGCTAACCGTGTTAAAAAAAAAGCCGGAAGGATTATGCATACAAAGTTACCAGAGCGAGTATATGATGCTGCTTACCTTGCCGTAGTTGGCGAAGTTGGTCTTGAGGATGTGCTCCACGACGGCGGGGTCGCACGTGTAAATCTGGCCGCGGCCGGCGGCCGGCACGAGCAGCCGGAAGGTCATGTGCTCGCGGGACAGCGCCGTGTGGTAGTCGTGCAGCCGCCGGACGTGGTACAGCTGGTGGAACACCGTGCCGACCACCGGCGGCCGCCGCCGCTTCTGCTTGCCGCCGCCGCCAACGGCCAGGTGCCAGAAGATCGCCGCCACCACCAGCGCGAGGCCGGCGGAGGCGGCCATCACCGCCGCCGGAGAGTAGGAAGAGTCCGTGCCGCCATCGTCTGCGGCCATCTCCGCGAAGCCTACCAGCAAAATATAGCTTGGCTCGCGGCGTGATCAGATTGGCTTCAGCTGCCGACGGCTGAGTGACATGCCTTTGGGATCTAGCACGAAACTGTCTCTTTATAGACCAATCAAGCGTGGGGTCCAATGTTCTTGGAAGGGCTGGTTTATTTGGCGAAATTTTTCTGGTGGGGTGTGTTAAATCGGACGTTTAATCAGATATTAGAAGACTATTTTGATGATTAATTAAAAAACAATTACATAGGATGTTAGGAAACCACGAGACGGTTTTTTAAGCCTAACTAATCCACCATTAGCATATGTGAGTCACTGTAACAGCTATGACTAATCATGGACTAATTAGACTCAAAAAATTCGTCTCACAAATTACTTTAAAATTTAGTTTTTTTTAACTATATTTAATGTTCTATACATGTGTTCAAAGATTTGATGCGATGGGTGAACGTGAAAAATTTTTGGTAACTAAATATGGCCTAAATTGATTAAGAGGGTGATTGTTTGGGTATTTTGTGCAAAAAGTCTAATGGTATATTTGTAAATTAAAAATAATTCATAAATAATTTTTTTATATGTATTCATAGTAATTTGAAAGTCAAAACTAAAAAATAAATTTTGATGAAAAAATCTCAAAAATCAACTCTAAATTTAAAATTGAAAATTTAAATTTTGGCTTATGAGTATAAATATAAGTGAAAAGACTGCGTGTAATCGGGGGACGATTTACTCCAACGTGTTGGAGGTATCAGTTGTAGTCCACGAGCATACTCAACTCGCCGGCCGGCCATGACTTGAAGTCTTCTGGTTAAATTCTAGTGCTTCCAAGGAGTTCTGATTTCTTTTCCTTTTCTTGTTTGGTTATGGAGAATGACAATTATTGCTGATTTTTTTGAGTGGTACAGTAATTAACCTTCCTACAGTATTAAAAGTTGCAAGTGGCGGGAAAGAGTGGTGAATCACCAACTCTTTGTTTCAATTTTTTTTAAGGAAACAAATGTGTAACATAACAGGAGGTCTGAGTGAAACTGCACCATATTTCTTCAGAGACTGTTGTTTCACTAGGGAGGTCTGGGTGAACGTCCTTCGACAGCTAGTACTAGCACAACATGAGCCTCACATGTCCTTCCTGGAGTGGTGGGAGGAAAGGACATCCTGTGGAGGAAGACGTTTCGCGAAAGGACACGTAGTCTAAAGGTTACGGCGACCAAAATAGCATCTAAGATCCTGAAAGATCCTGAGTTCAAATCTTTACAGGAGCATGAATTTCTGTATGGACTAAGTTCTCTACTTGGGCTTAGGCTAAGTTTCTAAATTAAAAAAAATGGCTACATATATCCGATTAAATATAAAGACATTCCACAAACAGAAGAAATCGAAGAGTTTTTAAAGGAAATGAGTGTTAGACAAAAATAGCACCTTTGTTGACTTGGGAAATATGGGTAGAGAGAAATCGAAGAGGTTTTCAAGGAAAGGAGTTAGACAGAAATAGCACCCTTTGTTGACGTGAGAAATATGGGCAGAGAGAAATTGAAGAGTTTTTCAAGGAAAGGAGCTAGACAGAAATAGCATCATAATCAAGATCGTGGATGAAACCAAGTTGTGGCCAATGTGTGGAACAAAACAATTAGCGAGAATATTGCCCTAAGCTGTAAACGTTTTTTTTTTCTTCATTTTCTGGGGCAGGAGCAGCTCCTGCTTGTGGTTTCTGTAAACCACACTGTAAATGGCCTGTTTTTATTCATTGCTTAATACAAATACCAGCTTCGGTTTAAAAAAAGTGTAACAAGAAAATTTATCTTTTGCCACTTTTGTGGGTGAGCGACAATAAATTTATCACTATTCTCATACAGTGTTGTGAGAGAGATTAAAACCACTTGATAAAGAACATTGTTGTGAGAGAGATTAAAACCACTTGATAAAGAACAAAAAAAAGTTAAAAGCCTGAGATCACGTTTAACAAAGGAGCAATTTTATTATCCATGAGAACTCAAGTACCAGAAGGTACCACTGTTTTCTATGTAAAATTTGGTACGTTAGATACTAGAAGATACTAAATTTTATATAGAAAATAGTAGTATCTCATGGTACCTCCTTAAGGATGGAAAAAATGCTCGTAACAAAGAGCGAAAAGTTCCATGCAATACATTATCAAATTCTTAATCAGCGACACAATATAAACATTTTTTTAATATAAATCTAGACCATCATAATTTATTTATTTTGGAACAAAGTTAGTACGTAGAAAATAATAATAAAAAGGGTTGATGACAATGATCTATATTTTTCTTAAAATTATGGTGCAACATAAATAATATACTTAAGTTAAAAAGAGGGGGAAAGAGGCTAGTGTCTCCTGCTTTTTTCATAAAAAAAAAGCCAAACGATATATTTTTATTAAAAATAATTTAGAAATAAAATTTGTATATACGTACTGTTAGTGATTTAAAAGTAAAAAGTAAAAATAAATAATGATGAAAAAAATATCAAATTAACTTTAAATTAATATTAAAAATTTAAATTTTAACTTGTAAGAATAACCAAAGCCGAAAAGATAGTCCCTCCTTGCCTCTCAGTATGGACGAAGCAGACATGCCAGCATCCTGCCCAGGCCCATCATTCAGCTTCAAAAAGTTATCCCATGCAAAACTTGTGTGGTCACTACTAATTTGATTGTGCACTCCGGTAGTAATCTTGTAGCGTGGGGGCTCCTATCGCATACTGAATTTGTATGGGAATTGGGGGAGAGAGTAGTAGGAGGGAGAAGAAAGAGGGCTGGAGGAAGAAGAAGAGCCCATTCACCCTTTGGTTTTTTTTTTTTTGATCTGTCACTGCTGTCAAGTGCTAACTCGTCTCTCGACAGAGTGATAACACGAAACCGAGAAATCTCCATGTTGATCCTTTTGTCGTCGATTGTATCATGGATTTCATATATCATGAACAAAACGCCGAATTTCTACTAATTACCTACGTCGATCCGGCCGTTCTCTCGTGCGTGGTGTAACCGGGTAAGGAGATGACTTTTTTTCACATCGAATGTTTAGACATTTATTACAAATATTAAATATAGGCTAATTATAAAACTAATTACATAAATGTGAGCTAATTCGTATAACAAATTTTTTAAGCCTAATTAATCCATAAGTAGCACATGTTTACTATATCATCACATAGGCTAATTATGGATTAATTAGGCTCAATAGATTCGTATCCAAGATTATGAATAAGTTTTTATTAATAGTCTATATTTACTATTTATAATAAATGTCTAAATATCCGATGTGACGCCCCAAACACCCCCCTAAGATGAAACACTGATTTACACGGTCACACAGGCTAACTGATCCAGAGGTGTAGGGTGAATAATTTGCCGCCTTTGCTATAGAAGGGCGGCTAGCACTAAACCATTTCAGATTTGTAGTAGTTTGAATAATATCTTATTAGATATAAAGAGATTCCAGTGAAAACTAATTTCCCAATCACTTTAATCTTCCATACGTATGTGTATGGCCGGGGCTCAGCCCTCGGGGATCCACCTCCTCAGCAGACCAGCACCGTGTGTAGGGACGGATCTGGCCAGCTGAAAAGAAGAACTAATTATCTTCTTGGATGGCAGATTGTTGAGGCTGGTCCTCAGAGTCGACATGCGTGTGGCAGCAATGTGGCAATGCCCTCTGGCATGTGAAGTGGATGTTGATGGGTTAGGACTTATTTATTTCGGTTTTGTTGTTACTTACCACCTCCGTTTTATAATATAATATAAGATGCTTGATTTTTTTAAGTTACAACGTTTAATCATTTATCTTATTCAAAAATTTAATATAAATATAAAAAATAATAAGTCGTGCTTAAAGTTCTTTTGATAATAAAGTAAGTCACAGGAAAAATAAATGATATTTTCGTAATTTTTTGAATAAAACAATGGTCAAATATTACGAAAAAAAAGTCAAACATATTACGTTATAACGGAGGAAGTATAAGATAAAATTTAAAATTTTAACCTTTAACTTGAAGTGATTTTGGATTTTATCATAGTTTATTTTTCAATCTTAGCTTTTAGATGCTAAAAACGTGTATAAAATTTTTATTCACAAATTATTTTCGTTTGCAAATATGTCATTTGACATTCTACTTGAGAAAAACAAACAATGACCCCTGTTAGTGTTGTAGCATCTGTTTGACGTGGAATTTGGTTGGGTAGATATTGCAGGTAGCACTACTCCTTTTGTATGCCTACGTACATTTAGGGAATTAGGGAAGAGCAATTTTACCTTTCTTAAGGATGTGCTGCTGTTTTTTATGTAAAATTCGGTATCTCTTGATATCTTAGATACTAGAAGATACTAAACTTTGGGCTTTTTTACCATCCTTGAAAAGTACCTCAAGTTACCAAGAATTTTAGTACAAATTTTTGGTATCTCAAGTTACCACACTTTTGAGTGTAAAAAGTATGGTACCTTGAGGTAATTTTTCAAGGATGGTAAAAAAGCTCCCAAACTTTATATAGAAAGCAGGATAACTCATGGTATCTCCTCAAAGATAGGAAACATACATTAGACCGTCATATACTAAAATTTTCAGAGCAATTTTATGGTCCAATAAAAAGTAAAAAAAGTATCTCGAGGTACCGGTATCTCGTGGTACCAAATCATTTCTGATCGTTGGATTTAAGAACGCACATGCTACTCAACTAGGTCCAATAGTGAAAAATAATTTGGTACCTTAAGATACCGGTACCTCGAGTTACTTTTTGTTGCAACGGAGTAAATCTCTAAAATTCGTGAACACATCGCTGTCGATGGGTGCAAGAAACACGGTTATAAAATTTAACCAAATATGTATTGCACATAATTTATATTACAAATAGGCTAATTGTTGCATACATCTGAGCAACTACGGGTATTTGGTTGATGGTTAACATTGTCAAGCCACCAATTAAGTTTGCAATCAAACACAATTACGTTTGTAGATATCATTTGCACTGGTAACAACGAGCTGTTACTTGTACGGGTACAGTAGCCAGCTGCCCTAGATGCCGATGCTGTATAGAGTACAGTACAGTGTACAGTGTACACAGTACACTCATCTCGTGGTAGTCATCATATGGAGGCCCTGATCAATGGCGAGCGTAATCGCCGTCCTGTAACTGACAGTGTCACTCTCGTCGCGTAGTTTGAACACAAAGAAACGGATCATCACGGCTGCAAAGATCTTCATCTGCCTGTATGCAAAATCCTTCCCGAGGCAGATTCTTGGGCCGGCCTACAGAAGAAGAAGAAGAAGCAGGCGATCAGAATTCAGAAAGACAGAAATCTCTCATCACAAAGTTGGGAAAGTTTTCATGCTTCTGCTGCTGATGATTTCTTCACCTGGAAAGCTGTAAACTTGAATGAGCTTTCCTGCTGAAAGACACCGTTCTCATCGAGCCACCGTTCAGGCCGGTAATCTTCAGCGTCATTACCCCACAAGAACTCCATCCGGCCCATGGCGTAGGGCATGTAGAACACGGCGTCCCCCTTTCTGATGCTAAATCCATTGGGCAACAGGTCGTCTGAAAAACACTGCTTGTTTTCCTGTACCATTCATCAGATAAAAACAAATAATCAGAGCTTGGTACGTACTTCGATGAACTTGGTGATCATGATGGAATATATGGGCCATGGAGGGATCGAGTGACCAGCGGAACTGAAGGGTACAGCCGGAGCGTCTCCGTCAGTGCAGCGTGCAGGTAATGCATCCTGTTCAGTGCTTGGTCGGTCAGGCCCTGCAGGAACTCGTCGACGGAGGCAGCCGTGTCGCCGGCGCTGGTGGTGGTGGCATCCATGACTTCATTAAAGATTTTCTCCTGGACTTCCGGATGCTTGCACGCCATGTACAGGAACCAAGCAAGCGACCCCGCTGTGGAGTCCTTGCCGGCAACGACTATGTTCAGTATGATGTCTCTTAGGTACTTGTAATCAACTGTCCCAGAATCGTTGATTGCTGCCTGGATGAATCTTGACAGTAGGTCATCCCTGGAACCCTATTATTACAGAATACAGATACGAAATCCATCTTAGTTTCAAGTGTTCATCAACCAGAGCGTAGTGCACGGAAGAATTTTTTAGCACACGGATGTATATACACCCGTTGTTTGCATGTCATCTAAATAGTCATTAAAAATATGAAAAAAATTAACAAGATAATTTGATATGAGTTATATCATTCCATCAACATGCAAGTTTGAATTTAACTTCTACAAGTTGTAGCAAAAATAAAAAATAATTATGAATATACGTATACTTAGTTTCAGTTTTGTTTGTTTTTTTTGCTACAACTTGTAGAAGTTGAATTTAAACTTGCATGTTTGTGAAGTGATATAACTCATATTAATCTATTTTATCAAATTTTTTTATATTTTTATGACTATTTAGATGATATCCAAGTACACGGGTATACATACACCCGTGTGCTAAAAACTGTTTCTCCATAGTGCACCAGCTAGGATCGGTAATGGCGTACGTGAACGCTTACAGGGTCGTGTGCCTTGGTTCTGGAGAGCTCGTCGGACTTGTCACGGATGAGCTTGTACACAAACTCGTCGACGACCTTGATCCTCTCCTTGAGCGCCGCCTCGGTGCCGACGTCGAGCAGCCTCGCCACCTTCCAGAACGGGTTGAGGTAGCGGAGCAGGGTGTACTCGCCGGCGTCGTCGAACGCCTTGGCGAAGCGGCTCCCCTCGCCCGAGCCATCCAGCGTGTTGAGCTCCTTCCCGAAGGCGATGTTGAAGATGGAGTTCATCGTTGCTCTCGTCAACAACGCCTGAAGAGACGAGCATTGGACCAAACAAATGATCAAGATCAAGAAAACAAATGTACGTGAGCCAGCCTGCATGGTATTGAAACGGTCATGCGAAGGCCAAATGGGCCGCGGCCCGGGCTGACACAGCCTGACCTACACGTCAGGTCGAGTTGGGCCTGCTCATGGGCTGCACCAATACCCTAGGCATGGCCCAATAAGACTGTACGCCAGTCTGAAGGCGCGACGATACAATCATACTTCTCTAATTTTCCACACTCCTGTCTTTGAGATATGTTTTATATGACTCAAACAATTCTATTTTACTTTTTTTTGGTTGAGTTAAGTTTATGTGAGGTCCCACAACTATTTTTCTTCCCTGCTCATTGTACCGCGTCATGCCGGGCCAGTCTACTGTGCCAAGACATTAACCCAGACACGATCAAATTATAGAGCTAGGCCGAAAAAGCCCCGACACTAGTCGTCCATACTATGCTTAGGCCAGGCCTAATGGCTATGCCGTGGGCTGGGCCGTTGGGCTTTAGGCCTTATGGCCATCCATAGTCATGCTCATGCATTTTACCTTGATGTCCATGGATTGGTTCGACGCGGCGTGGCCGGAGACAACGCCGGCGAGCTTGGCGGCGTTCCTCTTGAAGACGTCGCCGCTGAAGTCGCGGAGGGCCCTCGTGGAGAAGTCGTAGCTGGCGATCTTCCTCTGCTGCCTCCACTTGTCGCCGTCGACGGCGAAGATGCCATCGCCGAACAGGTCCCTCAGGATCTCGGAGTTCAACGGGCCCTGGTTTTATTTTATTGTTCACAGACACACGTCAGCACAATCCGATTGGGCCTGGACGGGCCTGCGACTCACGTGAAGCCCA
Source organism: Oryza brachyantha (assembly GCF_000231095.2). Taxonomy (NCBI): domain Eukaryota; kingdom Viridiplantae; phylum Streptophyta; class Magnoliopsida; order Poales; family Poaceae; genus Oryza; species Oryza brachyantha. The sequence continues at coordinate 14,163,892 of NC_023172.2, forward strand.
TAACAGCTGGGCCGGATACGGCCCGTTACTGCATGCATGCTCACCTTGCCGTAGTTGGGGAAGTTGCCCCGGAGGATGTGCTCGACGACGGCCGGGTCGCACGTGTAGATCAGCCGGCGGCCGGGCGCCGCCAGCAGCCGGAACGTCCTGTGCCCGCGGCACAGCTCCGTGTAGTAGTCGTGCAGCCGCCGGATGTGGTACAGCTGGTGGAACACCGTGCCGAGCACCGGCGGCTCCTGCCGGCGGCGGCCGCGGCGGGAGACCGCCAGGTACGAGCAGATCGCCGCCGCGACGAGGGCGCCGGCGACGGCCAATGCCGGCGAGTAGAGAGAGTCCCCGTCCATTGATGCAAGCAAGCTCATCGTCTTGTTAGCTTCCGCTTATAAATCTGCGTGTGTTATCACTGTCTTAATTGGATCGTCTTGCGTGAGTACGTGGGCGTCTTTTTATAGCCGCGCCCATGCAATGCGGCGAAAGTCCAATTAATTAACTCCAATATAATTTCGACGAGCTAATAAGAAAACGGTTTGAAATTTTGAATCGTAGAGAGAGAGAGAAAAAGAGTTCCAACAGAGTCACACACCATCGTTGAGGTGAGCAAAGTCCAATTAGCTGAATATATTTTGGTGGGTTACTACATTACAAAATTGGTTTTTGAATCACAAAGGGAAAAGAGAAGAAGTGTTTTTGAATAATCACTCTATACCATAACACTCATCGGTGAGTTGAGTGTTGGACTATAATTCCACTAATTAACAAACTTTCAGCCGTCGATGATCTTGTGAAAACCTATGTTTACCCTAAATTGAAGAGGCGTACGGTGAATTTGCTACTTCAGGTAGGCGGCTAGTCTCGGACAGTCGTAGATTTGCTGTAGTTTGAACATCTTTTGACAAATTCTAGCTAAAATTGGTGATTTTTCCCATGTGCATTCTAGCACATGTGGGCGGCTCTCTGTATCAGTCGGAACAAAAAGCATGCAGATCACAAAAACTATTACTCTTCTAAAGCTAATGCAAACGCATCGATCAAAGCAGTTGGTTACAAACGCCAGCACTGAGTCGATCGGTTGGAATTTGGAAAGCCCCTCCACGGCAGCACTACTGAACACAGACGAGCCTCCGCCTATCTGCGTCAGGCATGACGTTGCTCACGGCACGGTGCGTGCAGGCCCCCCAGCGAAGACCTAAGTGCAGGCCTACGGATATTTTCTATTTATATTTATTGCTATGTTATATAAGTGCTGATATGATAGGTTATTTATCGAAGAGAGACATAAAAATAAAGAAACCGATTTTAAATTAAGACTTAGTGTCTTCACTTAAACAAGATTGTTTATGAGAGAGACAAGTGAGCTATGTAATAACAATATACAAAAGTTGTATTGTGGAAGATAGTTTCATGACACAATATCCTAGAATATAGAAACCAAGATAGTTTCTAGTATTACGAGTGTCCTTAGACCTGGATTGACTGATCAGCAATTCATGATCTCTTTAGTTAAACTAAATAAAATTAATGCTACTTTTAAAACTAAACCTTACTTTATTTATATGAATTAGAATTGGTTATGAATTATCCGTGGACTGACCTAAGACATCTCCAGTTCATTTGGGAACTAGGCTTCATCGAGAACCTTGAATTCACCTGCAAGACAGCAAGGTGACTACGACAGTTCAATCAAAAAATTTCCAGTTCAATTGAAAATTTTCAATGAGTCAAAATTGTACTTGTGATTAAACAATTACATATGTTATACACATATGTATCAAATCGTAGTTTAATAAAAAAATTCCTGGCTCAATCGAAAAATTCCCGGCGTGCGTGACAATTTTGCAGTTTGCCACAGAGGGTGGCAAGAGGCTAAATAGAAAATTCACCGTGCCGTCGTTGCCGGCCGTCACTTGTGGTCGAGTAGTCGTTTGCGACGTCACCTTTCTGCCCTGCTAGAGGGCGGCATGAGGTTAGTTTTGTGATTTTTTTGAAATATAAAATTAAATATGTAAATTATTTAATAAATAAAATTCAAAATTCAAAAAATTCCAACCGCTCGTACGTGGGCGGCGATCTGTTAGAATTTTTGGCCTGATGGCCCTGATCTATGGATGGGCCGGAGTCCAGAATGGTATGGCCCACTGACAGATGATGGGCCTTTTTACTGGAGATGATCCTGCACCACGTCACCAACGGTATCCAGGGTTCGCACTACCGCTGTTACCGCCGCGGTAACTGCGCCCTCCGTCGAGGCACGGTTCGATAAGCCGCGGTAACGGAGTTTAAATTTTAGAAAAGTTTAAAAAATTTGAGAAAATTTAATGAAAAAATATATGTTGTATATGTTGATACATTTGTCAAAGAAATTAATGAAAAAATGTATTCCCGGCGTAATTAAAAATTATAAACGAGTATTTCGGAAAACAAAATTAAAAAAATAGCCTATTGCAAGTAATATTTTATAGGAAGATGGTCAAGAATATATTGTGTTGAGTCATTATTAATTTACGTTAGACACTTGGGTACATAATATTAAAATACAAATATACAACGATGCATATATGAAATATATATAGAGAGAAAAATTATACGTGCATCTTAGTACATACACAATAGTTTTATTTGTAATAATGAGTAGTATGTATAGTTGTGACGCAGCAATCAAAATGAAGTTGTCGTTACTTGTTATTGGAGTGAATTATTTGGTGAAGGGTGATATGCCGGTGTATGTTTGTATGTTGAAATATCAAGAATTTAGTAAATGTCATGTGAAATTTTCTTGTTTTCTCTATAACATGTCCTATTGTCATAAATATAGTCACAAAATATTTTCCTATTTTTCATGTATTTTTTTAGATTTTTTAAAGTCTTTTTGCATTTGACATCACATCCGCGGTCTTCTCGCGGTAACAGCGGTTTCCTCGCGGTAACCACGGTTTTGGCTAAAAAACCGCGCGGTAAGCCGCGGTAACCGCTGTTCTCATGTGTTGTTCCAGCAAGTAGTTACCGCGGTTTTCGCGGCTTACCGCGCGGTAAACCGCGAAAACCGCACGAGTTTAAATTCAAATTTTTTGGATTCAAATTCATCACGGTTTTTGCGGTTACCGTGCGGGATCCGTGAGAGCGTGGTACCGCGGTTTTGGCGGCTTTGCGCAATTAGGGGAACCCTGACGGTATCTACGTGCTGTGCCCCTTCGTTGCTCGTACACATTTCATGTCCCAAGAAAAATGCTGATCTTCTTGCTCTTTTCTCCCTCTCCATGAAAAATGTTGATCTTCTTGCTTAGGAGTACTTGAATACGCAGTATTTCTCCCAAGACCTTTTTCATCATTTTTAAAAGGTATCTCAAGGTACCAAATTTTTTTTAGTGTAAAAATTTAATATCTTGAGATACATTATATCTTAAGCACAAAAATTTTATACAAAAATTTTTGGACTTTTTTACCAACCTTTAAAAATTTTTAGACATCCTTTTTAATCTACATCACATATACTTATGACAAGCCACCAAGACTAAAATATCCTTTACTTTTCACCCCAATACATTTATCTCTTTTTTTTTCAAATCCTAATATATTTATCTTTTATTTTACCAAACTCAAATACAATAACTACTAAAAATAAAGTTTTCGTGGAACAAATAAGATAGACTTGGAATAAAATGATTTTGGGGGCAAAGATAATAGTTTATACTTGCAGTATATGCGTATAGTGTAACACAATTTTTCTCTGTAATTCACTGCCCAGCACGTGCACCGCCGGCAACTCGCCCGAGCTATTCATCGACGTCAACTACATCTTCGATAACTATATATCACCTTATCTTTTTATTTTTCCTTTTTATAGACAATTTGTTTGTTTTGTTTATGTTCATAAACCAAAATTTAATTTTTTTACCTTAAATATAGGAGATTTGCTTCGATCCAACAAAAAGTATCTCGATGTATCAAATCATTTCTCACCATTAGATCTAACTGAGTAGGATGAATACTGTTAGATCCAATGATCAGAAACGATTTGGTACCTTATTGCTTTTCGTTGGACTGAAGCAAATCTCAGTTAATTTTGTGGTTTTTCATTGAAGCTTATTTTCTAGTTTTTAGATTTATAAGGATACGTATATAAAATTTTTATTTAAATTTTTTTATTTGTATATAAAACTGCTGCTGATCTGATGTGAATCGTGACATCACGTGCATGTGACATACGGATCGTACGTTTTGTTCTTACTCTTGGAAGCTTCGTCGTTGCGTGCGTCGTATTTAGCAGGTGATCCTTGTCTTAGACTTTCTCGGCGTTTGATTGTGCCTGGACTCATTCCAAACATCTTTTCTATATATACTAATCTAAATAATAGTATCAGGGGTTGTTCTTTTAAGTATTTTTTCTTGACTTTTGCATGCGTTTTCTACTAAACAGCGTTATTATATATATATATATATATATATATATATATATATATATATTCACAATCTTATATTTATAAAACGATTTTTTTAAAATTTTATAGCATTTACCTTTCATCATTTATACTATTAAATATGTATTACAAAAGTCAAAAAAATCTTTTACGTTCGTCTTTCAAAAGAACGCAGACTAGTCTCATCAAATTCTCTCTGTTTTAAATCTTAACTCCACCGTTGCTTTGACTAGCGCGCTTGACATGTGTTCCATGTTGTCATTATCACCCCTTCGACGATGGCTAAACCAAAGTCGATTTGAACTAATCTCAGTTATTTATTAAAAATAATATTTTTGTACTTTGTTAATTAATCGGTTAGTAGTATTTTGTAATTTTATTTTTTAAATAAAGATTACATGACGATATTACTCATTTAAATTTCTACCATACATAATATCGTTGGTGGTATGTTAAAGTTGTCCGATAAAAATAGATTAACCGCGTGTCGATTAAATTCTAGTGCACCGGAGAATACCTGTATTTTGAAAGCTTCCGCAATTATGCAGCAAAACGTGTTGCAAAGATATTGTTAGTTTGACGGGGAGATAAAGAAGAAACATACGACCCGCAAACAGACAAGTCACTAGCTTACATCGTATTAATTTTAAACACAAAAGTGCTCATATAACTTTTAAAGTATTTTTTCTATAGATTTTTCTAAAAATAATACGTACTACCCCTCCAATAATAACTTTATTTTTCGATTTATATATCGAACGTTTTGACTATTTATCTTATTAGAAAAATTTATAAAAAAGCTTTAAATAATTAGTCATGCATAAAATACTATTCATATTTACCATCTCGTAACAATAAATAGTTAATCACAAAAAAGCTTCAAATAAGACGAAGAATGTATTTAAAAACTAAAAAATAAATTTAATATAAAACGGAGGTGGTAGCTTGTATCATACAAAACGAACGACTTTTTTTTTTCTGTTCTTTGTGCCAAACACTGATAAAAAGGCACAAGGTGCAAGTCGCTAAGAGCATCCCAGCAACTTATCTAAATTTGGTCATCTATATCTTCATTTGGATGATTATCTAAACTAGTTTCATACTTCATATCTCTATGTACTCCACTAGATTATCCATATATGATATCCTCTATATCTCTTTGGAGAATGAAGAGAGATCATCTAAATATTAAGGTTCTCTTCTAATACGGATGACATCTAAAAATAGATGATAGGATAGCCGTTCTGTTGGAGCTCAATTTGTAGTCTTCATCCTCTATTTTCAGGATAGAGGATGAGATAGATAAACTGTTGGGAATGCTCTAAGGTCTTGTCGAGTTGCCAAAAAATTTGTTAAAAGGATCACGTCGAACGTTTGACCGGATGTCGGAAGGGGTTTCGTACATAAATGAAAAAACAAATTTTAGATTTTGCCTAAAAACCACGGGAAGAATATTGAGTATAATTAATCCATCATTAGCACAGATTGGTTACGGTAGCACTTATGGCTAACATGTTCTAATTAGACCTAAAAGATTTGTCTTATGATTTCCTCGTAACCGTGTAATTAGTTCTAATATTTATATATATATTTAATATTTTATTTAGGTATCTAAAAATTAGATGTGATGTTTTGGTAAATAAAAAGGCCTAATTGAAACCACCAACGTGAAATAATTTACCAGTAGTTGTGCCAACTATGCGGAAAAGACAAGGTCAGAACAGAACACTCTGTTTTGCTCTGTTCATGGTCTCTGCATTTTATGGATTATTCAAAGGGGTGACGGGGAAAAAGTCAAATAAGTAAAAAATAATTTATAACATACGTGTCCTAACGTTCTAAAACACAAGGCTGAAAAATAAGTTACGATAGAAAACCCCAAAATTAACCCTAAATTTATAAATTGAGATTTTAACTTATAAGCATAAACGAGGCTAGTAGAAGAAAAACCGAGGCTTAAAAGATTAGAAAATAAACTAAAAAAGTGTGCGAGCTAGTAGAAGAATGGATTGGATCGTCTGACATTGGGAGGTAACGGTAGCAAATTCGCTGTACTAAAAGAACTAAATTTACTGTATGGCTGCACTCTAGCAAAGCGATCTATAGCCATCCACCTCAAAACGGATGGCTCAGATTATTCTCATGGCACCGTACTGTTCATTCTCTAGCATTACTATGCAATGTTAGATCATCCAATTCCGTAGAAGAATATGGTGGTTAAAGTCAAGAGCAGGAATTATAAAGGGCGCAAAGTTTATGAAACAGGATTAAAAAGGGAGCAAATTTTACAAACTATTATTCCATCCAGTTTTCTAGTTAACGCTGTTAACTTTTGAATCTATAATTGACATTTCGTCTTACTCATTTTTCCAATTATGCATAATTATAAATCAAGCTTAAAAGTTACTTTAATAAAAAAATTAAATCATAAAAAAAATTAGTAATTACTCCGTACATACCTAAATGTTTGACTATTCGTCTTATTTAATTTTTTTATAAAATATATAAAGCTATATATATGCATAAAGGTACATTTAACAATAAATGAAATGATACAAAAATAATTAATAATTGTCTAAATTTTTTGAATAAGACAAACAGTCAAACGTGTATAAAAAGTCAACGCGTTAAACATTTAGATACGGAGAGAGTATATGATTTTTTTTGAATAATCCGAACGAGCAAACGAATATCAAAATCAGCCGGGTCAACTTAAAAGAAAAGGCGGAGGGAGTACTATTACACGGCCATGGCTGCACGCGTTTGCGTCGGTTCATGCAAACAAGTGAACAACTTCTACACTGCGCTGTATCCTGCGAAGGCGCTAGATATATCTGTCCTCGTTTCGTTCTCAACTCACAGAGATCGACGAGAAGCCGATCAAGCAAAAGAGAAGCCAAAAAAGCTCCAATTAATCTTTGAGACGTGCGTAGAATTTGAACATTCATTCGATCGATCGCCATGGCCGGAGGAGGAGGAGGAGATGAGCTGAAGCTGCTGGGCATGTGGGCGAGCCCGTTCGCGCTGCGAGTGAGGATCGCGCTCAGTCTCAAGGGCCTGAGCTACGAGTACGTCGAGGAGGATCTCAAGAGCAAGAGCGAGCTGCTGCTCAGCTCCAACCCGGTGCACAAGCTGGTGCCCGTGCTCATCCACGACGGCAAGCCCGTCTGCGAGTCGCGGATCATCGTGGAGTACATCGACGAGGCCTTCTCCGGCGACGGCGAATCCCTCCTCCCCGCCGACCCCCACGACCGCGCCGTCGCTCGCTTCTGGGCCTCCTACATCGACGAAAAGGTTCCTAAGATTGGAAAAACCCTCTTAAACTCTTAACGGCACTTCTGGAAATCGAATTTGGAAATGCATGTATGTGAATGATATATCACGTATTAAACTAGCTTATTAAAATTTTAATTTTTTCATAGCTACTTCTTCGTCTTTTTATTGACACATTTAAATTTTAGATCTACGTTTGACTATTTGTCTAATTTAAAAATTATATAATTATTAATTATTTTGTTATTATTTAATTTATTACTAAACTAATTTTAAGTGTAATTTATGATTCTGTATATTATATAAAATTTTTAAATAATACGAATAATTAAACGGAAATAGAAAAGTTAACAGCATCCATTGAGAAAAAAACCAGAGGGAGTATTTAGATAACCCGCAAAAACGAGAGGATATCCTGCCAGAGGGATTATAACCTATTTCATCATCATGTAGTAGTGTTGATTAATCGATCGTTAATTGTGTATGTGCGTCGCAGATGTTCACTGCGTGGATGCCGATATTCGCGGCCAAGACGGAGGAGGAGAAGGCGGAGGCGACGAACCGGACGTTCGAGGTGGCGGAGACGCTGGAGCGAGCTCTGCGGGAGTGCTCCAGGGGGAAGCCCTTCTTCGGCGGCGACGCCGTCGGCTACCTCGACGTCGTGCTCGGAGGCTTCGCCGCGTGGGTGTACGCGATCGAGGAGCTGTTCGGCCTGAAGCAGTTCGACGCCGCCAGGACGCCGCTCCTGGTGGCGTGGCTGCAGCGCTTCGTCGAGCTCGACGCCGTTAAGGAGGTGATGCCCGACAGCGGAAGCTTGGTCGAGCTCCACAAGGCGAGGCAGGCACAGGCGGCAGCCGCCGCCGACGACGACGACGACGAGGCCAACTGAAGTTCCTCAGTCTCTTCTCGTTTCTGCGATCTGTGTTCATCGGTTGACGTCGTCGATCTCGGAGTGTTGCAGACTTGCAGTTGCCGGCTACTCCCTCCGTTTTATTATATTTTAAAGTGTTTTTATTTTTTTTCAAGTTAAATTGTCTTGTGTGTAACCAAGTTTATAAATAAATGTAACAACATTTTGTTATAAAAATTTTGACTTAAAAAAAATAAAACATCTTTTAACTGAAACGGAGGAGTACTGGGTATCAATATTGTTTTTCCATTGATGTAAACTATGCTATGTTGATTTGTTTCAATCAATATTTATGCATTTTGTTCATTTCTTCATGTTTGGCATAGACCACGTTACAAGTACGAAAGTGTCGTTGAAATGGGTCCAGCTGAATTTTTCTTGTAGCTAGGCCCGTTTTCAGAGCCATCACACCGTTAAATGGGCCATCTGGGCTACGGACCCAAAACTGTCTTGTAGCTTACTCCAGTTGTTCTACCTTATACAATTCAAATTCTGAAGATATATTTCAGAAAAACGGCTTTGTTTGGATAATGGGATTACGAAATTTTTTCCCACTTTCTAAAGGGTAACTTGTAATCTTAACCATTGAATCTTGATATTTCATTTCATCTTATCTGTGGTAGAACGACTACATCGACGGATCATCCGGATCCGCTCCCTTCTCTCCCACAGAAAATGAGACGTAATAAGATATAGAAGTTTGTATCCATTCCAATCATTCACACCGCAGATAAGACAAATACACACGATATAGAGTTGGAGATCCCTTTATTATCAAAGATTATGTGTACAATAACGGACACCCATGCTCCTCTATTTATATGTTGAGTGAGGCTAGACATAGAAACAAACTCTATCATCATAATCGTTTTGGATTGGTCCACACGAATAGAAACATTATCTCCTAAAGAGAGAGGTTCCATAACAATCTCCATCCTTCTGTCATTTTCTTATCCCAATCCCACCCTACTAACCCATTATCTAAATAAACACTATATTTTATGGTTGGTCATGAGTAGGATTACATCTTTTCCTCAATCGGAGGTCCTTTCCCTATCTGCTGAAGACACTATTCATATGTTTAGCGTTTGTCTCCGTATAAAAATTTGGTATGTAAATACTCCACCGATATGAGCAAATTTATAGTCAAACAAAAAATACATCGAGATATCGGTACCTCGCGGTATCAAATTGTTCTAGATTGTTATATCTAACAACGTATATCGTACTCATCTGGATCTAATGGTGAGAAATGATTTAGTACTTTTGTTGGACCGGAGCAAATATCTTATTCTTAACGTGCTTTCCCTAATGACCACAGCAGTGACAGCACTGGCAGCAGAAAGCAGAACAATTATCACTGATCACTTGGGAGCATTCACTGCCTTCAACAAAGCGGCATGCTCAACGGTGAACTGGACCAGTTTGTCGGCGTCAGGCATGACGTCCACCACGGCCGGGTGCGCGCAGAAGCGATCCGCCCAGGCAGCCAGGTTCGGGACCTTGGCGTCGTCGAGGAGCTGGACGCCGGCGATCTTCTCCACCGCCCTGACCCATCCGAGGTGCGAACCCAGGGCAATGTCCAGGTAGCCGATGCTGTCGCCGCCGAAGTAGTGCTTCCCTTGGCTGCACCTGGCAAACGCCTCCTCCAGATGCTGCAGAGCGGCGGACATTTCTTCCGCCGCTTTGTTCTTGTCTCCGCCGGCCTCGCTTCCTCTCAACACCCGAATCCCCTGAGGAAACTGCATATGCAGCAACAGCAAAAACATTTCTTTGAGAAACAAGAAGAAAAGCTCAGATGAATTTTCAGTTTCAGAACAAGAATGTATGTACTCATTCATACCTTGTCATCGACGTAGTGTGCCCAGAAACGCTCGACGGCGCGGCGGTAGGGGTCGCGAGGGAGTATGGCCGGGGCGCCATTGGAGGATGCCCAGGCCTCGTCGATGTACTCCACGATGACGAGAGACTCGGCGATGGGCTTGCCGTGGTGGAGCAGAACGGGGATCTTCTTGTGCACCGGGTTGTACCTGAGCAGCAGCTCGCTCTTCTTCCCTACCGTCTCCTGCAACACCTCGTGCTCCACCCCCTTCAGGTTCAGCGCCACCAGGACACGGTGAACGAACGGGCTTGCCCAACTTCCCAGCACGCGCACCGCCGGCGGCTCGCCGGAAATGTTAGCCGACATCGACGACGACGACATCTCTACTCGAGTAGTTCGATCTTGTTGGCTTCTTGCTGTGCCCGAGAACTGCTAGCTAAGCTGCTCGAGTTCAGTGAGGAGACTGCTGCTGATGTGCATGTGTTTATATAGAGCGTTTTTGGCTTCCTACTGGAAGCTTCGTCGACGACTCGACTCGCCGTACGTCGTTGCGTACTTGCGTGCGTCACATGGTTTAGAGCAAGGTCAATAATATAGCCAACTACATGATTTAATTTATCTATAGTTAATTTAATAGTCAATTTATACAATAGTCAGCTATAAAACATATACTATCATCTATCACTATCATACACACAGTGTCTTGGAGTCTGTGTTGTGGCTGGCTACAAATTAGTAGCCCACTTTTCTTCTCTATCCTCTCTTACCTCTTTAAAATATGTTTCTAGTTGGCTTATTGTCTGCTATTGTACCTGCTCTTAGGCCCCGTTCAGTTGGCAAAAAATTTTAGGAGAGATGTCAGGTCGACGCGTAAAATTATATATTTGAAGTATTAAACGTAGTCGGATTATAAAACAAATTTTAGATTCCGTCTGAAAATCGCGAGACGAATCTTTTGAGGCTAATTAATCTATTATTAGTACATGTTGATTACTGTAGTACTTATGACTAATCATGTACTAATTACGTCAAAAGATTCATCTTACGATTACCTCCATCTGTATAATTAGTTTTAATGTACATATATATTTAATACGTTATTTAGGTATCTAAATATTTGATAGGATGTTTTTGAAATTAAACTGGCCTATATTTTATTTTCAATTTTTCTTGGTGTTTGTCAGGCGTTATGCTTGCCCGACTAGGCACTGGGCTGAGGTCCACTGATGTGTCTCGTATGAAGAGGATTTTCTGTTCCGGTTCGTCATGTCTCTCTGTCTCGCCGAGTGTTCTAGTCACATTGACGCCGCCGCGTCTGGCTATTTATTAAAATACGCTATAAGCTATCCCATCATTTTATATTAAAAAACTTATAATTAAATCTAATGACTATTTAGATGACATGCAAAAAAAATAGCTGTACAAAAAATATGTGGATATCCACCTATGTGTTAAAAGGAGTTTCCCACAACCACACCACACGTATTCCCCACTTACATATATTCCCCCACTTTCGATAGTATAAGTGAATAGCTTATTAGTGATTAAAAATATTTCTTAGGTAAAACTTTTATATGTGTTGTTAATAATTTAAAAGTAATCTAGAAAGTAAACTACGATGAGACAATTCTAAAATTTAAAATTTAAATTGTTGCTTTTGTTTTTAATCTAAAGGCTATGCGATGAGTAAGTAAGAAAAGACGATCGTGATGTAAAATATAAATGGATATTGATAACTGGAAAGAAATGTTCATGAACAAGGTAGGAGATAACATGACCTGGCTTCTTCTGTCATTGCCGATCAGCGTTTGACCGTGTACTATTGCACGCATTATCCTAGAATTTGATATGCTATCGGCATACATCAGCTTTAATTAATTCCATTATCTTAAATGTACTTGGTGTACGAGCTGAGAGTTCTTGGTGCAGTCATCCCCACAAGATACAAACCATGTCACAGCAGACATGGGCTACACTGCAACCAGAATTCAGAGGAAGCAGTCTCAGACTATTGCGGGTAGAAGTGCTGCAGCGAAGTGCTATGAAATACTCTATCCGTACTTAAAAAGGCTTTATTTTTAGTCTTTTTCGTATAAATCAATATAACTCTACAAACACTAAAATGTTCTTCATCTTTCAAAATCTACTACATCTGTTCGTTACTTTTTTAATTTCCAATACATTTATTCTCTATTTTACCAAACTCTAGTAGAATAATTGTCTAAGAAATGAAGTCTTTCTTGAACAGATAAAGGAAGCTAAAAATTATGTGTTTGCGGGATGGAGGTAGTACATGCTTTCGTGAGTGATGATATCAAAAGGATGTATCTTTTACCACTATATTTAATAAATTATCAAAATCTCATGCTGGTTCTTAAAAAAATAGATAATGTTAAAAAATACAGATACTTTATTCAAACTATCATAAAAGTATAGATTTAACCATGCGGATAGTAAAACTATAAATCTAGCACCACATTTGTCACAAAACGAGGTCCCATATCCCAAAAACTAGATTTCATGATGAAGCAATCATACTACAGATTTATAGTTTATATACACAATATTATTGTTTTTTAAGTTATAAAAGTTATAGTTTTGTAATAAATTTGATTTTACATCTGTAGTTTTAGGATGCTATACTTTAAATTTGTATTTTGTAAAAAATATTGATATTAAACCTGTACTTTTGTGAAGCACATTTTTAAATCTATTTTATAATAGTTTGAAAATATACATAGTTTTGTGAAATTTACTTAAAAGATATCGAAAGGATTGGAGTTTTTAGCCTAGGCTTCTCTGTACTGAAGTTAACATAAGTGTCATCACCTAATAATATAATAGTAATCATCGAAGGAGGACAAATCAAAATGGATGGCCGGCTTGACTATGGACATAGTGCTACTTTGCCAGGATTCTTGCCCAAGCATACGAACTTAAGATGGTCATTCATATAAGAAATCTATATCAAAATATAACTTGCTAATCAAGTCAGACAAAATACAGTTCATAGATCAGATATTCATATTATTCACATATATTAGTACTAATTTGGGCCTAGCTAGCTCCATAAATACACTTCAACTCTTCCCTTCTCACAACACAACGACCAACCAAAGCAGAGGTCAAGCTAATACAGAGTAGTCGAGACCTTCAGAGTTTCAGACAGAGGAGGCAAGCCATGGCAGGCGGCGGAGGAGACGAGCTGAAGCTGCTGGGCATGTGGGCGAGCCCGTACGTGCTGCGAGCGAAGCTCGCGCTCAGCTTCAAGGGCCTGAGCTACGAGTACGTCGAGGAGGACTTCAAGAACAAGAGCGAGCTCCTCCTCAGCTCCAACCCGGTGCACAAGAAGGTGCCCGTGCTGATCCACAACGGCAAGCCCGTCTGCGAGTCGCGGGTCATCGTGCAGTACCTCGACGAGGCGTTCCCCGGCGCCGGCGTCTCCCTCCTCCCCGCCGACCCCCACGAACGCGCCGTCGCTCGCTTCTGGGCCGCCTTCACCGATGACACGGTACCCAAATCAATCACCTCACGTCGATCGGGCGTCCATCATGCATGTAGTGAATTCCTTGTGTTTTTGTCTCGATGATCATGGCGTGTGCGTGCGGGGCGGTGGAATTTTCGCAGCTCGCGAAGGCGTCGCAGGAAGCGTCGTCGGGGAAGACGGAGGAGGAGAAGGCGGAAGGGGAGAGGAAGGCGGTGGACGCGCTGGAGAAGATGGAGCGCGGCCTGAGGGAGTGCTCCAAGGGGAAGCCCTTCTTCGGCGGCGACACCGTCGGGTACGTGGACGTCGTGCTCGGCGGCTTCCTTGCGTGGGTGCTCGCCGGCGACGCGATGAAGGGCGTCAAGAGGTTCGACCCGGCCACCACCCCGCTGCTGGCGGCGTGGGCGGAGCGGTTCGTCGAGCTGGACGCCGCCAAGGCCGTCATGCCGGACGTGGACAGGCTGATCGAGTTCGCCAAGGTGATGCAGGCTCGCGCCGCGGCCGCCGACACCACCAACTGAAACGGACACGAACCCTCGCGATGCAGTGCAGCTCCGCTTGACAGCTCGTGTCATGCCGAAGATGAACAAATTGTGGGCCGACTAGTAATTTCCCACGGAATAGCAGTTGAGGTCCTGGTCTTGCTCTGTCTCTAATCATTGTCCGCACTTCATAATAATTTATTACTCCCCCCAGAGTATCTATGAGAAATTTTACGTTCTTGAGAGACTATTTATAGCAACCAAATTTTAAGTATTAAATTATGATATCTAGAAAGAGAAGTCTTTATGGTCCTTGAGTAATTACTTAGAGTCACCCATTTTTAAATTTAAAAGGTATCTTGAGGTGCTAATTTTCACAATATAAAATATGGTATCTCAAAACATTTTTTAAGAAGGGTCTTTTTACCATTCTTGAGAAGTATGTTGTGTTACCAAGAATATTAATTAATAATTATAGTATCTTGAGCTACATTGTATCTCAGGATGCTAAATTTTTGAGCTTTTTTAATATTTTTGAAAAAATATATTAAGGTGTCATATTTTTCAGTGTAAAAATATAGATTTTTTATTATCCTTGAAATAATACATCAAGATATATATTTTTCAGTGTAAAACATTAGTACCTTAAGGTACCAAAATTTTGCACTAAAATATATAATACCTAAGGACGGTAAACAAAGCCCAAAAATTTAGCAAGGTAATATAATATTGCACTAAATTTTTTGGTATGTCAAGGTACCATAATGTTGCACTAAATTTTAAGGATGGTAAGTATCAGAATTGTACACTAAATTTTTTATACCTTAAAATACTTTTCAAGGATGGTAAAAATGTTCTAAAATTTTACGTTGAAGAATGTGGTACCTCAAGATATTTTTTTAAAGATGGTGAAAAAGTTCTCTTAAGAATGGTAAAAACTAAATACCCCGAGTTTCCAAATTTTTATCAGAAAATTTTAATATCTTATAATACCTACCATCTAGAATATCAAGTCTTCGCACCATATTTATGGTACCTCATTGTACCATTCGAATGATAAGAGCATTTGTACTATTTTTGAAAAGTACCACAAGATACCACCCTTTCTAGTGTAAAAAGTGTGATACGTTGAGTTATGTATCTTGAGGTACTAAAAATTTGTACTAAAATTTTTGGTACCTTAAGGTACTTTTTAAGGATGATAAAAAAGCCCATGATAAAAAATATGGCATAAAAAATCTCAATAGCCATTCACTGAATAGTCCGGTCCACAGTCATTGTCCACGTTAATTTCCTACAGAATAGCTAATCGTTGAATAGTCCGATCCACAGTCATCTCAGAGCACCATGTATACCCACACCATCCCTGCTGCGAGTGACCAAGCACTCTCAGGTAGGCAAGTGGAGTGCCCAACAAAAACACAACCCAAAACTTGTTATTGCCTCTCTCTCACATCCTCACCCCAAACTCCCTAAATTAACACCAAGGCTGAGATGGCCGGAGGAGACGAGCTGAAGCTGCTGGGCACATGGCCAAGTCCGTTCGTCGCCAGAGTGGAGATCGCGCTCCGGCTCAAGGGCCTGAGCTACGAGTACGTCGAGCAGGATCTCACCAACAAGAGCGAGCTGCTGCTCAGCTCCAACCCGGTGCACAAGAAGGTCCCCGTGCTCATCCACAACGGCAAGGCCATCTCCGAGTCGCCGGTCATCTTGCAGTACGTTGACGAGGCCTTCGGCGGCGCCTCCCTGCTCTCCGCCGACCCCTACGAGCGCGCCGTCGCTCGCTTCTGGGCCGCCTACATCGACGACGAGGTAGGGCGCCACACCGTTCTTGCATGAGCTTTTTTATCATCTTTGGTACGATATTGTTTGGTATCATATTTTTTTAGCGTAAAAACTTTTTACCTCTAGATGTCAGGTATCTCGAGGTATCTGAATTTTACATTAAAAGTTAATTTGGTACAATAAGATGCCACAGTTTCTCAGGAACGGTAGAATTTCTCTTCTTGCACATGCACATAGCTACTGATTCAGTGGTTTAACCTGTCGCCGGATGTGTTAACATGTACACGAAGCTCATCACGGCATGGGTGCCGACAATCTTGTGCAAGACAGAGGAGGAGAAAGCGGAGGCGATAAAGAAGACGCTTGCAGCCATGGAGAGACTCGAAGGAGCCCTGAAGGATAGCTCCAAGGGGAAACCCTTCTTTGGCGGCGAGACCGTCGGGCTCGTCGATGTCGTGTTGGGTGGCCTAAACTCATGGATGAAAGCGACTGAGGAGCTCATCGGCGTCAAGATCTTCGACCCCGCCAAGACCCCGCTCCTGGCTGCGTGGGTGGAGCACTTTGACGAGCTCGACGCTGTCAGGGATGTGTCGCCGGATGTTGATGGGGTGATCAAGTATGCCAAGATGAGGCAGCTAGAGGCTGCAGCAGGAGCTTCGGAAAACTGATAGTAGTCGATGGAATTTAAGTGAATTATCTGTCCTTTTTCTCATTAACTTAAGCTTCTGGCTTAAACTGGTTGGTGCACGATGCAGAATGGTAAAGGGTCTTTCCCACCCTAAAAACTAGCTATTGAGACGCGGGCCTCTGTTTTGTCGTTTACTTATGCACATTAGAGATTTTTCAGGTTGTGTGATAGTTTTGTTCTTTAACTCGTTGGATACTTGGAGTCTTTGCTGGACTTTTGTACTCCTCTATTTATCGGTTCCTTCATTATCTAAAGCATTATCGTGGGGAAAAAAAAGAAAGTATCCATTTCTTCCACTGACGATTCAACTAGACTGTGAAAGGAACTGTGGAAAAAACTGGCGCAATTCCAGACTTTTAGCTAGAGGAATCTAGGGATTTTTCAACTAAGAAAAGTAAGTTTTTATCTGAAATATTACGGATTGAAACTACCAAGGAGAATAACTAAACATATGCGTACTTTTAAATTCTTTGCATATGTGCTGTTCTTTAGTATGTCGATTGTGCATTAAGCTAATGAGTTAGATGGAAATAAATTAAATGAGTTGGTTTTAATTTGGATCGTATTTGGTTGGGTGTAAATAGATCGTTACATCAAATGGTTTGGATTGAATTGGGTTATAGCGACAAATGGATTGGTATGGACTGGATTTTGGATTTAGTTAGGTGATTTTAGATTCTAAATGGATTTGACCCGTGGAGGACAAACAGACCTTTTAATTGGGTAACTAATGGAGAGAATAGATATATATGAGACCCACATGTAGAAATTGACCAAAAATTATACAAAGTTATACATAATAAATCATCCCACCAAATTTCAATCAAATTTGATAAATTTTTATAGTGTGAACGTGAGTTTTAAAATTTTAGGTCTGAGTATATACATACCAAATGGGTATATATTTCCCATAAGAGTGAATTGGATCTATTTTAACCAAATGGTTTGGTGCGGGTTAGGCTAAAATCAAGTTGAATTGGTTTAGATTGGATTCTATAAAGAATAATTGGTACGAGTTAGTTTGGTAGACTAATTAATAAAGAGATGCATTAGAGTGGATTTAGATTGGATTACAATCCATTAGCAACTTTGTTGGGTTTGGGGGAGGGGGGGATATTACCAAACTATGTTGAGGTATAAAAACTTTAATCCATTTGCATCATGGGGCGCGACGATATTGGGCAAAACAGAGGAGACCAGATCTGAGGGGTTGGAACAGACACACGCGGCGCCCGGCGGGGAAAGTGAATTATTCCGAGCTCAGGGGGAAGCCCTTCTTCGGCGGTGACACCGTTGGTCTTGTGGTGGTCTTGTTGGGTGGCCTGATCACATGGATGAAGCAACCGAGGTGCTCACAAATGCTAATGGATGTGATTGTTTGGTTTTTTCAAAAAAAGACTAATGACATATTTATAAATAAAAAAATTTATAAATATATTTTGTATATAAATATTCTCAGTGATTTAAAAGTCAATGTCAAAAAATAAACTTTAGCGAAAAATCCCAGATAACTCTAAATTTAAAATTAAAAATTAAAATTTTAACTTATAAGCATCAAACACAAGAGAATATCTTCCACCCCTGCCAATACCTCACTCCTGAGCTTGTGGGCGGAGCGCTTGGGTGAGTTGGACGCTACTTCTCGGATGTGGTGAGCTAGAGAGAGTCCGTGGCAGTTTCCGCCGTCACTTCATAAGTCTAGGGTGATGGCTTAGCATGTAAGTAAGGGCCGATTAGTTCCAAAACCTTTTTTTCAAAACGTCATATTAAATTTTGGACATTTAAACAGAGCATTAAATATAGATGAAAAAATTAATATATAGTTAGATGAGAAATCGTAAGAAATTTTTTAAGCCTACTTATTCCATGATTTGTCATAAGTGCTACAGTAACTTACATGTACTAATAATAGATGGATTAGACTCAAAAGATTATCTCACGGTTTCCAGATGTGATATAAAATTTATTTTTATTCGTATCAAGAACCCATTCTAACGTTCCGTTTTACGTGATATCTACAGTTTTCTTTTCACGAATTAGGCCTAAGTTCCAGGAAAAATAATGTGCTTGTTGCCAGCGCAGATCCAGACACATGATGCCGTAGGCCATGGCACGTGGGCTACGATTAAAAGCCAACGAGTCAGAATAAATTTTCATGACGGTGGGCTAATTTCCTGATCAACATAGTTACACAGGTCAGCCTAAGGCTCTGCTTTTGAGTTGGCTCCACCCCTGCTTGTTGTTCGAAAACAGTAGAGATTGGTGGTACCTATGGTGTGCTCTTTTTAGCAAAAAGAAAATAAAAGATTATTTAATTTCTATGGGTTTTTAGTGGTGTATTTTTTTCAATGAGAACATAGTAAAACGAAGATTGACCGGTAAATCTCGACGGGCACGTCGTCACCCACTGAAAACAAAAATCCATTAGAGTTCTGAAAAATTCGTTCCAACGAGAAGTTAAACCCATGACCTTACATGTTACTGGGGCCTTTGTAACCGCTAGGCTACATACCCTTTTGCTTTTAGTGGTGTATTTTAGTTTGGGATATTTATGATAGTATGGATTTTAGTTTGGGTTTGTTTTAGTAATGCTTAATCCCTATTTGTTTATGTTTCGTTTCATTTTTTTTTATCCCTTCTACTTTTATTTTCAATACATATCTTATTGTCCCACCTCAATCTACTTCTTTTAGCCATGCTGCTCTTGTCACCGGTCCGCCACCGGCCTGACCGCATATATATAACGAGCTCGCCCTCCCGCAGTAAAACCAATCAGGTAGGGAGCCAGACGCATTAGAAAAGTTATATTATTATCTCGAGGTCTTTAACCGTGTTTGTATTCTTAAAATGATGTGATCCAATGGCTCACAACGTAAGATACCTCATTAAAAGTGTTAGAGGTATAAAGTTACCGATGGTTGAAAAGTAATTATACACAAGGTCATTTATATCCACTAAATTATAGATGTATCGCAAAGGCAGTGCGTAAGTGGATTGAAATGTATCGGTAAAATATCATTTACGTAGTAAGGATAAAAATTACGTGACGTTGTAGTCAGTTTCTAATTTTCGATTTATAGTCAGTTTCTAATTTTCGATCTAATATACGTGGTAGAGATCATATTTACGTGATCTTGAAAATATTTTTAGTTCCTTGCGTAATCAACGAATTGTCAATTTCTCAGGCGACCACGTAAGACAAGCACTAAAGAGTATGGGTGAAGAAGTGGTCGTGGAGTCTGGAGATTAATGTTCATTCCATCGGTAGCAACCACAGAGAATCCTCTTCATATGACGAAAGGGAACGCATCAAGAGACGCCAGCCCAGTGCTGGTGCAAAGCTCCAAGCACTACGCGTGACAAACACCCAGAATTTTTTAGGACTGCTAGTAAACCATATGACGCAGGCAATGACGTACGTCGACCAAGCTACCAGCAGCAAGAAAAAAAGCTCCATATAAAGTTACAAGGTTAATTTCACCATTTTAAATTAGGTTAATTAGATTTATATCATTATAATTTTACCAGTTTTGAAATATACCAGTACTATTCGACTAATTATAAGGATACCATTATAATTTCCGAACTATTTAAAATATATTATTTTTAAACCAAATTACCCTTTGCACGTACCGAGGGGAGGGGTAATATGGTCCAAATATTTTTAAAAAATACATCGAAAGGGTATGAAGTGTCGTATTTCGAATAGTTCTGAAATCATAATGGCATCTTTACAATTAGTCAAATAGTAATGACATATTTCAAAACTAGCAAATTTATAATGGTATAGATCTAATTAACCCTTTTAAATTTTGAACTCAATTCGAATAATCAATTTTTAGTGTAAAATTTTACCCTAATCCAAAAAAAGCCCTATTTTTTTATGTTTCAATACAGAGTAATTTTACGGTTCTCGAGAAGGTGCCGTGAGGTTCACAGTACCTTCTCAAGTACCGTAAGATTGCTCTTGAATAAAATCGTTGTTACCTTAGCCCGCAGATTGTAGCTATAACTACACGTACTCGAGCTCGTTGTTACAGCTGTGTTCGTTCCTGGTCATACCCCCATGCCATCAACTCCACCAACCTTGAGCTCACTCGCTAGTGCCACTTCCTCAAGCCTGACAGATATAGCCGTGCAGTATGGAAAAGATGATAGGAGAAATTTTACTATTAAGAGATATCAAAACTTTATATTTTAATATCTAAGGTATCAAGAGATATTAAATTTTGTATTTCTCATTACCACGCAAGAACCGTAAAATTACTTGATCGGATGGAAGAGATCCATCCTTTTTCTTGTCGCTGTGGACGATATGCCACCAAGCCTTCTTCTGCTTGAAGCCGACCCCTCGACGTTGCCATGGATGAGTTGGATGAAATGACACCACTGGATGGATGGAGTAGTACGTGAGCTAACGTCCTCACCGTCGCGGCGCCGGAACACCCGCCGTGGCGAGACATGGTGCATCTGAGGCCCGTAGCTGTCGGCGGTCGCCGGAGCGACGAATACTTTAAATACTTACGAAAATTTTATATGACGGGTTTCAAAAAAAAAGGTTTATATGGCTAAAATTTTATGATCATTAAGAAAATACTTACGAATGCTAAAATCTTATTTTATTACAAAATTGTAACAGGGTTAACAATAGAAAAATATTGTAATTTTGTCATTCTTGAAAAGATATCAAGAGTTTGTATTTTATTGTATAAAACTTCAATACGTTTAGATAATAAGTGTTTGGATATATTAAAATTTTACGCTATAAATATAAACTTTTCTTAGTAATTATAAAACTTCTCCAGAAAATATTGTATATCCATATTCTTTTTTCAATGGAACCTAGTGAACTTAATCTTCAGTCAGTACAGACTGTACAGTAGAATTTATTCGTTGCATAATTCCGTCAGCATTCATCGATGACATCACGCGTGATGCATTGGCCCGCGCAGGCATCACGGATGATGCATCGGGGCGCCTCCGATCCCAATTTCCCATGTCGAGCACCATATATATACCGTACGCAGCGCCACCCTTCTCCGATCAAGCACCCAACTACGTACGCAGCAAAACACACGATCGATCCGAATCATCTTCGTCGCCGTCGATCCCTGCCCCCCCCCCCCCCCCCCCTCCACCCCCCCACTCTGTTTCTCACTCTCCCTCGCGCGCCCGCCCGCCGAGGAGTAAGGAGATGGCCGGAGGAGACGAGCTAGTGCTGCTCGGCACGTGGCCGAGCCCATTCGTCACCAGGGTGGAGCTCGCCCTCGGCCTCAAGGGCCTGAGCTACGAGTACGTCAGCCAGGACCTCCGCAACAAGAGCGAGCTGCTGCTCAGCGCCAACCCGGTGCACAAGAAGATCCCCGTGCTCATCCACAACGGCAGGCCGGTCTGCGAGTCGTCGGTCATCGTGCAGTACATCGAGGAGGCCTTCCCCGGCGACGGCGCCGCCCTGCTCCCCGCCGACCCCCACGACCGCGCCGTCGCTCGCTTCTGGGCCGCCTACGTCGACGACAAGGTGGGGTGGTAGTGGTAGCTTTTCTTTCCGTTCATTTGCGTCACAGCTCACTTAGATGGTCACCGTCGATCGGTCCCGGTTGTGCAGTTCGTCACGGCGTGGGTACCGACGTTCAGGGGCAAGACGGAGGAGGAGAAGGCGGAGGGGATGAAGCAACTGATGGCGGCGGTGGAGACGCTGGAGGGAGCCCTGAACGATATCTCCAAGGGGAAGCCCTTCTTCGGCGGCGACACCGTCGACGTCGTCGACGTCGCGCTCGGCGGCATGATCTCGTGGGTGAAAGCGACTGAGGTGCTCGCCGGCTCCAAGATCTTCGACGCCGAGAAGACCCCGCTCTTGGCCGCGTGGGTGGAGCGCTTCGCCGAGCTCGACGCCGCCAAGAAGGTGCTGCCGGACGTCGACGGGGTGGTCGAGTTCGCCAAGAAAAGGATCGCTGAGGCTGCCGCTGCAGCTTCAGCAAACTAAGTCGAACGCTCGGCCATGTAAATAATTAACT
The DNA here is from genome assembly GCF_000231095.2 of Oryza brachyantha. Classification (NCBI taxonomy): domain Eukaryota; kingdom Viridiplantae; phylum Streptophyta; class Magnoliopsida; order Poales; family Poaceae; genus Oryza; species Oryza brachyantha. The sequence continues at coordinate 14,186,765 of NC_023172.2, forward strand.
CCCATTGTTTGGGAGAAAATAATGTGATTTGGCTTATATTAATAGAGATTGGTCGTCTGTATCATTTGCTCGATGTATTTCGAATAATGCAAGGAGTGTATCAACTTATCAAGGAAGATGGATGCCCTCTGTTTTGTTTGCTACTTCCCGTTGGATTTGCAATTTTGTAACTTGTGTGTTCGTTATGGAAATTCAGCTGAACTGCCAAAACGAACCATGAGAAGAGACTAGTGTGAATTCTTTATACCATTTTGGCTGGTCTTTTTCAATGAAATATATTTGTCTCACCACTCTATATCTTTCTAATCAAGCAAAAAGAAAAGGATTTTTTTAGCATGCCCTTAAATAATTGTGAGCCGTTCGTTGCTTTACATCCAAGGACTCTAACTGTATTAGGGCAAGTACAACAGTTTAAACGATTATTGTCTATTTGACACACACAGACAGCTAAATAGACAGCTTGTACAATGACTTATCTATTTGTTTGTCTGCAAAACATTTAATTTATCATTTGACACATAATCAATGGTGCTACTGAATAGACGAGACGCGGCGTACAACCGTGCTAGCGGGGTCGGTTTGGCATTGGAACACGCGTCCATGCCGTCTCTTTGCGAAGAGACGCTGTGATCGTCTATTAGATGGTGCGGGGTCTTTTTTGCAAATTTCATAACATAAAGACGTTTAAAGACATGCGTTATACGTGCTCTTATGCTACGCCGGTAGTATGTGCAGTAGGGCTGAAAACAGAGCGGATAGTTTCCGTCCGCTCCAGAAAAAAACGGATACGGAGGTAGCTCGGAGCGGATATTTCCCGAATAACTCGGATACGGGTACGAATACGGATAATTTTCTTCGGATACAAGTACGAATACGGTATGGCAGTTTCCAACGGATACGGATATTCCGACGGATATCCGAAGATTGTAATGAGCGGATATCTGCAAACACCTGAAATCAGTTTAGTCCACTTGATTTCAGGTCTGGCCCATCAACTAGTTTACTGCAAAACTGTTTTAGTGCTATTAGACTATCAGTATTTGTTGAACTTATTATGTGCTATGTGGAGAATTTATATCCTGCCTATTACACGTGAAATTAAATGTAACGTGTTTAATCTACGATAAGGTCTAAAATGACAACTATCTCGATTAAGTTAGCTATATATATGTGGTGCTATTTGTCTTTATGAACGGTTTGAGTAGTTTGTATGTTCCGAGAAATATTTATTTTCGTATTCGTGTTCGACTACATCCGATCCTTAGTCGTATTCGAGATAATTTGTATTTGTTTCCGTATCCGAGATATTCGTATTCGTTTCCGTAGCCGCCTAAAATATAAAAACAAATACGGTACGTGTGTTATCCGTCCGTATTCGCTCCGTTTTCAGCCCTAAAGGGACAGTAGAAATTATGTTGTACCGCTGCATCCCATAATAAATGGATGTAATTGCCAAAAATTTCGTGAGGCGCATCACTAACCATTTTCTAATCGTTGCTTGCACCCCCAATACGCAAACACCCACATTTGTTGTTGTGCTCTCAAGAAGTCAAGTGAATGAACGCATCGATTTAGGTAAAGCGCCGTGATTGGCTAGGTTTGTTTAGTCTCTAGCAGTCCACTTCCTAAGCTTCCTCCTCTCCAAGAAAGAGTGAAGACGCATCTGGACAGTTTCAACGATGCTTACCGGAGTACTTTCAGAAAGGAAAAAAAAAAAGCAAAGTAAATAAATTTGTAGTTTGCAAATAATCAGTCTGATCAAACGCGCGTTTCGGTGTCATCACATTCATTTTATTATGATTTTTCTGCTATCTCGATGAGGACCGGGTTTTGACTAGAGATTCGTATCATGCACATGTTTGAATACATCTGAACACTGAAAAGCGATCTCAAGAGGCGTCAGGCTAACAATCAAGGCCATGTTCTTTACGATAAGACAAGAATATAAGTAGTGGTGTTTCTCCGATCAAGCGATAGCTCGCCAAGACCAACTCAGTACAAAATTCAGCATCCCGGAGTTTCAGAGAGAGTGACACACACACAATGGCCGGAGGAGGAGGAGATGAGCTGAAGCTGCTGGGCATGTGGGCGAGCCCGTTCGCGCTGCGAGCGAGGCTGGCGCTCAGCTTCAAGGGCCTGAGCTACGAGTACGTCGAGGAGGATCTCAAGAACAAGAGCCAGCTGCTTCTCAGCTCCAACCCGGTGCACAAGAAGGTCCCCGTGCTCATCCACAACGGCAAGCCTGTCTGCGAGTCGCAGGTCATCGTGCAGTACCTCGACGAGGCGTTCCCGGCAGCCGGCGTCTCCCTCCTCCCCTCCGACCCCTACGACCGCGCCGTCGCGCGTTTCTGGGCCGCCTACATCGACGACAAGGTGATTGACGAAACGCCTGAACCAACCAATCACAGTACGGTGATTTCGATGGTGTTGTTGATTAGCGGTTTAACTAACTGATGCGTTCTGTGCGTTAATTCGTCGCAGCTGTTGAAGTCATGGGTGCAGGCGTCGATGCGCCAGACGGAGGAGGAGAAGGCGGAGGCGATGAAGGAGACTTTCGCGGCGGTGGCGAACTTGGAGGAGGCGTTCAGGGAGTGCTCCAAGGGGAAGCCCTTCTTCGGCGGCGACGCCGTCGGGTACGTCGACGTGGTGCTCGGCGCCACGATCGGCTTCGTGCGCGTCGGCGAGGCGCTGCACGGGATGAGGCTCTTCGACGCGAGCCGGAGCCCGCTCCTGGACGCGTGGCTGGAGCGCTTCGCGGCGCAGGACGCGGCCAGGGCGGTGTTGCCGGACACCAGCAGGCTGTCGGAGTATGCCAAGATGAAGCAGGCACAGTGGGCTGCCGCGGCGGCGGCGGCGGCGAACAACTGACTCAGCAGCAGCAACGTGGCTGGCTTGGCTAGCCTAGTGGTCTCGTGGAGACGAAGCTAATTGGTCCGCCACTTTGTAGTGCTGTCCAGGTCTCGATCTGTCGGTTTCGCCATTGCTGTCGAGGGGCAATAATACGACCGAATCTTCGCTATAAAATAATTTGGAATTATAAAAATTTAAACCTGTCAGTTTCTCAAAAGCACTTAGTACTAGGCAGAGATTATTAGCATCAAGATTATGGTCCATGAAAATAATAGTGTCACCCGCGTACTGAAGAATTGACAAGACCATTTCAACCAAATTCGAAACCACCTACTGAAACATTGCAATATCCTCTTAGCCCTTTGAATTAGAATTGCTAACATATCATCCACCAAATTAAAAGGAAAACGTTATACATACTATCTTTTATTCCGATCTCGGTATGATAAAAAGTAACATTATGGAGGACAAGAGAGAAGCATAATGACGTTCATGGGCCCTAAAGCCTAATCAGAAGAGAAACGTTTCACCGTACAAGCATACAAAAACCGTCGTATGTATAGCTGTATTGAAATAAGGATAGGTGAAACTAATATCTTAGACCTTTTTAGTCTAAAAATATCTGCCTATCTCGTCGTTCACTTTAACAACGACACTCCCTCCTCTAACACCCTACTTGTGCTATAAACCGAACTTTTCTAAAAAGAACATTTTTTCCCATCCTTCAAGAGGTATCAGGAGGTATCACTGTTTTCTATATAAAATTTGGTAACTATCGGTACTTTAGACACTAGAAAATACTAAATTTTAAGTAGAAAATAGTGATACCTCATGATACATCCTTAAAAATAATAAAATTGCTCTTCCTAAAATAAATCGTTCCCCCATACAACTTATAGTGCAAGCAATCAGTCATTATCAATCATCAGTGTTACCTTGGCAACGTTCCTTGGGCAGTCGAGAAGTTCAGCCCCATGAGCAGCGTAGGATCCAAAAATGAGAGGACATCTCTAGGTACTGTAGAAAAAGGGAAATTGTTTTAATCTTTTGAGGGGATATTGCATACTCTCGTCTATTGTAAACTTTCTAACTTTGTCTAAATTCATTAATTGATAAATGTATATAATTTATATATGTCTAGATTTATTAGCATTCATATAAATCTAGGTACGACTAAAAAGTCTTATATTATAAAATGGAGGGAGTAGTTTAATTCCGTGAAGGAATTGTCAAAAATTCCTCTACTTTAAAGTGGGCCTAAGGATACGATTAGAGCAATTTTACAGTTCAACGAAAAGTAACAAAAAAATATCTCAAGGTACCGGTACCTTGCGGTACCAAATTGTTTCTGCTTGTTAAATCTAACAGTGTACATTCTACTCAACTAGATCCAATAGTAAGAAATAATTTGGTATCTCGAGGTACTTTTTGTTGGACCCAAACAAATCTCATACGATTAACTAGTTGAGAACTGTGCAGCGATCTGCATGGTCCTGGAGCCTAGCAAAGTGGACCACATATATTTACATCTCAGCAATGTAGTGGCATGCAAATACACAATTACTCCCTCCATATTTTTATGTATGACACAGTTGACTTTTAGGATTACGTTTGACCATTCATCTTATTCAAAATTTATATCCAAATATACAAAATTAAAATGCATACTTAAAGTTCCTATAATAATAAATCATATTACAACAAAATAATTAATAATTAAATAATTTTTTTTAAATAAGACGAATGGTCAAACGTAGAACTAAAAGTCAAACACAACAAAACACAAGCCAAAACACAAGCCAGATAGAAGAGTCGGAAAGCTTCTCCAGAGATCGAGTGATGTGTCACGGTTCATCGTGTGGTTCAAGAAAATCTCGCGTATAACCGCTTGCTCTGATCAATTGCACAACAAAACATAAGCTAGCTAGCTAGACAGAAGAGTCTCAAAGCTCCTCCAGACAGAGAGTGGTGAGTCACGTACGGTTCATTCACAAGCTAGCTAGCTACCACTAGCAGAGAATGGCCGGAGGAGGAGGAGATGAGCTGAAGCTGCTCGGGTTGTGGGAGCCCGTACGTGCTGCGGGCCAAACTGGCGCTCAGTTTCAAGGGCCTGAGCTACGAGAACCTCGAGGAGGACCTCCCCAACAAGAGCGACCTCCTCCTCCGCTCCAATCCGGTGCACAAGAAGGTGCCCGTGCTCATCCACGCCGGCAAGCCCGTCTGCGAGTCGCAGATCATCGTGGAGTACCTCGACGAGGCATTCCCCGGCGCCGGCGGTCCTTCTCTCCTCCCCTCCGACCCCTACCACCGCGCCATTGCTCGCTCGACATATATTGCCTACTCAATTGATGGTTACTACGTACGCATAAATATTGCCAACTGATGTGGTTCGTTTGAGCAGTTCACGCCGTCGTGGCAGAAGGCGTCGTTGGGGTTGACGGAGGAGGAGAAAGCGGAGGCGCTGAAGCAGATGCTCGTGGCCGTCGACAACCTGGAGACGGCCTTCAAGGAGTGCTCCAAGGGGAAGCCCTTCTTCGGCGGCGACACCGTCGGCTACCTGGACATCACGCTCGGCGCCGTCGTCGGCTGGGCTCGCGCCGGCGAGGTTCTGTTCGGGAGGAAGCTCTTCGATGCCACTAGGAGCCCTCTCTTGGAGGCGTGGATGGACCGCTTCGTCGCGCTGGACGTGGTGAAGGCGGTCTTGCCGGACAATGGCAGGCTGATCGAGTACGGCAAGATGAGGATGGCGCACTACGCCAAGCTCGCCGCCGCCGCCGCGGCTGCTGCGCACAGCAAGTGAACCAGATCAGATAACTTTGTTTAATGCATGCGTCGTCAGCTCTCAGTTGACCGCTGTCTCGTGGAGAGAAAGTTGATGCGCCGTTGGTAGTTTTTCATACTGTGGTTGCGAGTTGTGAGGTTCGTGCAGTCTGTTTGATCAAATCGTCAATCGTGTGGTTGTTCCGGCGCATACATTTTTTATTCAATAAAGGGTCATTCATGGTGACATTTAGAGCTCATTTGTTCGTGGAGCAATTTTAACGGTCCTCGGGAAAATAACAGTAGGGTAAATTTTAAGTATATCTTGATATCTAAATACTAATAGGTACTTAATTTTACACTAAAATTTTAATATCTCTTGTTACCTAAATTACTCTTGTTTGTGATATCGAGGGGATCTCTTTTTCATTGTTGAATGGTACCTCAAAGTGTACAAACTCGGTAGTACTTCCTCCTGTCGCCGTTGATTTTTCTTAAGGTTTATGTTATCCTCCCAATCACTTGCATGTTCTCCCAATATTTGCTCACGAGCAAAGCAATTCTATAGTACTTGAGTATGTAATAAGATGTATTAAAATTTTAGTCTCCAGTCCAATAAAAAGTATCTCGAGGTATTAGTACCTTGCGGTACCATCATTTTTTAATGTTGGATCTGAAATGTACATCCTATTCAGCTAGATTTAACGGTAGAAAACGATTTGGTACCTCGGTGTACCGATATCTCGAGGTACTTTTTGTTGTACTGTAGCAAAATCTAAAATTTTAGTACCTTATAGTAACTAAGGTACCAGAGGTACTAGATTTTACACTAAAATTTTTAGCTTATCAGATACTATAAAATTCCTCTTTGCTCATATATATACGTGCCATAGTTGTTGACTGAAATGTTCTGTTCCAACAGAATAAATGAAACAGCTGAAATTTATGAGGAAATTAAGCATTTTTTCTCTTTAATGGAATGTCTCCTTGTTTCTTACGATCACGTGAAAATAGCATTATAATTATTTTGAAAATTGATGAGATAGTTTAAGATGTGACATAGTGTCGTATACGATCTATCTTTTCAAAACATTTTCTTTTTACGACTACATGGATGACAAACAAAAACAACAGAATGCTCATTTACGAAGAAAAACACATCACCTATTTTTATGGAGTTATTTTAACATTCTTAGAAAAATACCTCCAGTAGCACATTTTTAGTACAAAATTTTGGTATTTTAAGGTATAAATATAAAAATTTTATAGTTCTTGAGTAGATACCGAGATGTACCAAAATTTTAGTGTAAAATTTGATACTTTCTAGTACCTAAGTTACCAAGAGTTCTCAAAATTTATATAGAAAAAAGCGGTATCTCCTGGTACCTTCTCAAAAACTATAAAATTGCTCATAAATGTATCTTGAGATAGCAAAATTAATTTTGTATTAAAATTATTGGTACCTTAAGGTATTTTTCAAGTATGGTAAAAAAAATATAATTTTATGTGGAAATACATGCTAAAGAAAACTCAAATACTTGGGCTTACAAACCCAACGGAAATAGAATTTGGACTTCCGGACCGGTTCGATAACTCAAACCGCTTGGTTTTTCTGTCAAGTTCAAAATATCAAACTGAATCTTAAACTTTTGACAAAATGTGTCTAATTTCATCGATTTATACCGATTTACCAATGGTTTTTATGAAATTCGGAGATATTGCTAGCAAGTAATTTTTTTTCATCCTGCAATCCTGCATCGAGATTGTGCGGAAAAAATTCAAAGACAAAGGGCACACGCATCTTTCTTGTTGGAAAAAAAATCAGCAATTCGGCATAAGGCAGGTAGCGTCATGGATGACGCTGGATGCCTTGAACCTCCACGTGACCGCGTCAACCACATCCCCACAACCGGAACATCTAACAGCACTACACAGGAAGCAAGTACGCCCATATCGATCGATCGGATCGGATCGGAGGTGAAGAAGATGGCCGGAGCAGGCGAGCTGAAGCTGCTCGGGATGTGGGCGAGCCCGTACGTCAGCAGGGCGAAGCTCGCGCTCCACCTCAAGGGCGTGAGCTACGAGTACGTCGAGGAGGATCTCGGCAACAAGAGCGAGCTCTTCCTCAGCTCCAACCCGGTGCACAAGACGGTGCCGGTGCTCATCCACGGCGGCAGACCCGTCTGCGAGTCGAGCATCATCGTGCAGTACATCGACGAGGCCTTCCCCGGCTCCGGCGTCTTGCTCCTCCCCGCCGACCCCTACGAACGCGCCGTCGCTCGCTTCTGGGCCGCCTACATCGACGACAAGGTACTCGTAGATTGTAATTTTACCCACGTTTTATGCGCTAGCTAGTTGCGTCGATCGTCGTGTCTCGTGTATTTTCACCGACGCAATGCTCCCCGGCGGCCGGTGCAGCTGGCGGCGCCGTGGGGGAAAGTGTACAGGGTGGAGACGGAGGAGGAGAGGGCCGAGTACATGAGGCAGACGCACGCGGCGGTGGACGCGCTGGAGGGAGGACTGGAGGAGTGCTCGAAAGGGAAGGCCTTCTTCGGCGGCGACGGCGTCGGGTACGTCGACGTCGTGCTGGGTGGCCTCGTGTCGTGGGTGCGCGCCGGTGACAGGCTCTCCGGCGGCAGGCTCTTCGACGAGGCCAAGACGCCGCGGCTGGCGGCGTGGCTGGAGCGGTTCGGCGAGCTCGACGCCGCGAAGGCCGTCCTGCAGGACGTCGACAGGGTGGTCGAGTACTCGAAGCAGTTCCTGCCAAAATAGGATGCCGGCCGCCACCCGCTGCAGCCGGCATTGCGACGTGGGCGGCCATTGCTCCAAGGAAAAAGTGATGAGATCATCTGCAGATTGCAGATTATTCAATGCCATTTTCCCCCTCTGTAGTTTGTCTCTGTTAGCTGGTGATGCTCTGATGCGGTGGTAGCCAGTCAAGAACCGGATCCACGTTCCCGCAAAAATAAAAGAACAGCAGCTCGTGGCATATGATTTGTAATGATATCCTGTGATAATATTTTTCGAGAGCAATTTTGTCATTTTTAAAAAGGTATCAATAGGTACCACTATTTTCAAAGTAAAATTTAGTACCTCCTTAGAGAGGTAAGGTATTAAGAGATACCAAATTTTACGTAGAAAACAGTGGTACCTTCTAATGAGTGATTTTAGAGTATCTTGGTTTCTTGCCGGCGCCGCCTGCGACGACGACGAGGAGAAGGAAGCCACGGCTGAGACAGACGAGGCGGTCAGCTGCAGGACGACGTACGCTACGAGGCCATCTTTGCAGCCGATCTGGGCGGACGCCGATGAGACAACCAACGGCAGGGCAGCAGCAACGGCCAGAGGGAGATGATGCGGCCACCCAGCCTGTACCCGCAGTGCATGCTGCCGCACTTCATAGTGCAGTAGCAGACGCCGCCGCCGGCGACCGGCACAGGAAGCACGGCGTCGAGGCTGCGGGGAGCTGAGCACTCACCATCACAGGCGCCCACCCCTTCCGACGACAGCATGCAAAATTTCTTTTCCACCCTTCTAATCTAAATTACCATGTGTGGATTTCTCGAGGTACAGAAAGATATCCATTAATCAGAGTCCTCCGATCGAACATAATCAACCGCTGTGATTTGATATCTCTTGTTACTTGGTACTGCCTCAAAGACGAAAGATGCTCCTTAGTAAGCAAACCCAAGTATTAGTCATCCAAAGTGTGAGGATATGGATACCGGTATCACTATAGGAGACAGATCTAACTGAACTGATATGAGTCGGTGCAGCCGTGGGCTTGGGATCCTAAATATATCATTTTAACATGCAATCTAAGAAATAAGAAATACAACGTTATGATATAAATAATAAGGATTATGAATATCTTGAATATCTTTTTTTTATAGATAGAAGGATTTAGTTGTAACCAACTAAATAACATTCCACGTAAGCTTACACGTCAACCTATATAAGAGGAGTAGAGGCCTTGAGTCCGGGACACTCGATATATGACACAAACATTAGAAGTCACAATATTGGCATGACTATGCATGAACTATATACACAAGACAATTGATGCACGTGGTTTGTTTTTCCGCAATGGTTTTTAAAAAAACAATCATGTCTACTTATATGCGCATTTTCCTAACATTATTTTTTTATAGAAAATGTTTGTTCAGGTACTTAGGTAGCACTCCCAGAAAATCCACAATTCATAGGATTCGAACTGGCCAAACTCTGCCTTCTCTGTTCTACCGCACCTACCCATCGATTTTTGGAAATTTTTTTAGGAACTAAACAATGCCTAATTCCTGGCTTGATCTCTCTTAAGTCAAACCTGCAAATGCTGTCGTAGCACCAATCAACTTGAGATTTGGCACGAGGCTGCCTGTGCTTCTCCTCCAAGACAGACGTAATCTCTATAGTCAAATCTCTACGTACGTTGCAACTTACAACCTAAGCAACCGATCAAGCCATGTCTAAGGGAGTACTTTCTTTTTCCGGTCACAACACACAAACTTGGACCCTTCCTCGTTTCTCTTTTACTTATACTTATAAGCTAAAATTTAAATTTTTAGCCTTAAAATTAGATTTAATTTTAGGGTTTTTTTATCATTTTTAGTCTTTTTATATGCTAAGAATCCATATATAGTTTTTTTAAAAAAATTATTTTTCGTTTCCAAATATGTTATTTGTTTTTTTCCTAAAGAACAATCACCCACTTGGTTCCAAAGTCTGAATACGTCAATTAAAACCTGCACTTGCTGACTTGCACTCAACTGAACCCCTCAAATGCAGGCAGTAGCAGCACCCCGCAGCTAGCTGGTCCACGAAAATGGCAGGACGAAACGAGCAGAAGCTGCTCGGGAACTGGGCGAGCGCCTACGTGACCAGAGTGAAGCTGGCACTCCACCTCAAGGGCGTCACCTACGATTACGTCGAGGAGGACCTCCGCAACAAGAGCGACCTCTTGCTGGAGTCCAACCCGGTGCACAAGACGGTGCCCGTGCTCATCCACAACGGCAGGCCCATCTGCGAGTCTCAGATCATCGTGCAGTACATCGATGAGGTCTTCTCCGGCGACGGCGAATCCCTCCTCCCCGCCGATCCCCACGAGCGCGCCGTGGCCCGCTTCTGGGCCGCCTACATCGAGGACAAGGTTAATTCTCTCCCGAAACAAATTTCACCCTTATTTTTTTTCTTATATATGCTTATGTTTATATACCTAAAGTTGAATTTCTAATCTTTAATTTGAGGTCGATTTGGTTTTTTTCAACGTAGTTTATTTTTCAAACTTGGTTTCTCTAACAACATGTATGTAGAACTTTCATTTATAAATTATTTTTCATTTGTAAATATATTGTTTTGCTTGATGAGCAAATTTTACGTGCACGAAGGGATACGATCACTTATAACCTCAGATTCTCTCCTAATAACCTCATATTCTCTCGTTTTTCACGCCCGCGCATCCTGAACTGATAAACGATATATTTTTTGTGAAAAATTTTCTAAAAAAAGCTGCTTTAAAAATTCAGATTAATCTATTTTCTAATTATTTTATAGTTAATAATTAATTAATCATGTACTACTCTATTAACGTGTTTTTCGCGTTGGACATCTCCAAACGAACACTTCCATAGTTATATGACTCATGACATGTGCGCTCGTGTACATGTGCAGCTAGTGGCGCCATGGGAGAAGGTGTTCAGGGCCAAGACGGAGGAGGAGAGGGCCGTGTGGATGAAGCAGATGTTCGTCGCGGCGGACGCTCTGGAGGGGGGACTGAAGGAGTGCTCCAAGGGGAAGGGCTGCTTCTTCGGCGGCGACAGCGTCGGGTACGTCGACGTCGTGCTGGGCGGTGCCGTCTCCTTCGTGCACGCCAACGACGTGATCACCGGCGCCAAGCTCTTCGACGCCGCCAGGACGCCGCTCCTGGCGGCGTGGTTGGAGCGGTTCGGCGAGCTCGACGCCGCCAAGGCGGTGCTGCAGGACGTCGAGAGGGCGGTGGAGCACACCAAGATGGTGCAGGCACGGAATGCAGTCACCGGGGCAAGTAGTCACTGACTCGGTGTCACGAAATGTGCTGACGACTACTGTTGATAGCATCGTTCAATATTATATCTATTGTCGTTAATTCCAGATTGCTGAAGTAATTCCTACTCCCTCCGACTCTCTCACATTTAAATTCATGTTTATCTTGTCTAATCACCCTCTCACTCCTACTTATACTTCATTTATTTTGGGGTGAATGGAGTACCTAAAATTGCGAAATTAATTGGTGCGGTCTTCTTGTTAAGCGTCGTGTAGTTCTGAACTTCTGATGCATCCATTTCTATCGCAGTGAGTTTCCTTTTCCTGGGAGGAATAATAAGTTTCTGCTAAATTTTCAGCCCAATTGCGTCCCTTGATGTTACTCCATCCCATTTTTTTATATGACGTTGGTTAGTTTAATTTTAAACTAATCAACGTCATATATTTAATTATGGAGGGAGTATTTTCCACTGGATAGCATTGCACACAAGAAAAATCAGATGCTTATGCTTCCGAGATATGACGACTCACCTTGCACCTGTTCTCGGAATCGAACAAATCGAAGGAAACCGCAAGCGAACTTTTTCTATAGGGAAAATCAGCACAAGGTAGCTATGAGGTAGCCTATCATGGACGATGGCATCCTAAGGTGGTGTTAATAAAACTCATCCATAATTTTGGGCTAATTCGTGAGACGAATCTATTGAACCTAATTAATCCATAATTAGCCTGTGTAATGCTACAGCAAACATGCTTTAATTATGGATTAATTAGGCTTAAAAAATTCGTCTCGCGGATTATCACTTATTTATGAAATTAGTTTTTTTATTAGTCTATGTTTAATAATTCAAATTAGTGTCTAAATATCCGATGTGACATGAGACTAAAAAGTTTACCTCCATGTAAACAACCCCAATATATTGCTATCCGTTCTCTCTTCACATCACTTGTGAGTCACAAACCCAACCTCTACACTGAACAGCGCACGCTTTATCACACATACTGCCTACGTCACAAAAAAATATATTTTTTCTGTATCCAGTGTTTGACTATCCATCTTATTTAAAAAATTATAAAAATATAAAAATAGTTATATATAAATTATTATTCATATTTTATCTTCTTATAATAATAAGTATATTAATTGTAAAAAAATTTAAATAAGATAAAGAGTTAAACATCATATCTAAATACCAAAAATAAATTTATTTTGAGATAGAGAAAGTAAGTATATTTAGTCTATCTCTGACACTAGGGCACAAATTATTTCTGCAGGCGGCTCAAAAAATAGTTTGTTATGTTTTTATTTTGAATCTTGTGATGGATTTGACTCTATAAGATTAGTGCATCACCTCTTTCTCCTATCACAATCGTCGGAATGAAATTAAGGCCATGTTTAGTTTCCTGAATCTTTTCCAAAAACATCACATCGAATCGTTGGACATGTAAATGAAGCATTAAATATATATGAACATTAAAACTAATTACACAGTTATGGAGAAAAATCGTGAGACTAATCTTCTAAGCCTAATTAGTACATGATTAGCCATTGGTGCTACAGTAACCAACATGTGCTAATGACGGATTAATTAGACTCAAAAGATTCGTCTCGCGGTTTCCAGGCGAAATCTGAAATTTGTTTTGTAATTAAAATACGTTTAATACTTTAAATGTATGATCATACGCATAGATGTTACATCTCATCCAACAATTTTTCGGAAACTGAACGCCGGCTAAACCAACATATATAAGGCCATGTTTAGTTTCCAAAAACTTTTCCTAACAATATCACATCAAATCTTTGGACATCTAAATAAAGCACTAAGTATACATGAACATTAAAACTAATTATACAGTTATGGGAAAAATTGTGAGACGAATCTTTTAAGCTTAATTAATACATAATTAGCCATAAGTGTTATAGTAACCAACATGTGCTAATGACAGATTAATTAGACTCAAAAGATTCGTCTCGTGATTTTCAAGCGGAATCTAAAATTTATTTTATAATTGGACTACGTTTAATATTTTAAATTTGTGATCATAAATTCAATATAATGTTTTTAAAAAATATTTTATAAACTGAGCACGGCTAACACGGTCTAATAGAAGAGCAGTAAGAATTAACCTCGCTGCCACCAACACACGGTGACGCACATCGTATCCACCCGAGGTACAGGAGATGGCCAGAGGCGACGAGCTGAATATGTTGCAACTTGCAACCTAAACAACCAATCAAGCCATCCTACTGGCCTCTTTTCGCTTATGCCTATGATTATAAATTAAATTTTAAATTTTAAACATTAAATCTAGAATTTACTTTTGAATTTTTTAACGTTGTTTTTTCAGTCTTAACTTATAAATATCTAATAACAAGTATATACAGTTATTTTTTTATATAAATATATCATTTGGATGATTCCCGTCCATGTCAAGGCCTCCATGTCGTCAAGGCAGTACTTTTTTTCCGTGCACAAGAGTACAAGAGAAACTTGGTTCCGAAGTCTGAACACGTCAATTAAAACCTGCACTTGCACTCAACTGAAACTCTCAGATGCACGCAGTAGCAGCACCCCGCAGCTAGTCCACGAAAATGGCAGGACAAAACGAGCTGAAGCTGCTCGGAAGCTGGGCGAGCGCCTACGTAACCAGAGTGAAGCTGGCACTCCACCTCAAGAGCGTCACCTATGATTACGTCGAGGAGGACCTCCGCAACAAGAGCGACCTCTTGCTGGAGTCCAACCCGGTGCACAAGAAGGTGCCCGTGCTCATCCACAACGGCAAGCCCATCTGCGAGTCTCAGATCATCGTGGAGTACATCGATGAGGTCTTCTCCGGCGACGGCGAATCCCTCCTCCCCGCCGATCCCCACGAGCGCGCCGTCGCTCGCTTCTGGGCCGCCTACATCGAGGACAAGGTTAATTCTCCTCTGAAAACGAATTTAATTACGTTCTGCAAGGGATATGATATGATCGCTTATACGAGTGATCATGACTTCATGAGATGTGTGCACGTGTGTGCAGATACTGACGTCATGGAAGAAGGTGTTCAGGGCCAAGACGGAGGAGGAGAGGGCCGTGTGGATGAAGCAGATGTTCGTCGCGGCGGAAGCTCTGGAGGGAGGACTGGAGGAGTGCTCCAAGGGGAAGGGGTGCTTCTTCGGCGGCGGCAGCGTCGGGTACGTCGACGTCGTGCTGGGCGGGGCCGTCTCCTTCGTGCACGCCAACGACGTGATCACCGGCGCCAAGCTCTTCGACGCCGCCAGGACGCCGCTCCTGGCGGTGTGGTTGGAGCGGTTCGGCGAGCTCGACGCCGCCAAGGCGGTGCTGCAGGACGTCGAGAGGGCGCTGGAGCACACCAAGATGGTGTGGGCACGGAATGCAACCACCGCCGAGTAGTTCCGGTGGTGTTTAGTTGCTAAAACTTTTTAGTAAAAACATCACATCGAACGTTTGATCGGATGTCGGAAGGTTTTTCGGACACGAATGAAAAACGAATTTTACAGCTAGTTTAGAAATCGTGAGACGAATCTTTTGAGCCTAATTAATCCGTCATTAGCACATGTTGGTTACTGTAGCATTTATGGCTAATTATGGATTAATTAGGCTCAAAAGATTCGTCTCAAGATTTCTTACATAACCGTGTAATTAGTTTTTTGTTCATCTATATTTAATGTTTTATTTAGATGTTTAAAAATTCGATCCGAGTGTTACGAAATGTACTGGCGACTACTGTTGATAAGATCGTTCAATATTGTATCTGCGGTCGTTATTTGCTTTTTGCTGAAATAATTCCTACTCCCACCTACCATTTCTCGTTTAAATTCTTGTTTATCTTATCTAATCACCCATTCACCCCTAAGTATACTTTATTTAATGAGTCATTCATTTTACTATCATCTACCTTGAAAATATCATATACTCCCTCCGTTCCAAATTCCGATATAACTGTATTTCGAACATGGTATATTGGTCGAATGTGGTATGTTGGTCTCATGAAGAGTGTAATTTTATAGTACAATGGATCCCACCTCATTTAATTGGCTGGAAAGGTTAACAATCTCTCACCTAGGCCGCTTTCTTTCTCATCCCTTTCTAACCAGATTTTCTCGTTTTTTATGTGCACACTTTCAAACTTTTAAACGGTGTATTTTTATAAAATTTTCTACATAAAAATTGCTTTAAAAATATTTTAATTATTTTATATTTTTTATAATTAATAATTAATTAATTATGTATTAATCTATTACTATATTTTACACTCGGATTATATCCCTTACGTGGAACTCGGCCCTAAGCAGAGCTTCTCCACTTACTTCTCTCTCACATTACCTTATCCACTCATCCTCTCCCATTCTTTCCTGTGTCTCAAGCCTCATCCACTCGGCATCTTTCCATCCTCTCATCTCAACGTCTACGGGCCTATTCGTTTCAAATGATTTTTAAAAAAAAATTAGAGGAATTAAACTATTTTCTTTGAAATTTCTATAAAATTTCTGTGAAACAAAGATCCCTGGTAGTGGAAGGTCTCGTGGTTGCGGCGGTTCTGCGTTGTTCCATGGTTGCGACGGCGGTAGCAACTTCGGTGGTGATGGGAGCAAATGTCAGTTGTGAAACCCCAACGGCCGCGATGCAAACAACGGCGACAGAGACAGTGACAGCAATGGCGGTCATGGCGTCAGCCAGAACCACCGGAGTGAGGTGGCCCTTGCGGGTGGCGTTTCAAGACGCAGACGCGTCCGTTGCTTTGAAATGAAGCATTTTTCCCATCCCTAAATAGGTACTACGAGATACCATTATTTTTTATATAAAATTTAAAAGTTTTTTTCTATCCTCGAGGAGGTACCATAAAGTACCATTCTTTTGCTAAAATTATGGTACATCTCGATATATTTTTAAGGACATAAGTAATTTTATTATTCTTTAGAAAATAATGGGAGGTATTTTATTTTGTAATGTAAAATTTGGTAACTCCATTTATTCCGTTCCTCGAGTAACCAAAATTTTGTAATTTTTTGTACTATTTTCTTAAGTATAGTAAAATTGTTGTATATATAACCTGAATTTAGGGAAAACAAATATATATTATAACCTGAAATGAAGGGATTAATAATTTAAATGTTATGGATTTTAGCTATACATCTATTTAGCCAAAATCGTTTATACTATGAGACGGTGGTAGTAGGAAATTGTGATGATGCCCTTGTTGGTATCTTGTTCCCAAGTTGTGCACAACTTCAGAGGTGGTGCTCTTACTACCATGGAGAAAGACGAGGCAAGCCAAAATGCCTCAGTTTGGCGACCATGATCGAGCATGTAATTGACCAGTGGCCAGCAGATTTACAGTCCAATAATTGCGTTATTTTTCTCCAAAGCCCTGAAACTGCATGAGCGCGCGCCAGCAGGAATTCTCCTGGTTAATTTACTGGATGATTTCGAGACAAAGATATGATCGTGTGTTTGAAAGGTATATATGTTTCCTCATGGTATCGTCTCTGTGGAATAATAGCGGGCTAATGGTGGACTCTGCAGAGAGCAGGGTAGATGGGCTTGAACGGTCAAAATGGACATCTCCGTTTTGACGTCGTGCTGGCAACTTGGACTCGCTTCTTGCAAAGTGCAAGTTGTCCATCGCATGTGTTGATTCACACACGTGCCCAATTCCTAGTCGGAGATGTGGGACCATCCATAGGTGACAGCAAGGGGTATCATGCAAAGGGTCTATTTTAATGTCCTCGAAAAATACCTCACACTACCATATTTTTAATATAAAAATTTAATATTTTAAGATATTATAATTTTATACTAAAAGTTTTTTTTAACTTAAGATATTTGTTAAGAATGCTAAAAAAGTCCTCATGCAAAAGGGCAAAATGTAATTACGTGACGCGACCCTCCACATACCCTGTGTCCACGTGAAAGTATCATGTTGCGTAGCAAGGCTCATATATAATCTAACATTCAGTTAGCAACATAGAAAAATATAAAGACAAATTTTATTATTTATACATATAAATTGTACACATAGAACATTTTATGTATGTGTAGAAATATTTGGTATTAACTATATATATGTGTGTATATGTGTGTGTATATATATATATGTATATATATAATTTTTTGCTCATTATATATATATGTGTGTATAAATAAGACAATGCCAAGGTGTAATTATGCACATAAACTTTATACATATTGTCACGCCCCGACCCTAAGAACCCCCTAGGCACTTACACATATCTTTTCTGCGCACTTTGTCCTCACTCCAACCCTAGGAACCCCCTAGGCACTCTTACACCAGTCTTTTCTGCGCACTTTATCCTCACTCATGCACACCCGAGAATAACTTCCCGTGGTCAGTCACCCATCCCAAGATTGTTCCAGGCCAAGCACGTTTAACCTTGGAGTTCCCTTGAGATAAACTTCCGGAAAAGAAGTTGTAACTTGTTGGTATGAGTATCTGTCAAATCCTATTAAGTCTTGGGCTGTGATGTTACATACACCCACCCTCAAAGGACCCGACGTCCCCGTCGGTCCAACATACCCACACTTGGGCAAACAACCAGGAACGTTCCCCTCTTGGCCACGTCCGTGTGTCCAGGTCCAGCCCATGTGCCTTGTCGTGTCCCCGCAGGGCTCACGCGCCATGCGCAACATGCCTGCGCCCATGCGCCCGTGAAACCGCGAAGGTCGGCTCTGATACCATTCTGTCACGCCCCGACCCTAGGAACCGGTACCGCGAGGGTCAGCTCTGATACCATTCTGTCACGCCCCGACCCTAGGAACCTCCCTAGGTCGGGCCCGTGCTCTAGGACATCAAGACTTACCTCACACAACCAACACATCTCTTTCTGCGCAATTCCGGTCGGTTCAAGACTTACCTCACACACAACCAATACATGTCTTTTCTGCGCACTTTGTTCTCACTCATGCACACCCGAGAATAACTTCCCGGTCGGTCACCCATCACACACAACCAATACATGTCTTTTCTGCGCACTTTGTCCTCACTCATGCACACCCGAGAATGACTTGTCGGTCACCCATCCCAAGATTGCTCCAGGCCAAGCACGCGTAACCTTAGAGTTCCCTTAAGATAAGCTTCCGGAAAAGAAGTTATAACTTGTTGGTATGAGTATCTGTCAAATCCTATTAAGTCTTGGGCTGGGATGTTACACATATAATATTTATACACATGAATTTTCTATATAGAAATATCGGTATTGATATTTTCCATGTATAAAACTTTAGGCATGACATTGCCAAAAAAAGAAAAATTATATATGTCCCATGCATCATTCTATCTATAATTATACCATCTTACAAATATTTATATTAATACTTTTCGTATACAGAGTTTTCAATGTACCCCTTCATATTTTTTTATATGACGTCGTTGACTTTTAGGTTCATATTTGATCTTTTGTCTTATTAAAAAAATTATATAATTATTAATTATTTTGTTATGATATGATTTATTATTATACGAACTTTAAATATGCTTTATAATTTTGTATATTTAGATATAAATTTTGAATAAGACGAATGGTCAAACGTACATTTAAAAGTCAACGGTGTCGTATAAAAAAATACGGAGGGAGTATAAACTTTATACATGCTAAAAGAAGAATGAACGCATAACGTCCATCCTAATTGCCCGAATTATTAGTACAAAAATCTAACGGTTGGTGCTTATGTCAAAAATGAGATTTAACAGCCCAAAATCATTCAGTTGGGCCAAGAGTTGTTCTTACGCATTGGGCTGCTTAAGATTGGGCCAAAATCGCACAACATGCCGTCCCATTTCCAACGTCTGGGCCTAGATCGCACCATGCCAGCTCGGCATGTTTGACTTGAAACGGAAAGGCACCCGGTTGTTGACTGCAGAGAAGCATTTGACTACTCTTGTCTTGTTCATCTGATTTCCAGTTTGGTTAGAAGGATTCCACGCAACCTGCGTGCGGACTTGGAACAAATTACCGTTTGAATCCATTCCGCCTCACCGCTTTTACCGCCGGACGACGTGATTTCAGCGGTCACTTGCTCGCGGGATTTGAATACTATTTGATCGGTTGTCAGGCGCCGCCGCCATGAGCGCATGAACCGGCGACTTCCGCCTGCGGTTTCCTCACTTTCGATGAATCGTGCACCGGTGAACATCATGAAGTCTTCTCGTCGAACAGTGAATCAGTGTCACTGATTCGGACTTTGATGCATCCGTGTCCAACCATATATATACCTGTGATCCACTCGTCGTGATCGATCAAGAACACCAACCTGCAAACACAATCGATCGAGTAGCTGGAACTGCCGATCGAGCTGGTTGAATCGAGATCGATGGCGGGAGGAGGAGATGGGCTGAAGCTTCTGGCCACATGGTTCAGCCCGTTCGCTTCCAGAGTGAAGTTCGTGCTCCATCTCAAGGGCCTGAGCTACGAGAACATCGAGGAGGACCTCAAGAACAAGAGCGAGCTCCTCCTGAAGAGCAACCCCGTGCACAAGAAGGTCCCCGTGCTCTTCCACAACGGCAAGCCGCTCTGCGAGTCCATGGTCATCGTCGAGTACATCGAGGAGGCCTTCGCCGGCGTCGGGCCGGCCGTCGTCCCCGCAGACCCCTACGAACGCGCCGTCGCTCGCTTCTGGGTCAACTACATCGACAACAAGGTGAGAAATGCTTTTCCACGGTTCGTGTCCGGCCCGGGCATGGATGTCAATTAAGAGTGTGAAAAATGATCTATGCATATGGCTGTGCTTTGCAGCTAGTGGCGCCGTGGTTCCAGGTGTTCAGGGGCAAGACGAAGGAGGAGAAGGCGGAAGGGCTGAAGCAGATGTTCGTGGCGGCGGCGGTCCTGGAGGAGGCCTTCAAGGAGTGCTCCAAGGGGAAGCCCTTCTTCGGCGGCGACGCCGTCGGGATCGTCGACGTCGCGCTCGGAAGCCAGCTCGGGTGGCTGCGCGCGTCGGAGGCGCTGTCCGGCATCAAGCTCTTCGACCCGGCCAAGATGCCGCTCCTGCTGGCGTGGGCGGAGCGCTTCACCGCGCTGGACGCCGCGAAGGCGTCCATGCCGGAGTCCGGCAGGCTGCTCGCGTACGCCAAGATGAGGCAGACCGAGACCGATGCCGCGAATGCCAGCAAATGATTACTGAATACCGACGGCTGGCTGGCTCGCTCTACTGCGCTGCGATGAATAAACAACGAGTTCACGTTCAAAGAAAGAAAAAAAAACGGGGTTTTGCCCGTTCTTCGTTGTTGTGCAATCACACGGCTCATGCACTACTGTTGCACGTATGACTGGAGAATGTGTTTTATTATGAGAAATAAATAGTTTCATCCTCTTGGGGGACGCTCTTTTGTGCCTATGGTCGATGAATTATCATGAACAATTAAGCGTGTTCGCTCGGTCTGGGAGGCTGGGAGAGGCACCCACGTGACAAGCGCACATTCAGCCGATCTACCGGCTTCACCACGCCGGACGCGCAGTGAGATTATGACTAGCTCATTAGTGGATTTGGCACAGCTCAAGCACATGTTCTTCGAGATTCAATTGATTAAACGGATATTAATTGTTGCAAATCGGGAAGATTACATAAACAAAGAAATGAATATAATTGCCAGATATACGTATCGTATCCAAATAAGGGGTTTAAAACAAAGAAATGAATATTTTTTGTTGCACTTAAGCAAATCTTAAAATTTTAATATAGAATTTTGGTTCCTTATGATATATTGTAACTTAAGATATTTTATACTGAAAAATGTGAGACATCAAGTTAATTTTTTAAGGATAATAAAAAAACTTGTCGGTTATATGATCTGATTATAAAAAAATATATCAGACAACACCAAAATAGATTAATTTGGTCTTCGGATGGTCAATTTTGGTTTTATTTATCACACTTGATAAATTTTATCAAACGTGAACCAAATACATATGAAATAGGAGTGAAGGAGCTCACCGAAATGGGTGAAATTCGGACATTTCGGTCGAGTCCCATAATCCTCCGGTGCAGTTGAACAGCGGTTAAGGGAAAATAAACAGATTCATCGAAAAGGACGTGCAGGGTGGTTATGACCAGATTAGTGGATTCTGTGTAGCTCAAGCACATGTGCCATATTCAATTGAATAAACGGACTGCAGCAAATCGGGAAGAATATACATATACTCCCTTCATATTTTTTTTTATATGATACCATTGACTTTTGAATTTATATTTGATCGTTCGTCTTATTCAAAATTTATATCCAAGTATGCAATAAGATAAGGCATACTTAAGTTCTTATAATAATAAATTATATTATAACAAAATAATCAATAATTACATAATTTTTTTAATAAGACGAATGGTTCAACGTCATTATATAAAATTATACGAAGAAAGTACAAATTAAGTAATCAAATAAATTAAGTAATCAATAGAATTGCAGCTATACTTATCGTATCGGGATCAATTAGAGAAACACATTATATATTTTAACAGTCTTATTGTCGAACATATCACACTATTAAACGAAATTTTATAGTCCTTGAGAATGTACCTCTTGGTACCTAGTACGATACTAGAAGATACTAAATTTTACACTAAAATTTTAGTACTTCATAGTACCTACGTAAATACCATAAAATTGCTTCACTAGTGATGTCTTCCTCGATGCATCCATATCCAACTATATATACCTCTCCATTCGTCGTGATCATCAACATCGAGAACACAAGCTACAAACACAGCCGCACAGGTTCAAATATCTAAGCAACATTGATTTGCTGCAAACCTGCAACTGATCGATCGGTCGAGATGGCCGGGGGAGCAGATGAGCTGAAGCTTCTGGCCACATGGTTCAGCCCGTTCGCTTCCAGAGTGATGTTCGTGCTCCATCTCAAGGGCCTGAGCTACGAGAACATCGAGGAGGACCTCAAGAACAAGAGCGAGCTCCTCCTGAAGAGCAACCCCATGCACAAGAAGGTCCCTGTGCTCTTCCACAACGGCAAGCCACTCTGCGAGTCCATGGTCATCGTCGAGTACATCGAGGAGGCCTTCGCGGGCGTCGGCCCGGCCGTCGTCCCCGCCGACCCCTACGAACGCGCCATCGCTCGCTTCTGGGTCAACTACATCGACAACAAGGTGAGATTCTCCCGTACGATGCGTGTCCTGTCGATCGATCTTGAGCTTGCGTACGTGAAATGGTCTAGCTGATGTCAATGTGGTTTCCGCATATGCAGCTAGTGGCGCCATGGTTCCAGGTGTTCAGGAGCAAGACGATGGAGGAGAAGGCGGAGGGGCTGAAGCAGATGACCGTGGCGGCGGCGACGCTGGAGAACGCGTTCGAGGAGTGCTCCAAGGGGAGGCCATTCTTCGGCGGCGACGCCGTCGGGATCATTGACATCGCGCTCGGCTGCCAGGTCGGGTGGATGCGCGCGTCGGCGGCGCTGTCCGGCATCAGCATCTTCGACCCGGCCAAGACGCCGCTCCTGATGGCGTGGGCGGAGCGCTTCACCGCGCTGGACGCCGCGAGGGCGTCCATGCCAGAGTTCGACCGGCTGCTCGCGTACGCCAAGATGAGGCAGGCCGAGAGCGATGCCGCGAATGCAGCCACCAACTGACCTGATCACCGACGGCTCTGCCATGAGCAAACGTACTTTTAAGTCAACTGCTTGTTGCTTGTCCTTCGGCTGCTGTGCATCAGATGCAATCACGTACTGTTTTCTGCACGACTGAATATTGTGCAAGTTGCGGCTAGTGTACATGTCTGTGTGTGTTTCTTTATGTACAGTGTGTTTTCTTATTACCAATAAATATCCATGTCCTCTTAAGGAAACGAAGCGCGTGCATTCCTCGTGTTATTCTTGAATAAAAAAATAAACATATGCCTGAAGCATGCCAAAAAAACTGAATTCTGAACCAACTTTGGTTAAATTTGAATTAATTTTGCAAAATTAAAAAAAAACAGCTGATAGAATATAATTTCCGAAAATACAGAAATTTCGTTCCAATATATGGAACAACGTGAGAAGTGATAATGAGAAGTACTGTACAGCACAACAGCATCATGCCATCATCCAGTCACCAGGACAGACATGCATGTATGAAATTAAAATGGAACCAGAGATCATTGGGATATACGGACACCGAACATTGGCAAGCGCATAGTAACCATCGCTGTGCTTAGGTTTTAGCGAAGGACGTGATATTGCTCTATGCCATTGACCTCTCGGCTTTTTCGCCGTGCGTTATACATACCTGATACATTGCTGCAACCCTCAAAACCATTCGAGAAATCACCCTGCGTCGAGCATACGAGCAAAAATGGCGAGGTGCCACGAGCTCAAGCTGCTGGGCACATGGATGAGCCCGTACGTGATCCGGGTGAGGCTCGCGCTCAGCCTCAAGGCCCTGAGCTACGAGTACGTCGAGCAGGACATCAGGGACAAGAGCGAGCTGCTCGTCGTCTCCAACCCCGTCCACAAGAAGGTGCCCGTGCTCATCCACGCCGGCAAGCCCGTCTGCGAGTCGCAGATCATCGTGCAGTACCTCGACGAGGCGTTCGCCGGCGCCGCCCGCCTCCTCCCCTCCGACCCCTACGAACGCGCCGTCGCTCGCTTCTGGGCCGCCTACATCGACGACGAGGTGGTTTTTGCGTGTCGTAGTGCAAATTTCCAATGGAAATTCTCGTGCAGCTTGTGATCATGGAAGTGTGCGATGAGATGCAGTTTGCTTCGAGGTTCCGAGCAATGGGAGAAGCCAAAGAGGAGGAGAAGGCCGAGGCGGCGGAGAAGGTGTTCGACGCTCTGGAGACCTTGGAGGAAGCCATGAAGGCGTGCTCCTCCAAGGGGAAGAAGGAGGAGGAGGAGGCGGCCGCGGCCTTCTTCGGCGGCGACAGCGCGGGGTACGTGGACGTGGCGCTCGGCGGGTTCCTGGGGTGGCTCAAGGCGACGGAGGCGTTGTCCGGCGTCAGCTTCCTCGACGGCGCGCGCACGCCGCTCCTGGCCGCGTGGGCCGCGCGGTTCGCCGCGCTGGACGCCACCAAGGAGGCGATACCCAGCGTCGAGCGGCTCTGCGAGTTTCACGCGGCGATGAGCGCCGCCGCCGAGGTCGCCGGAAATTGACGTGGGCCTTCATCGCTTGTGGTACTCATCCGCTAGATTTGCAAAGCACGGCCCACTAGGGGCAAAATAACGGGCTCGCAGCCCAGCTGATTTCCCAGCTTGTAAAGTGGCCCAGAACGTGACGTGTCAGTTGATTATCTACGTGGATTATCGTTTCCCCACACAGAAATGGATGTGTTCGTTTACAATTATAGATTTAGAAGTTCTCTAACCCACTTTCGAAGTTTTTAAGGCCATGCCTAACACGTAGCCTCGGACATGTGGCCTCAGGTCTCCATTCCTAGGTAGACTAGGATGCCACGGTGGAGACTCGACGTGGTCTTGCAGGGTGTCACCGTGTTCTGCAGGAGACAGGGTTGCCTTGTGGGAGAGAGTATGGTCTACAGAGAAAAAAAACATAAGGGATGATTTAGTATATTTGTGAATAAAATTTTTATATATGTTTTTTAATGATCTAACGGTTAGAGTGAAAAATAAACTATGATAAAAAAAACCTTAAAAATTAACTTTAAATTTAAAATTAAAATTAAATTTTAGTTAGTAAACATAAGTATAAGGGAAAGATGCGGTGAAAAGGGAAGAGATTTGATCAGACCATAATGATGTGGAGAGAACAAAAAACTTATACGTGAATCGATCCAAGTTGGCCCAAGCTCCGGCGCACCACATCGATCTACACATCCGTGCTGCGTAGAGCCAGGCCGGCTATCGTGGAGTCCATCCGCGCAGCCCTGGGATATGTCCGGGCTTGTCGCCGCCACGTTGATCGGATTTTGCAGCGATGACATCGATGCAGTTGGCATCACGCATCTTTTTTTTATATATTTATAAGTTAAACCTTTTTACTTTTAATGTTAAATTAATAATTGTTTTGGAGTCTTTTATCTGAGTTTATTTTTCCGCCTTTACTTTTACATTATTATGAATACATATATAAAAATTTTATTCGTAAATTATTTTTTCGTTTACAAATACGTCGTTCCACAGTCACCCCTGCTGGAGTCTCCATAGCCTCTGCACGGAAAAGCGTGCATCATCGGAGGAGAAACTGATTTGGAGTAAAATATTGGGTCTGTTTGGGGAGTTTTAGATTATGAGAAGCAGCTGCTTCGTAGCCAGCTTCTGAGAATCTGGAAAAGCTCCTAAACCCAGCTTCTGGATTCCTAATTCATTTTCCAGAATCTGTTGACAAGCTGTGAACCGTTTGAGACAGCTTCTGGCAGAAGCAGCTTCTCCCAGTGAGAAACTCTTCAAATAGGCTCATAGATACGAAGGAAGCGACTTGAAGAAAACGATTATCTAAATAATTAGATAATCTCTTAATCCTTCAGTCTTACCTATCTCAAACACCACCATTATCCAAATAATTATCTGAATTTTTATAGCTATGGTATGGACGACTAACTTAATTACTACAAATCAGAAATTCTTAATTTTGAAAGGTCAAACGACGAACTTTCATACGATCGCTTTTGGTACGAAACACACTATTTATAAGCTTAGAAGGTATACCCGTAAATTTAATTTTTCATCTTTTTTCCGTTGCATTAATATGGCTTTATTAACATGGATGTATGGCCGTGTCGGGTGAAAGAGCACGTAGTTTAGTGGCTGCAGTGACCTGAGTAGTATTTAAGGTCTTTAGTTTAAATCTCCATAAATAAAAAAAATGATTACATAGGGGCCAGATAAAACTCTAAAAAAATGAGAATTTTTTCTATTTTTAAAGAGGTGCCATGAGATATCACTATTTTCTAAGTAAAATTTAGTATCACCTAAAATTGCTTTAAAAAAAAAGGTCCGTCGGGTGAACGACGGCACCGTCCGGCGTTCATAGTGGATAGGTTGCTATCACCTTCGCCGCAGAATCGACGGCTGTGTGTTACTCTGTTTATGAATCAGAACATGCAGGAAATGTGCTGCGCACAAACAGGACAGATGACCCTTTGAAATGCTTGAAGATAGCTCGAGGTATTATAGTTTTATTATAAAATTTTGATACATTTATACAGAGTTATTGAAGTTTTGCACTGAAAAATATATCATCTTGAGATAACTTTTGAAAGATGATAAAATTACCATAACGTGTATATGCACAGGAGAGTGGAGGAATAAAATAGCAAATAACACAACAACACTAGCACTGTAGTATATATCTGCAAATGATCGATGTACCAGACAGCATAAGCACACGCATACATGTTCAGACTTCAGATAATAGCCCCCACAAATGAACTAAACAAGACTTAAAACGGCACTCGGTTTTATCTGCATTACCATGAACCCATTTGGCCCCATCCCAGACGAATTTTTCCACTCGGCAGCGGCGGTGGAATCAAGCAGCTGTACGAGCCTGGAGCTTCTTGGCGAACTCCACCGTCTCGCCGGCGTCCGGCACCACCCCCTTGGCCGCCTCGGCTTCCACGAACCGCTTCGCCCAGGCGGCCAGGAGCGGGGTCTTGCCGGCGTCGAGCAGCGCGACGCCGAACATCCTGCGGAGCGCCTCGAACCAGTGCAGGTTGCTCCCGAGCGCGAGGTCGACGTACCCGATGGAGTCGCCGCCGAAGAAGGCCTTCCCGCCGCCGGCGCACTCGGCGAAGGCCTTCTCCAGCTGCGCCATCGCCGCCAGCGCCTCGTTGGCCTTCGCCGCCCTCTCCTCCTCCGTCGCCGCCATCAGAACGCCAAACATACCGGGGAACATCTGCAGGCAAGGCAAGCAAAGGTATTATACGACGCAAGATGATCGAACGGGATCGAAGTACACACAGTGCACTGCACAGTGCACACACCTTGTCGTCGACGTAGGCGGCCCAGAAGCGAGCGACGGCGCGGTCATGGGGATCGGCCGGGAGGATGGACGGCGCCGCGGCGGCCCAGACCTCGTCGATGTACTGCACGATAACCGACGACTCGCAGACCGGCCTGCCGTTGTGGATGAGCACGGGGATCTTCTTGTGCACCGGGTTGGAGCTGAGGAGGAGCTCGCTCTTGTTGAAGAGGTCCTCCTCGACGTACTCGTAGCTCACGCTTTTGATGCCGAGCGCGATGCGTACGCGGATCGCGAACGGGCTCACCACCACGCCGAGCACCTTCACGTCGTCGTCCTTGCCCGCCATTGTTTGGCCTTCTCTCTTCCTTTCCTCTCTCTCAAATGGCTACTGAGATGAGGTCTTGTGTGATAATGTTATCTCTGCGACTGTACAGGATAGGCCACACGTTTTGGGACTTTATATAGCCACAACTCCAACTCTGCTGGAAAGAGCATGAACCGATCCAGCTTAACTACGCAGGCTTAGGCTACTCATAACGTTGGTTTCATTTTTAATAAATATATTGTTGTATCAGCAAAAACGATGGCATGGCGTGAGATTTATGAGGAGAGAGATAAAATCAGTTTCACCTACATAATCATGAAACAGATGGTGCATCGTTTCCAATACTTTTGAAACTGAATGAAACCAACGTAGGAGCACAACCAATTTCATTTTAACTTCTTCCCACCAAATCCAGCAACAGTTCATGTGGTAAATTAAATATAAGTTTGCTTAAGAAACGACAAAAAATGAAATGTATATCGTTGGACCATAGTGGACCAAATTATAACAGTGCGATAGATAAAACAATATATACATACAGAAAAGTACCTTGTCGGAAACAAAAGATCGAAGTTGCCTTAAATCCAATTCTATTTTAATATCTATTGTATATAAAATATAAATGTATAAATAAAAACAAAACCTAAGAGTAGTATGCCAAATTCAAATCACCTATTCCAGCTTCCAGGTAAAATTGTGCGGGTAGTAGCATGGGTAATGAAAAAATAACGAAAAACTTAATTATCCATTGCCAATATCGTTAGTTAGTAATTAGCATAATGATTATGTGAATAACTGCAAATGTATGCTCCGTGCATTGCAAAGCGAAAAGCTCCAGTATTGATCAATTTTCTTCAGAAAATCGAAAGATCACTACGTAAGCAATTGTACAAGCTCTCTATTTTTTTTCAACTGTACAAACTATTTTGGCAATAGGGAAAATCCCAGGGTTTAGTACTCCCTCCGACTTTTTACATTGGCGTCGATATTTATACCTAGGTTTGAATACTCGTATTATTAAAAAAAACTACGTGATTATCATTTATTTTGCTACGTTTTATTTTATAATTAAGTAAATTTTAAGAAATTTTTTTTTCATACTGGTATAAGAGAGATTGAATAAGATAAAGTATTTAAACATACGAGTAAAAGTTATCGACGGAAAATATACAATTCTAAGATGAGTACGGGTTGGTCCGATGAAATATCGGGCCACAATTTTTCGATTTGACCTCTTAACATGTGTTAATGCACGTCGTTGTACTGGAAATATAATGGAGAAAGGATCAGTCTGATTTAACAGAAGCACGGCAAATCTGACTAGAAGTGGATTGTGTCCAGAAAATTTAATGTTCCCTTTCTGTCGTTTAAAATTCATCTCAGAATATAACTTCTTTTTACCTAAACATATTATAATTATCCCTTATTTAATTATTTTTACCTACCTTTATATATCACTTTTATATACTTAGGTTTTCCTTTTGTCTTCTGTCCTCACTCTTTCCGAAATGTTGAACAAAATATTTTGAAAAAAAATATACAACATTCATTATCTCATATTTCTAAAATAGATATTTTTACTTTATTATGTAATTTTACCGTTTATACTATTAAATAGCTATTATAAAAATAAAAAACCAACCTTAATCTTAATTTGACATGATTCCTTAATAACCGTGTAAAGCTCCAAAAAACAGCTTATATTTTGAAAACGAAGTGCAAAGTACTGGCCACCTAACCCTTTAAATCTCAAAATGGCGTTGATGCACTCAAGTCTGCACCAACAGAGACATGCAGGCCGGGTCACAAATGACGCTTCGCGTAATAAAAGGCAACTGCTGTGCCACACGATGAACAGGAGACTAAAAGCTATCCATACTCATCTTTTCTATATTTATAAATCAAAATTTATAAATTTTTAGTCTTAAATTAGCTAATTTTAAATTTTTTCATCATACTTCATTTTTTCAACCTTGTATAGAAATTTTATACACATATTATTTTTCGTTTGTAAATATTTCGTTTAGTTTTTTCCATAAAAAATAGCAAACAATCACCTCATCATCGTCTTAAAGTGAAACTGCATACATTAATTCCGCCCTCCACAAATATAAACATTTATATCTTTAATATAAACATTTATATCTTTATTAGCGGAGATTAATTAAGTAGAACAAAATCGAAGTAATTTTCAGGTGCTCTTACTGTTTTCCGTATTTCGTTGGCATACGCATCCCATGCTAAAAGTCCCAAAAGAAAATATTGGTGTTGCCAGAACATTTGTAGCTTGTTTCGTTGATAACCAAGGCTTTGTCATTGCCAATTTTTGGGTTTGACCCATTTTGAAGCACATGTGGAATACTCTTGGATACCAAACCAAACAGATGGCAAAGAAACAAACAAGCCCTAAAAGCCCATTTACACATAAGCCACACACTTTATGTTTCTTTCACAATCAACTTCGACAATAACAGCATTTGGTACAGGACCCCTATAGCATGTCCGACATAGCATGAATACATTTTTCTCCCGATCTGACAACGTTATCCTATCACACCACACGGCTCATTCACACAATCAAATAATACAGTCCTAGTAGATAAGAGTACATAAATTTTAAAGAAATATTCAAGTATTATACGTGGCACAAAAGGAGGAGGGGTGTTAATGGGCTAAGATTTGTGTGTCCTTTCATAAAACCCACTTGATCCTTAAAAGTTTTTAGCTTTAAAATCTATAAAATTTTAGCTCACACTATTATATACCTAACCTTTAAATTTCGTGGACAAAAAACTTACGCTTATTATCGCAGGAGCTGCCACCTAAAAAGAAAAATATAAATGTTTATGGTAGCCAGCTATTTTTCGGTCACCTAAAAATACATAACAGTTAATTGGTCCAGAGGTGCAATATTACAATTTTCTTCTTCTCTTTCCCCAACCCAAAAATCCCCACACGCAATATGCAAGCCACTCGTATATGACGTCATTGATATCTTTCCCGCACACACGCACCGGCTTCCTAGCTTGCCCTAATGGCCTCCTCCCTACTCTTCTGTAAGACTGAGCAGCGGCGACTGCCTCGAACCTTGTCATTCTTTCCACATACTTTGACCACTCGCGTGTAGGGGTGAAAATAGGCAAAGCTAGACCCGTGGTTTCTTTTACAGCTCTATTTAATTTTTTTAAAAAATTATTCAAAACTCTATACAATTTTATTTTCAACTCGTTTTAAATCCGTTCCTTAAATTTTATAGACAAAATAGTTAGGCCTATTACCACCCCTACTCACGTGCCTTCTGCCTAGCTGCCTACCTATTCCATTAGTTTTTCACCGTCCTTGTTGGCGATGTGGCTTACTAAGGGTCTTATCATTTCGTACTTTCGCCTGTGGTTAGTAGTTAAATTTTTAATTTTTAATCTTAAATTTAGAGTTGATTTTGACATTTGTTTTATCATTGTTTATTTTCCAGTAGATTGATAAAAAATAGATATATTAAAGTTTATTTTTAAATAATTTTTAGTTTGTAAATATGTCATTTAGCTTCTTTTTACTAATAACAAACCAGAAGATGGGCCTGTAATGCTTGTGTGTCATTGCCATCTTCCTCTCTCTCTCATCTGTTTATGCCTCTATGATGCTCTGGTCATTTGATTATGATCCCATGGCTTGGACCATATGGCGAAAATTTCCCTCAATTTTAACCACCTGATGTCTATCGAAGGTGATATTTCGATTTCTCATGGTCGGGAGGAAACAATATATCCAATGGGACAATTTGCTAGGAACAAATATGCAATAGCTTATCTTACCTCAAACGAGTGGTGTTCAGTACTTCAGCTTCACACCAGAATAAAACTAAAACATAATGAAAAATCATCGATCAACGGCCGCCTTCGAGCGAGCAACCAAACGTTCCCTATTCTCGACCGACCTGCCGAACCGAACGTGCTTGTTAATTGGCCGGCCGGGCCGGCAGAAGTCATCATCAACACAACCCTGCGTGCTCACGACAAATGCTGCTGGTGCAAAAATTGAAATGAATTTGTCCAGCCGCATACCGGGGTTCGGACCCACGTGATCTAATCCTCTGAGCTACAGACCCAACTCAAACGATATATTTATAAGTAGAAAATAGTTTATAAGAAAACTTTTACATACGTGTTCATAGCTATCTAGAAATCAAGGTTGTAAAATAAACTTCGGCGAAAAAATCTTAGAATTAACTCCAAATTTCAAATTAAAAATTCATATTTTAGTTTAGAAACATAAGTAAAAGCCAAAAGATGAAATTGTTATCTCTTCCGAGAGTAAAAGCCAAAAGACGAGGATGGTATTTTTTCCAGGAGTATCGAAAAATGACTGTTTCTCTTCTCAGCCATTTCATTTTGGGTTAAGAAGATGGAAAAATGGCTTCTCTATGCATCCAAACGCAACGCGTATGGTTCAGGTTAAGCGACGATACATATATATATATATATATATATATATATATATATATATATATATATATATATATATATATCGCGTTCTTGGCAGCCAGAATTAACGTACCCCAGTATTTTCCAACGATCGAGGTAGAGATCGTCATCAAGGTTACGTATTTTCCAGGGCATCGATCGATCGGAGGAGACGAGGGGGCGAGCGAGCGAACACCGGCCGGTCGATCGATATGGCTGATCTGAAGCTGCTGGGCGCGGTGTCCGGCGTGAGCCCGTACGTGATCCGCGCCCAGATGGCGCTCGCCGTGAAGGGCCTGGCGCACGACTACCTCCCCGAGGACCTCGCCCGCAAGAGCCAGCTCCTCCTCGACAGCAACCCGGTGCACAGGTCGGTCCCCGTCCTGATCCACGGCGGCAAGCCTGTCTGCGACTCGCTGGTCATCGTCGAGTACGTCGACGAGGCGTTCCCCGGCGCCGGCGCCGCCGCCCTGCTCCCCGCCGACCCCTACGACCGCGCCGTCGCCCGCTTCTGGGCCGCCTTCATCGACACCAAGGTACGTGCTGTGCACAGACTGTTTCTTCTTTCACTGGCCTTGCATTGCATTGCATCCGCACGTACTCGCGTGTTTGACGTGGTGATCAATCACTGAATCTGCAGGTGTTCCCTCCGTGCCTTGCAATCCTGGAGGCGGCGGCGACGAAGCCGTCGGAGGAGGAGGAGAAGGCGGCGAAGGCGAAGGAGACCGTGGAGGCGCTCCGGCTCGTGGAGGGGGCCTTCGGTGAGTGCTCCAAGGGGAAGCCATTCTTCGGCGGCGACGCCGTCGGCTACCTCGACATCGTGCTCGGGTGCTACCTGTGCTGGTTCAAGGGTGCCGGCGACATAACTGGCGTGGCGCCGCTCCTCGACGCGGCGAGGACGCCGGAGCTGGCCGCGTGGGCGGCGCGCTTCAGGGCGGCCGAAGCGGTCGGCTGCTTGGTTCCTGGGGTGGAAAAGGTCGAGGCGTACCTGAACAAGGTGCTCAAGCCGAAGTGGGCGGCGGCGGCGTCCAGCACTTAGTTTTTCATTGTCTGATCGCCGCGTCCGTCAATTCCGTCGTTGACGGCATGAAAATGCCAGCTCGAGTAACAGTGAGGTCTCATCTGTAATTTGTTCGTGTCTAAGAGTTGCATCCACTTTGTTGCTCTAAAATATTTCAGTATATTCATATGAACAATTTATCATTCTTAAGAGAGTATTTAGAGGTACCGTATTTATCAGTGTGAAATTTAATAATTTAAATACTTTATGTACATATATTTTTCAATGATGGTAAAATTGTACTATTTATAAATATGAACGCGCCACTCATCTCTGACTTTCTGAAGCTTAG
This sequence comes from Oryza brachyantha, assembly GCF_000231095.2. NCBI lineage: Eukaryota > Viridiplantae > Streptophyta > Magnoliopsida > Poales > Poaceae > Oryza > Oryza brachyantha. The sequence continues at coordinate 14,220,399 of NC_023172.2, forward strand.
TTATACAATTCTCAGAAAAAAGAGACAGGTTAGTCAAAGTTGCTAAAGTACTGTGACTTGGATCAATCGCAACCGTCCAATGCACAGTGGATGGATCAGAATTATCGCTGTGCAACATTGGATAGCTCCACACGTGCGGCCCATTATAGTTGGGCCGAGCGGAAATGAAATGCGACGGTCTGCGGCACATTATGACTGGGCCTGAACAGGACAGTCAATTACATTCGGCCCGTAGTAGTTCGGCCTTAACGGGATTGAGACTGAGGCTGCGTTTGGTAGGAGGGTGAGGATAGGTTAGTTTTCCGGTGCTTCCGGTGCGGAAAACGTAGTAATAGATTAGTACATAATTAATTAATTATTAAAAATATAAAATAAATTAATATGAATTTAAATAACTTTTATATAAAAAAATTTTGCAAAAAAATATATCATTTAGCAGTTCGGAAAGCATGTGTTTGAAAAAACGAGAGGTATAAGATAATTTATCCTGCTTGCCAAACGCGGCCTGACTCGAGGCCCGTAGTAGGTTAGCCAACTGCACACTGATGATGTGTCAATATTCTACGCACGCATGATGTTGCCAAAGTGGCAATCAACGTCAAAATGCATTTTCCCAACATTGTGCAATTTTATCATTGATCCTTAATTATCTTGGCAACGTAATAAAATACTGTCAAGGAATCCGCTTACGTTGGCACAGTGCATACATATATTCACAGATACAACCTCACGAAATGCTAATCCTATGTCGTCGACGACGACGGGCTTCCTTTCCTTCTTTTTTTTTCCTTTGCATTTTCTATAATAAGAGTGAACTCCACTGGCTTCTTACATTATGAAATGATAAAAAAACGGGTTTTTAAAGAAACCATTTAATTTTTGTTTCGGTTCTTTTAGAACCGATGACACTTTGACTTGAGTTTTGTTTCTGGTTTTTTTGAACCTATGTTTGTTTTTTTCGTGACGTGAGATGAGAAAGAGCATGGATAAATCTGCTTTTAAGTAATAGAGATGTGCGAGTGTGACCTAAGTTGTTTCTTCTTTTTTCCCCATCGATTAAGTTAGAATTGGTGGTCCTGCATGCACTGTTCACCCTCCCTAGCTAAGCCATGCTCCGGATTGCTCCCCATCCTCATGGCTTGTCCCTGATTCGGCGCTCCAGATTGCTCGAGCCATGGGATGGACGGTCCTGATTTCGCCACGTAGCACGAAACAGTGCCCCGACGAGGACGCAAGCATCTCTTTGGTCAGACATCCTGACGTTGGATGACACCTACCGGAGCACTTTTCAAGCTATTACGTCCACTCACTCGATTCCTTCGATCCAAATAATTCAACAATCTTATCAATACGTAGAAAGAAATCATTCAGAATTAGTATTAGACAACCTAACCTGCATTAATTCATGAATAATCCTGAATTCCTGATCCAATGCATGCGTACCACCACACGAAAATCTCAGTATAAATCAATCACAGTGTATGTAGGCATATGCATCCAGTCCAGAGATCAATCCAGGATAGCTAGCTCCAAGGTGAAAACTGTTTCTGCAAACCAAGCAGCTTGCAGGCAGAAATGGCGGCAGGGGCAGGAGACGAGCTCAAGTTGCTGGGCGTGTGGGACAGCCCGTACGTGAACAGGGTGCAGATCGCGCTTAATCTCAAGGGCCTGAGCTACGAGTACGTCGAGGAGGATCTCATGAACAAGAGCGAGCTACTGCTCAGCTCCAACCCGGTGCACAGGAAGGTCCCCGTGCTCATCCACAACGGCAAGCCCATCGCCGAGTCGCAGCTCATCGTGCAGTACCTCGACGAGGCCTTCGCCGGCACGGGCGCCTCCGTCCTCCCCGCCGACCCCCACGAACGCGCCGTCGCCCGCTTCTGGGCCGCCTACGTCGACGACCAGGTACGGCGCCGCCGCCGCCGCCATTGCTGTTGCGTTGAGCTCAAAGCGTACGTTCGTAACATGTGCATGCACAGGTGGGGTCGCCGTGGTACACGATCCTGTTCGCCCGAGAGAAGGAGGAGAAGGTCGAGGCGGCGGCGCGGGCCGTCTCCGCGCTGGAAACGTTGGAGGGCGCGCTCCGGGACCTCTCTGAGGCGAAGACGTCGGCGGCGCTGTTCTTCGGCGGCGACGGCATCGGGTTCGTGGACGTCGTGCTCGGCAGCTACCTGGGGTGGTTCAGGGTGATCGAGAAGATGATCGGCGTCAGGATCCTGGACGCCGCGAGGACGCCGCGGCTGGCGGCGTGGGCGGAGCGGTTCGAGGCGGCGGACGCGGTGAGGGGCGTCCTCCCCGACGACGTCGACAAGGTGATCGACTTCTTACAGACGTTCCTCCATTAGAGGGTCGTACGTGTGGTTGGTGCTCTGCTCTGTTCTACGCGAATCAGTTGTATAGAGCAGTTTCCTTTTTATGTATAAAGTCTATATGTATAATATTTAATATATAAAGTTTATATATATAATATTATGTATGTAATGTTTAGAGATATAAAGTTATATACTTTATACGTATAAAGTTTTCTGTATAAGATTCGCTGGTATGAGAACTGCGGGAACGTGTGCACATCAGATCGACCTATCCTTGAATTGTGCAGGCTTGAATAACCGATAGGCCAATTTGTCATGGCAAAGTGGGCTGAGATAGAAATGTGGTGTACCTGCAGCCCGTTATACTTGGCTGAAACATGATTGTGATCTAGATTCTAGACGTAGTGTGGGCGTTTATTTGGTAAATTCGGTATCGGTTTTCGATTTTCAACTAAATTTTGGTTATTAGAAAGTCAGGAAACAATTAGACTTGAGAAAAAAATATGGACCAAACAATTCGATCTTAGTCACAGTACAAAAATTAGCAAGTTGCATAATGCAAAATAAATCGTAGAAATTTTTGACACATAAAACATAAAAAGAATATTGGGCTGCATGTATAGGAGTAAGAATGTGAACGATTAGAGTTTAATTCTATTTAACTTAATGGATTGAAGGTTGTATTTGGGCCTTATTTAAAATCGGCCTTTCTAGTTAACCGTCGGCCAAACGAAATTTAGTTTCTCACTACTAGGACTGAATTTCTCGTCCCCGTTATTTTCGATCTAGGTCTCGGTCTTTTGCTATCCACCCCTAATTGTTGGGCTGGAACAAGGTTATACGTGTTACAATTGCATTTGAACTTGAACATGTTTATAATATACTTGTGGGCGTTGAATATTTGTCGTTAAAATTACTTCAATGTACAAAGTGGCTAATGCAAACAAATTTTACATTTTCAATTTTTCAATACGTTATTAAGAATGGTAAAATTGCTTTAAAACTTCAATTGTTTTATGATATAAAACGGGTCGTATATTTATGCATCACCGTATCGGAAACAATGCAAAACGAGCTGGCTCCCTGCCTCATCACAAACTTGGTACAAACTCTCAGTCTGAGACAAGCACTTGCACACCGGCACATGCACACGCGTGGCAATGTGTCATCTCGGTATAACATCAGTCTCACTTTGCTTTCGAGGCGCTCACGCCAAGCAGGATCAGCCTGAACTCGAGCATCTTGTCGGCGTCATCCGGCACGACGCCCTTGGCCGCCTCACTGGCGCGGAACCGCTCCTCCCACGCGGCCAGCGCCGGCGTCCTCGCCGGGTCGATCAGCCTGCGCCCAATCAGCTTGTTGATCGCCGTGAACCACCCGAGGTAGCAGCCGAGCACGACGTCGACGAACCCGATGCCGTCGCCGCCGAAGAAGGGCTTCCCCCTGGAGCACTCCTTGAAGGCCTCCTCCAGCGTCTCCAGCGCCGCGACGGCCTGAGCCACCGCCTCCGCCCTCTCCTCCTCCGTCTTGCTCCGGAACAGGATCCCCAGCCACGCCGGCCGGACCCTGTCGTCGACGTAGGCCGCCCAGAACCGCGCCACGGCGCGCTCGTAGGGGTCGGACGGCAGCACGGGAGGGCGGTCGGGCCAGGCCTCGTCGAGGTACTGCACGATGACCTGCGACTCGTTCACCGGCCGGCCGCCGTGGAGGAGGACCGGCACGGTCTTGTTCACCGGGTTGGAGGCGAGGAGGAGCGCGCTCTTGTCGGCCAGATCCTCCTCCACGTACTCGTACGGCAGCGACTTGAGGTTGAGGACGACGCGCACCCTGATCGCGTACGGGCTGCTCCAAACACCCAGCAGCTTCAGCTCGCCGCCTCCCGCCATCGCCAAGTCGATCTCACGCTCTTCAAGTCTGGAGGCTGGAGCTAGCGAGGAACTAGGAAGTCGATCGATGAGGTTTTTTTGGTTTGCCACCTACGATTCAGGCCATGGTGTTATATAGCCGGCGCCGTGCATGCGAGTGTGTGATTATGCGTGTGGATGTCCGGACTGGAGCGGGAACCTCTGGAGCCGATGTACCTGGCCAGCTTATGGGAACGATTGATCAGTACGTTGATGTCGCAAGGATGGTCGTCACCCGTGGTAAGAAGGTCAAAGTGGTATTTTTTTTCACTGTTGGTAGAAAAAAAATAATTTATAAATAAAAATTTTTATATACGCGTTCTTAACGATTTAAAAGCAAAACCTAACCAATAAGCTATTCTAAAATCAACTTTAAATTTAAAATTAAAAATTAAGTTTTACTTTATAAGAACAAGCAAAAGCGATGATACTAAGACTACAAAATTCCAATAATTTTGTCTCGCGGCAACAAGACTCTGTACTATGTAAGCTGTGATGGCCAGATCATGGAATTAAAAGCTTTTTTCAACTTTGTAATTTGTTGTGACTTATTTTATTCTTAAATGTATTTTAAGCTAGACGGTCAATTTTATATCTTAACAAGTTACTTGAATAAGACAAACAGCTGAATTATATGTCAAAGATTGAACGATGTCAAACATTTAAACTGAAGGGAGCATTTGGGCAGGGGATTAGCAGTAGCAGATAGCAACGTTCATTTTCTTGAAAGAATCTTACACTGTTTGTCGAAAGGAAAGTAGCAGCCGTAGTTAGCAGCCACCGCGGATTAGGTCTGCTAATGGGTTAGATGAAAATGGGTTAAATAAGTTGGTTTTAATTTGAATTGTGTTTGGTTGGGTGCAAATGGATTGTAACTTCAAATGGTCTGGATTGGATTGGGTTAAAGAGACAAATGGATTAGTATGGACTGGATTTGGTTAGGTTATTTTAGGTTTTAAATGGATTTAACCCGTGAAGGATAAATGGATCCTTTAATTGGATAGCTAATGGATAAGATAATAGACATATGTAGGGCCCACATATAGAAATCGACCAAAATTTGCACAAAGTGCTTTTATACATAATAGATCATCCCACTAAATTTCAGTCAAATTTGATAAACTTTTATAGTGTGAACGCGAGTTTTAAAATTTTATGTCCGAGTTTATACATATCAAATGGTGCATCCATTTTGCAAGAGTGGGTTGAATACATTTTAACCAAAAGGGTTGGTGCGGGTTGGGCTAAAATCAAAGTTGGATTGGTTTGGATTGGATCCTAATAAAAAATAATTGGTGCGGATTGGTTTGGTAGACTAATTAGAAAAAAAATAGATTAGAACAAATTTAAATTAGATTACAGTCCACTGTGAGGCTTACCGCTGATTAAGCACTACGGATCTTGTGATCCTTTAGAAAAAACGAGGAAAAGTGCCCTACAATACAATGGCATTTTACTCGGCCAAGAAATCTGCCTTCGACATGCGGCCACATGCCCTTTCCTGGCCCTTTCGTTCCATGAGGAGAGCACAGTGACACACAGTCTATCTGACCGATATAGCCGGCGGTGCGGTGGGTGACCCGACGAGGAGGCCAGCGAGCATGGCGAGGCCACAAGAGGCACGTGGTTGCGCAGAGCGACATGCATGCATGATGCCATGATGATGTGACAGGCCAAGGTGAGCAGGAGGTGGCTTGTCTATGCATGCGTCAGACGTTTGTGTCCGAAAGAGCGAACGAGCAGGCAAGGCTTGCATGTACGGATTGCTGGCCCGCTGGAGATACAGTCCGAGTGGCTGTCGGGATCCCGGGATTTTTTTTATAGTCATTTGTCATATCGGATGTTTGGCGTTAATTATGAATATTAAATATAAATTGATAATAAAACTAATTATATAAATAAAAGTTATTTTATTAGACAAAATTTTTAAACCTAATTAATACACGATTAGCAAATGTTTAGTGTAGCATCACATTCGCTAATCATGGATTAATTAGGCTCAATAGATTCGTCTCGCAAAATAGTCTAGAGTATGAGGTGAGTTTTATTAATAGTCTATATTTAATACTTTTAATTAGTGTCCAAATATTCGATGTGACAAGCTTAAAAAACCATGAGTGTAGTTCAATACTACCTTTGCCTTTGTTACGAAATAAGATTATTTTTCAATTTTTATATAATGTTTTGACTATTCGTCTTATTTAAATTTTTTTCGATTAATATTTTTATTCTTCCTAGATGATAAAGAGCATTTTTTTCTATCCTTAAGAAGGTACCCCGTGGTACCACTGTTTTACATGAAAAATTTGTTACCTCTTGATATCTTAGATACTAGAAGATACCAAATTTTACGTAGAAAACAGTGGTACCTCATGTACCTCCTCAAGAAAAAACATGAATAATTTTTATGCGTGACTAATTATTTTAATTATTATATAAATTTTTTAAATAAGACGAATGGTTTACGGTTTTTTCAGCGACGTCGGGCGCTTCACTGATTGGTGATCGCCCAATTTGTCATGGTAAAATGGGCCGGAAGGGAACTGCACTGTAACTTCGGCCCGTTACATGTAGGCCGAAATCTACGTGCGCCTGCTATAGTTCGGCCATTTTTGTTGGACTGGGCTGGAATTGTGATGTACGTATGGGACATTGTGTATGTGTGAGACGTCCAAGTGTCCAACCCATTATCTCCAGGCCGCACGCACTGGCCTGTGACGGAGATTAGGCCCGTCAGTGCAGGCTGCTGTCGTCGTTAAATCGGATTAGGCAACTAGCAGTCCAGTCAATTTCGGCTGTTCTGGGGCACACAAGTAGACCATTATTTGTCTGAACTGAAGAAATTTTCGAGACATTTTGTTATGGCGGTGACGAGTTGCCACTGTCCAGGAGCGCCTTTTTTTTTTCTCCTTTGAATGAAGTGCGTGCTAACCTCTGCGTTATAGAGAATCTAAACATGCAGAAGAGGAAGAATCATGTGCGCACTAATGTGACAGATTGGTCAGACAAAGAACATTATATTACAGTGCACCTTCCCTCCCGTTTCTGTAAAGAGGAACAAGATCCGTTATGCCTTGCCAATGGTGTCGGCTAATTGTCCTTCTTCCTATTCTCAGGTGGCTGCTCTTTTGACAAGACAAACATTTCATCCGCTACTGCTGAGACCCCTGTATACTTATGTAGAGTAAGGGCAATTTTATCGTTCTTAACAAACACATCTACGTACCAAAATTTATAATCAAAATTTTAGTGTCTTAAGATATATAAAGGACCTAGAGGTGTCAAAATTAACACCATAGGTTATGGTATCTCTTTGTACCTTTCTGAAAATGGTAACATTGTTTTCATACGATAGCATCTTTTTACTTCTACTTATATTTATAAGCTAAAATTTAAATTTTTAACTTTAAATTTGGAGTTGATTTTGGAGTTGTTTATTGTAGTTTATTTTCAGTGTTGGCTTTTAGATCACTAACAACTTGTATATATTCTATTCACAAAATATTTTTTGTTTGTAAATATGCTTTTTGATTTTTTTTCCCTAAAATTTTTACCATTCCTAAAGTGATGCATTGAGATATTCCATTTTCTAGTGCATTAACATAACACCTCAAAGCACTCCTAAATATGTGGTATCTAGGTGCTATGTACTTCTAAGTTACTATATAATTTTAAGTGTTAATTCTGATATTTAAATATACTTTCTCTAAAAATTATAAAATTGCCTTTTACGAAAAAGTCGAACGAAAAATGATTTGCGAATAAAACGTTTATATGCGTATACTTAGCGACCTAAAAATCAATGTTGTAAAATAAACTTTGATGAAAAAACTCTAAAATCAATTCTAAATTTAGGATTAAAAAATTTTAATTTTAGCTTATAAGTATAGCATAAATAAAAAGAATAGTACCACTGGACCCTCTAGCTGTCTAGCAGCCATCTACTCCAATATTATTGCCACGAGACAAAAATTATTGTCCTCTAATAATAAACAAAACAAAAACGTGAAGAACTTGACCCTCCCCATCATGGGTGACGACCATGCTTGCGACATCAACCGATCCACCGATCACCTTCGTTGGAACGACGCTCGTCCCCATGAAGCTGGCCAGGTTCATCGCCACAAGTCTACCATATGCACCCCACCCTCCCAAAATTCCCGCTCAAATCGAGTCTTCCACGCACCATCACACGGCTCCAGCTTATATATAACGCCATGGCCGGCGGATTGGTATGCAAACCGATCGAAACCTCATCGTCATCGACTTCGGACTTGTGAGATCGACTTGGCAATGGCGGGAGGCGGCGAGCTGAAGCTGCTGGGCGTGTGGACGAGCCCGTACGTGATCAGGGTGCGCGTCGTCCTCAACCTCAAGTCGCTGCCGTACGAGTACGTGGAGGAGAACCTGGGCGACAAGAGCGCGCTCCTCCTCGGCTCCAACCCGGTGCACAAGAGCGTCCCCGTCCTCCTCCACGGCGGCCGGCCGGTGAACGAGTCGCAGGTGATCGTGCAGTACATCGACGAGGTCTGGCCCGGCGTCGACGGACGCCCGTCCGTGCTGCCGTCCGACCCCTACGAGCGCGCCGTGGCGCGGTTCTGGGCGGCCTATGTCGACGACAAGGTCGGCCCGGCGTGGCTGGGGATCGTGTTCCGGAGCAAGACGGAGGAGGAGAGGGCGGCGGCGGTGGCTCAGGCCGTCGCGGCGCTGGAGACGCTGGAGGAGGCCTTCAAGGAGTGCTCCAAGGGGAAGCCGTTCTTTGGCGGCGACGGCATCGGGTTCGTCGACGTCGTGCTCGGCGGCTACCTCGGGTGGTTCACGGGGATCGACAAGCTGATCGGGCGCAGGCTGATCGATCCGGCGAGGACGCCGGCGCTGGCCGCGTGGGAGGAGCGTTTCCGCGCCGCCGAGGCGGCCAAGGGCGTCGTGCCGGATGACGCCGACAAGGTTCTCGAGTTCAGGCAGACCCTGCTCGCCTGGAGCGCCTCCAAAGCAAAGTGATGCTGAAACATACACTGACATGCCATGCGTGTCTTGAGTTTGTAATGCAGCAGGACCCCGATCCGATCCCGTTTTGTGATTGTTTCCGCCATGGCGATGTTTAATAAGTCTGTAATACGTGTGTTGTAATAACAAGGGGCAAATGCTGCTGCACAGTTTCTTTATTGATTCCTCACCATTGTTGTTTCTTTCTCAGCGAAGTGATCAGTAGCTCGACAAAAGATAAAGAGATATGTCATGGACTCCATCTAATTTCTTTATTAACGTTAACTTCTGAATATACGTTTGGTTGCTTATCTTATTTAATTTTTCAACATGTAAAATTGTAATTTATACATAAATTGTTTTTACTAGTTAATCAAATTACAATAAAATAATTAATTAATAATTATATAATTTTTAAATAAAACAAATGATCAAAACCAAATATAAAAGTTAACGATCTCAATAAAAAAAATATCTTGCTAAGATGGGCACCGCAAAGAACCGTTCCGAGCATGCTTTCAATCTTCGTGACCGGAGACCAAACATGCACGCCTGCAAAGTAGCACCTACCGGCTATGTTTTTTCTTTGGAGTAGATCGCTCTATTGACCTTCTTGCAGCTCGTAAAGTTGCTAGGAGACAGACTTCCGTGTTACCTTATAAGTATAAGTTAAAATTTTAAATTTTAATTTTTAACTTTAAATTTAAACTTGATTTATAGGTTTATTTATCAAAGTTTATCTTTTATCATTGATTATTAGAACGATAGAAATACGTATATAAGTTTTTACTTATAAATTATAAATTATTTTTTGTTTACAAATATGATTTGGCTTTTCCATCAAACAGTCCAACAACCACTACCTGTATGCAGCTGGCTCCCCGGTATATGTAGCAATTCCCTGGGTCTGCTCGAAGGCCGGGCCTGAGAAAACTAGGCCCGAGCCCAACGCCCCCACAAAATGTCAGGCCCGAGTCTGACCCAACCCCGTTTTCCTAGGCCAGGCCGAATTTGTTGGGATTTTTAGGGCCAGGTCGCCGGACAGGTCTAAACTCCGCCTCTTCTCAAATATGTAGCAAATTCTAACGTTCAATTTTTTTTTAAAGATAACTACTTATACAGCTACTACCTCGTAACAATCAACCATAATAATCTCTGATTTTAATTTCTCCACTATTTGCGCATCTCAACCAATTATAACAACCCTTATGTAATTTTATCTCTTTCGTAATCTCCGTGATAAATTTCACATTACTCATATTTTTTTGGGCCGGAGACACGGGCGTGCAGACGTCGATCGTCGATTAGATAGATCGAGGGGTGAGCGAGTGTGGACGGTTTATAGCAAATCCATTATGGTTGGGTCTGGATAGCTGAACCCGATTGCGACTATCAATTGATCAGTCGTCAAGAGGGGCCGAGACGAAGCTGAATGAAAAGTCGAAAACACACGTTCCCATCAAGCTGGCTGCGGCCCCAGACCGCCAGATACATCCATCATCGACAAGTCAGTCAACTATACACTCTCAATTTCTCGATCCAATCCAGGTTAGTTTTAGCGTATTTCACACACACTACTATCCAGTTCAGTACTACAGACTAACATTGAATCTCACAAAAGTACTGCAGAAGTACAATCTCCGTCCCTAGATGTTTGACGTCATTGATTTTTTTAATATACGTTTGACTATTCGTCTTATTCAATTTTTTTTATCAAATATGTAAAAAAATATATATACATAAAAGTATATTTAACAATAAATGAAATGGTATAAGAATAATAAATAATTATGTAAAATTTTTGAATAAGACGAGTAGTTAAATGTGTATAAAAAATCAACTGTGTCAAACTTTAGAGACGAAGAAGGGAGTAGTATAGTAGAGAATCTCGGTTGCAGCTAGTTATAGCTAGCTAAATATATAACCCCATGGCCTGACCCAAAACAAAGGCAACGTGTCGCTACGTGTTTGTTCGACGCACCCCTCGTTAGCTACCTACGTCTAGTGGCTTGATTCGGCGCTGGGAATGGCGGGAGACGACGAGCTGAAGCTGCTGGGCATGTGGACCAGCGCGTTCGTGCTCAGGGTGCGCTTCGTGCTCAACCTCAAGTCGCTGCCGTACGAGTTCGTGGAGGAGGACCTGGGCGACAAGAGCGCGCTCCTCCTCGCCTCCAACCCGGTGCACAAGACCGTGCCGGTCCTCCTCCACGCCGGCCGCCCGGTGAACGAGTCGCAGGTCATCCTGCAGTACCTCGACGAGGTCTGGCCCAACCTCCCGCCCGTGCTGCCGTCCGACCCCTACGAGCGCGCCGTGGCGCGCTTCTGGGCCGCCTACGTCGACGACAAGGTCCGGCTGGCGTGGCTGGGGATCCTGTTCCGGAGCAAGACGGAGGAGGAGAGGGCGGAGGCGGTGGCGCAGGCCGACGCGGCGCTGGAGACGCTGGAGGGAGCCCTCAGGGAGTGCTCCGGGGGGAAGCCCTTCTTCGGCGGCGACAGCATCGGGTTCGTCGACGTCGTGCTCGGCGGCTACCTCGGGTGGTTCACGGCGATCAGAAAGCTGATCGGGCGCCGGCTGATCGACCCGGCGAGAACGCCGGCGCTGGCCGCGTGGGAGGATCGCTTCCGCGCCACCGAGGCGGCCAAGGGCGTCTTGCCGGATGACGCCGACAAGATGCTCGAGTTCAGGCAGACGGCGATCGCCCTGGGCGCCTCCAAAACAATCACTCTGTGAGCATATGCTCGGTGAAAGTGCAATCGCTAGCATATCGTTTTGTTTCCGCATGGAATGCTCAATAATTCTGTAGTACATCCATCCATGATCCATGAATGGAGGTGCAGTGAACAGAGAGGTCGGGTTTCTATCTATTATTAAAAAAGTCCACCCATCCATCTTTATATATCTCCTGCGAGTATTTTTTTTTATCCTTGAGAAGATACCATTAGATATATCAGTATTTCTTGTGTAAAATTTAGTATATTTTACTCCTGCGCAAGGATGTTAACAGAATCACTTTCTGGGTAGAAGCACAGGAAACAATCCTTGCTGAGCTTTGCCAAGCTTCTAACTTCAGTGACGAACGTGCTGATGCAATAGGTTAATTGATTCGGACGCTTGACAAAAACTTCACTCTCACCGGAGACCGAACACGTCCTGATGCGAACATGTCAGCTCTGTTTTTCTCTTGGATTTGACATCACTCTCTTGACTCTTCCGACAGGAATACCTATATATCTTCTCGGTAATTTTTTCACTAAAATGGCATGAGTATAATAATGGGATAATTATAATTTAATTACAATGTAACTAACGTATAATTACCAATGTAACGGTATATATAAGTATGCAAGTCTCACGTAACTTAAAAAATAATCATATCTCAGTACTAGTTACATTATAATTACATACTAGTTAAACATATAATTATATTATAGATATATTCATATGATTTTAATGAAAAAAAGATCACGAGAATTTTTAGCAAAACTACTTGCTAGTAGGATGGGGAGCGTTACTGTAACTAACATACGGCCCATTTAAGTATGGCTAGCTGGAACGAGATTGTAAGCAACGTTCGGCCCATAAAAGTTGGGCCTAAACTGTATTGTAATTTGCGAGTGGGCCATACTAATTGGGCTAGAAATGGACTTTTAGCCCATATCAATTGGTCCAGGACGGCATTGTAAGTTGTAACTTGCGTGTGGCCATTGTGAGGTGGGCTGGAATGGTAATGTAACTCAGCAGAGAGAGATGCGGCTTGGTTTGATACCCAAACTTGCCCTACCATTTTTTTTAACTTGAATAACACATACGTTAGTTTGGATTAGGGCCAAACAATTGGTAGAGCATATATCAAGTTTGGCCATATTCTAGAAGTTTATTCACCATGCAATCAAAATTTAGCTTTATTTGGTAGCAATGCAAACATGAACCGGCTTTAAATTGGTAGTGCCAAATTTTGCCTACATTTTGACAAAACCAATAAATTGGTAGGGTGGAGAACCAAACAGACCAATCATTCACACCCCCATTTTGGCTTATCCTTATACTTATAAGCCAAAATTTAAATTTTTAACCTTAAATTTAGAGTTGATATTAAGAGTTTTTTCATCCAAAATTTATTTTCCAGCCTTGGATTTTAGATCATTATGAATACATATATAAATTTTTCTTCATAAATTATTTTTCGTTTGTAAATATATTGTTTGACTTTTTTCATGCAAAAACACAAACAATCAACCCTCAACATGTACCAATAAATTGGTAGGGTAGAGAACCAAAGACCACCATTCTGTATTTCAACCAGCGTTTGCGATTCTACGACTTTTTAGAAATAGGTCCCCGTTTTCTTGACCTCTTGTTAAAAAAACAAACGAATAATAATTTACGAACAAAATATTTTTAAATGTGTTCTTAAACGAGGTAAGAGAAAGGTTAAAAATAAACAATGATAAAGAAAACACTAAAATAAGAGTCTTGTTGTCAATGAAAGCAATGAGACTATGTCACATATCTGCCTATCTCGTGTTGTGAGCTAAAAAGTACCCACCAGGGGGTTTCCAAATTCAATATTGAAATTTAAATTTGTATAAATCATCCAGTAAAAGAATATAAAACAATGTAGTTATGCTCAGCCAACAAGCTGGAATAGCTCAGTTGGTTAGAGCGTATGGCTGTTAACCATAAGGTCGGAGGTTCAAGCCCTCCTTCTAGCGAATTTTAATAAAAAATTTGTGACACTTCCAAACGTGACAATTTTTTTTAAAAAAAAGTTAGAATTTTTGCCCTCTTTTCTAAAAAAAAAAATTGGCACACTTACAAACTTGCAGACGTGACAAATCTTTTTTAAAAAGTTAGAATGTTTGCCCTCTTTTCTAAAAAAATTGGCACACTTACAAACGTGACAATTCTTTTTTTTCTAAAAAAATTACACACTTACAAAAGCCTCAGATCTGACTAATAGAGCGCATTTTTGTGTGTTTGTTTTCCTTCTAGCGCTTTTGTTTTTCTTTTAAGCCCTAGATGGGGTGACTGTATATACTAGAAGAGGTAGAAATAATTACAAGGTGCTGTGGACTAGCCCACCGCATGAGAAATAATTACAAGGTTCAAGCCCTCCTTCTAGCGAGTTTTTTATAAAAAAATTGTGACACTTCCAAACGTGACAATTTTTTTTTAAAAAAGTGAGAATTTTTGCCCTCTTTTCTAAAAAAAAATTGGCACACTTACAAACTTGCAAACGTGACAAATCTTTTTTAAAAAGTTAGAAATTTTTGCCCTCTTTTCTAAAAAAATTGGCACACTTACAAACGTGACAATTCTTTTTTTTTCTAAAAAAATTACACACTTACAAAAGCCTCAGATCTGACTAATAGAGCGCATTTTTATGTGTTTATTTTCCTTCTAGCGCTTTTGTTTTTCTTTTAAGCCCTAGATGGGGTGAAGAGGTAGAAATAATTACAAGGTGTTGTGGACTAGGCCACCGCATGAGAAGTGAAGGGGGGAGTGGAAGCTAGGAGCGGCACAGAAGGTGCCTAGGGCCTATAAGTCTACATTACGTTACATGGTCACTCTCTACGTTGTGGGGCGTTAGTTCTAAAAGACCATTTGCCCCACCCGTCCACCAATTGATGATTTCTTCGTAGATGCGGTTGACCAGGTCGTTGATGGATTCTTTCCTGTTGAAAACTCCATTGTTGCGTTCCTTCTAGATTTCTCAAGAGATCAGGATCATAGCGATTTTAGGCCACCCCTCATCCGTTTTGGCGTTGTGATGATTTTGTTGCACAACCAGTCCTGCAATGGGGAGGCGTCATCCATGCATAGCTCGAGGCTCTCTATCCTATCCTAGATGTCACTCTAAACCCGCTTAGTCACTAAGCATTTCTTGAAGAGGTGGTTTATCATCTGCAGTAACATAACCGACAGACATATTCATTAGGCCATTGACGTTGTTGTAGTCGATCTGCTGTCCATACGTGGTTTTTTAGCATTAGCCATACGAAGAACTTGCATTTGTTTTTTTAAATACACACTTACAAACGCCTCACGATCTGACAAATCGAATGTATTTTGTGTGGTTTGCTCTTGAATTTGAATAGCAGTACCTGCAGGTAAAATTCGCACACGGATACGGATGAACCTCGACACAGCGTTCCAGAGGCAAGCTCAAGTGCCTATTGACAAATCTGAAACAGAACGAAAATTACACGTGACAAAAAAAAGTGGACTGTAAAATCGAGGTGACAACACACCCAAGAATGAAACAACAACGGATCACGAATTTGGTGCTATACTCCTCTGACCGTATCATGAATTCATGGTGTCCTGTTAATTCCTCGTCTGCTGATAGGTGAGCATCTGTGCAATCAAATCTGTTAGTTACGAACTGCCTCTGATGGATTCCAAGAACTGCACCACCTCGGCCATGGCCGACCGCCGTGCCGGCGTCTCGGAGGTGCACACGAGGCCTAGCTTCAGCACCTGCACCAGCTCAGCCTCGACGAAGCCTCTCAAGCTCCGGTCGAAGCAACCTGAAACCGTGCCGGCCTCCAGTGCCTCCCTCACGTAGTCGCGCAGAACCACTGCCGCCGCCGTGCCGTGTCCATGTGTGCTCACCGGCTTCCGCCCCGTCACCATCTCCAGCAGCACCACCCCGAAGCTGAAGACGTCGCATTTGTCGCTGAGCCTCGAGCTCGCCGACGACGCTAGCTCCGGCGCCACGTAGCCGGCGGCGGCAGTGTGTCGATTGCTCGGTTCAGGGAGAAGCTTGACCAGCCCGAAATCCGACACCTTCGCTTCGTGCTCCATGTCCAGCAGGATGTTTCTTGACTTGATGTTGAGGTGCAGGACCTGAGGCCTGCAGTCATGGTGGAGGTACGCGAGCGCGCGTGCCGTCGCCACCGCGATCCTGAACCGCCTGTCCCAGGACAGACCGCCGCCGGCGCCGGCGCCAGCGCTGCCCGCTGGGATTGCGCGGCGACGGTTGCCGTGGAGGTGGTCGTACAGGGTGCTGCCACTGTCGACGAACTCTGACAGAAGCAGCTGCGTTGAGGCTGACCAGTAGTAGCCATGGAAGGCGACAAGGTTGGGGTGGCTGAGCCCACGTAGCCTGCCCATCTCATGCTCAAACTCCTCCTGGCTCCTGATTCTCCCCAGCGTCTCCAGTTTCTTGACGGCGATGGAGACGCCGCTCTCGAAGCTGGCCTTGTACACGGCGCCGATTGAACCGACGCCGACGAGGCAGTTCTTGTCGAGCACCGCCTTGGTCCCGGCCTCCCAATCCTCGTACCTCGAAGCCAAACTGTTCTTCCTAAAAAGCACCATCTTTCCGGTGATGACGGTTGATCCCGGCGACACAATCGCCGCGCTGTCGGAGACGAGGATTTCCTCTTCGTCGTCGTGCTGCTCCCTCCTCCTCTTGTACGCCTTAATGTTCAACGCAGATATGATGCAGATCCCGACGAGTATGGCGGCTGCGATGACAATGGCAACTATCACCGGCACGCCCAATCGCATTGTGTTCCGGCCTGGACAGGCATGGTCCAATGGCGGACCACAGAGGAGTGGGTTGCCCATGAATGCAGTTGGGCCGAACTGCTGCAGCAATGGAGAAGATGGGATTGCGCCGGTGAGGTTGTTGAAGGACACGTTGAAGTGAGCCAGGCTGGAGAGGCCGCCGAGCTCCGGCGGGATCACGCCGGACAGCGCATTCTCCGAGAGATCGAGGAAATTCAGGTTCTTGAGCTGCGAGAGAGTCGCCGGGATGCCGCCGCCGAGGCCTTGTCCATTGGCCGCAAAATTCAGAGCCATCAGGTTGCGGCAATTCGCCACGGTTTCCGGCACCGTGCCGGTGAGCTGGTTCCCTGACGCGTCGAGGAAAGCCAACCTGTCACCGCATGTCGGGATGCTTGGGATTTCGCCGGCGAAGGTGTTGGAGGAGACGTTGAAGTAGGTGATGTTGACGAGGGCAAGAAGGCCGAACGGCGCGGCGCCGGAGAAGTTATTGCTCCCGACGTCGAACACGTCAATACTTCGGCAGCCGTCGAGCTTGTCGTCAATGGTGCCGGAGAGCGAGTTGCTCCGGACAGAAATGTAGCTCATCTCCGGCGGCCCGCACACTTTATCAGGGAGCTCGCCGACGAGGTTGTTGTAGGAGAGGTCGAATCCGGCGAGGCGCACGCAATTGCCGATGCCCGGCGGGACGCGGCCGGTGAGCGCGTTGTGCGCGAGCGAGACGTAGCGGAGGCGGGGACAGGCGCCGAACAGAGCCGCCGGGATCTCGCCGAAGAACGCGTTGTAGGAGAGGTCGAGCAGCCGTAGCATGGGGAACGAGCCAAGAAACGCCGGTATCTCCCCGGAGAGCGCGTTCCCGCTGAGATTCAGCTTGTGGAGCGTGGCCGCGAGCCCCACGAAGCTCGCCGGGATCACGCCGGAGAGGCGGTTGCCGAAGAGCGAGACGGACTCCAGCGCGGGGAGCCGCGCGAGCGACGGGGACAGCACGCCCTCCAGCTCCGCACCGTGGAGGCGCAGCCGCTGCACGGCGCCGGACGCCGGGTCGCAGGACACCCCGCCGAAGTCGCGGCACGGGTCGCCGCCCACCGTCCAGTTCGCGAGCGCGGCGCCTGGGTCCACGGTCACTGCGGACTTGAAGTCCAGCAGCGCCCGCGTCTCCGCTGCCGTCGCCGCGCCCACCGCCGCGGCCCAATTCAGCAGCAGCAGCAGCAACAACACCGGCAGCGCCGCCGCGGCAGCCGCGCGCGGCGAACGCCTCATCTCGGGGTCAACCGCCGCGCCATGGCACCGCGCGCATCGCTCCGGCCACGGCGCGATTAGCTGGACTTCTACTAGATCGAGGTATGTGTAATTAGCAGCGAAATGGCAGCCGCACAGTGATGTAATTTAAGCTTGCTTTTGGTATTTATAGTCGAAATTTGGAAATCGCCGTCGCGTTTCTTGGTGGGAATTTGAGGGAAATAAATCCAAGAAGATGGACACTGCTGACAGCGCCAATTTGCCGGCTGATAAGGGGCGTTTTAATCAACTTACTGCATAGAGCTTTTTTCCTATACTTAAAAGAGATATCATGAGGTATCACTCTTTTCTAAATAAAATTTGGTATTAAAAAGTGATACCTCTTGATATCTTTTTTAAGAATGGTAAAATTACTCTACTGCATATGACTTTATAGGAACTTTCTACATCAGCATCAGTTAGGTCTATTTTCAGCTTAAAAATATAAAAACATTTAATTCTTTCCCTATATGGAATTCTGTCGATTATCCGGTTAGAACGCGTCCTAAGCTGAAGCTTACTCTCTTTATTGGAAAGAAAGATGCAGTTTACTCTGCAGTGCGATCTGAATTCTGAAGGGCACATCTTTTAAGTAATCACTAACCAAATTTCAACCTTTCTTCTGAATTTTCTGGTTCAAAGTGTAGTGGACACCTGAAAACCAACATCATGTGGGTCGCTTTGCCTTTACGTTGCATGGAACAGAGAACCAAACCTGCAGCGTGCTCATGGCCTCATGGTGGATAGTTCAGGCTGCAAACGATTAGATAATAATCACAGTCAATCAAATTGCTGCAGTACTTACTACTGATACCGATCACTCTGCAGAAACTAGCAATTTCAGACGAACACTTTTAGTTTCAGACTTTCAGACAATCAGCAGGATGATGCGATCAAACTGGAAGTAAATTCCAGTCGATCGGTTGGCCTTTGAATGCGAGCATTAAGGCCCCCCCAGCCTGGCGTCCCCTCACCGTTGGAAGTTATTGTGCTCGCTCCGATGTGGGAGAGATCGGAGCCGGGAACGCAATGATTCTGTCACCGACTGATGAACGAGAGAAACTCATGGCCAGGGGCAGCCAACCATTTCGGTCCCGTTTAGATAGGAAAAATTTTTGGAAGAAATGTCACGTCGGATGTTTGACTAGACGACGGAATGAGTTTTCGGACATGAATAAAAAAACGAATTTTATGGCTAGTCTAGAAACCGCGAGATGAATCTTTTGAGCCTAATTATGCCGTCATTAGTACATATTGGATACTGTAGCACTTATGGCTAATCATAGACTAATTAGTCTCAAAAAATTCGTCTCACGATTTCTCACATAACCGTGCAATTAGTTTATTGATTCATCTATACTTAATGATTCATTTATATGTCTAAAGATTCGATGTGATGTTTTTGGGAAAAATTTTAAAAACTAAACAAGCCCTTCAGTTTGTCCTTGCGTCCGAGGGAGGTGGCTGGCAGCACAGGGAGGAAAGCCTCCTGGCGGCTGTCCGTGCCAGTACGCAGCAGCATCGAATCGAACAGGTTGTTGGTTGTTTGCGTCGTGCTGGCACTGCGCTGCTGCAGTTTTTTGTTTGATTCTGGTGTTGTTGTGCACTCTCAAACTGTAGTATAGCACTGCAGCTCCATGAAGGGAAGGGCCATTCTTCCATTAAGGATGTTCTTTTGTGGTGAAGAGGATGAAGATGATCGAGTGCGAGGGACGAGATGCTTATTGGGCCTTGCTTTGGTTCTTGCTATCTACATGGGCTGATTTTATATCCGGCCACCAAGTTGGGCCGTAATATGCAGTTAGGTGTCTGACAGATTTTAGGAATCAAATTCAGTTCTGACATGTTTTAGACTTTCTGTTACTTGCAACAAAAACCTCGATACTACTCCCTCGACCCTAAAATATAAATTTATGTGATTTAAATTTATACAGCATTTTTCACTGATTAATATGATTTCAATTATTACAATAACTTCAGAACCAATCTGATACTTAGATCGAGTACAATAAGTAATATAAAAGGATCCTAAAAATTAACATGTTATATTTATGTTTATATGGAGGAAAAAGAAAATGAGAAAAAAAACGGCCTATGAATTTATAGCCAGCTACAACAGACTTAAAGAACAACTTTAATAATATAGTCAACTACTGGCACCAATTCATATATAGTCAATCTAATATCTAATTCATACCATGGCTACCCACAAAACATAGTAGTTCCACATGTCATACACATTGAGTCCTAGAGTCTGTACTGTAGCTGGCTATAAGTCTGTATCTCATTGTTCTTCTCTCTTCTCTTATTTTCTTAAATATGTTTATAGTTGGCTTATAGTTTGCTATTATACATGCTCTAAGACATTGAGTATGTAACCCCAAATTCTCTCGTTTTCCACGCACGCGCTTCCCAAAGTACTAAATGATGTATTTTTTACAAAAAAATTTTATAGAAAAGTTACTTAAAAATCATATTAATCTATTTTATTTTTATAACTAATAATTAATTAATCATATATTAATATATTACTATATTTTTCATGTCAAATAAACATCATCCCCTATGCCGAACACAATCATGGTATATGTTTCTATGTAACTATTATATAAATTAATTCTATATTAGATTTTGGAGCTAGCTGTTAGCTCAGCTTTTATATTGACCTTGTTGTTAGAAAATAAATCTAATCAATTCAAAATTCTGAAATAGATCACTAAAGTGATTAAAATACAATATTTTAACATATGCTTAGTGTATGATAAATAGTTTAGAAATAATTATATTTTCGAACCTAAATAGTAATCTCCAGTTCGACGGCCATTCCGTTGGAATCAGGTCCACGATTCCACAAAAAAAGCCAAAAAATTGTATGCGTCGTGTTAGGATTTCAAACGAACGAGTACCAGACCAAGATTCAGGAAGAACAACAGCTGAACGAGCCCCTCTTCAGCAGGAGTCCACCTTCCCGGAGACGGGAGACCCAGACGGCGAGCGCCGTCCGCCGCGTCGGGGTCGAAGGCGCCCGCTCAATCTGGATCTCAACCCTCTCAAAGACGTCGGCACACTCCAATCCCTCGGCCAATGCACAGAGGCGGCGGCGAGCAGATTTTAGCAGCAGCGACGGCGACGGCGACGGCGACGGCGACGGCGGCACCGGGTTGTCTCCATCGCGACGAACCGTTCGATCTGCGTGGAAGGGGATCCGACGGCTTCAGTACTGGAACGAACGAGGTCAGTGGCTCTTTTGCGAACTAGTCCTTGATTTGTATCGCTAGTTCGTTACCACAGTGATAGTAGAAATCATGGTTTTTTTTTCATTTGACAAAAATAGAAATGGTGGGTTTTGCCACCTCCATCCTAAAATATAACAACATACTCCCTCATGTCTTTTTTTTATTTGACATTATTGATTTTTAAATATATGTTTAACCGTTCGTCGTATTTTTATTCTTTGATAAATATGTAAAATTATAAGTCATATTTAAACTGTCTTTACAAATAAATAAAATCACAAAAAAATATTCTATTCATTTTTAATTTTGCATTTACGTGCGATTGTTCGTCTTATTCATAAATTGTATATAATTATTAATTAGTTTATTATGATTTGATTTATTTCTAAAAAAATTTTAAACATGACTTATAATTTTGCATATTTACACAACTTTTAAATAAAACGAACTATTGAACTTAAATTTAATTGCGTCAAATAAAAAAATAGAGATAAGTACACCGTTAGATACCACGTAGTACTGTAAATCTGAACAAGTCCAAAGGTGCATTGTGTGGTGTGTAACCTTGTACTAGGTTACTTATATTTTGTGGTCCAGTCTTGATAGTTTTGCAGGGTGGAGAGGCAGTTTGATCGACAACAGGTCGTTCTGAAAGAACAAAGAACATTCAGAATATTACTGCCGGATGCTTTGCCCGGACATACGAGATTACAAGTTACACAAGCAAAATGCGGAGACATCAATACTGAAAGGCGAAAAAACAAATGGGTTAGGGGAAAAGGAATTTCTTCGGATCGTCTAAATTTCTAACCATTTTTTTCTGTATGGCACTCAGCACCTAGATGCATCATCCCTCGAAGAACACTCATTTCGACTCGTGATTCCTCGCCGCGCCATTCTGCTCTGGCTGCTCCAGCTGATAGAACGGTATCTGCTCAGCCTGCTGCTGCTGCTGCTGGTTGTGCAGATCAAGCATCTGGCTCTGACAACGGAGCTGGATTTGGTGTGCTAGGTTGCTGGACGAGCTCGTGTCGCCGACCTCATTCGCCGCGAGTTTCAGGCGCTGCACTTCAGCTGACAGTGCCTCGTTCAGTGCTGTTCAATGCGGAACAAACAATAATCGCTGGTCAGAATTCAGAACAGTTTTTCGGTTCCTAGCATGGATGATGCACATGTGCTCCTACAGTTCGTTGATATGTACAGGCTTCCCGTTGAAAGTTCGACCTAATGCATGCTCCCAATCTTGTGGAGCTGTCAATTAACAGGCAAACACGGGATTCATAGTACCAGGACTGAAGATTTTTTTCAGTACTTTTTGCAATTGAGTTTATCTTAAGACATTTCTTTCAAAAAAAAAGTTTATCTTAAGACTTCCTATCCCTTTGTGACATGGCTAGTGCCCATCAACATCGTGGCATGAAGTCATGAGCTAAGCAAGAGGTTATTTGTCCGTGTTAACGAGTGGAGTATTTCTCTTCATTGATACGAGAAGGACCCAAAAGATGGCGACGAAGCCGATGTCTGACGAAGTCGCCTCGGAATTTGATTACCCCCCAACACATTCTAAATTGCTCCCCACTACATGCTGGCGACTAAATAGCAATCACAGGACAATGTATCCTCGATTATAAAACAGCCAATTCTTGGGAGAGTTGCTAATCGTACTAGACTAGGAATACATGGCAACGACTAAGTGCCAAATGCCAATATCCAAGGCAACCGCAATGATACATACATACGCCTAGCCACGACCAACAAGGTTTGGAAGTTAGGTGCAAGCAAATGGACATCAAGTTTCAAGTTGATATTCAGACTTCTGAATGTTTGTATCATGTGTATCCAATAATGCATAAAAAGATCATTTTTTTATGCAGCTACATTTAGATCACATACATGTACCTAGGTTACATGTGAAAAAAATAATAATCTGGAAATGGAAGATCATTGCTCACCGTCGCGCAGCTGTGCCTGCTGCTCCATGGACTGCAGCCTGAACTTGAGCTCGTTGTTCTGCGTGGCGAGCCCTGACGAGTCGCGCTGCAACGAAAAGAATCAAAACTGTAACCTTTTGCACCAAATTGATTCTGATTTTTTAGTAGTGATCCTAGAACATTGGCATCAGAACGGAGATCAAAGATGTACCTGCAAAAGAGTGAGCTGCGCGGACAGAGTTGTGGCCTCCGTCTGCAGGATCTGCACCTTCTGCTCCAGCTCCGCAATGTACCGCATCCGCCGCTCCTTGGACCTCGCCGCCGACTGCCTGTTGGCGAGCACCCTGCACACGCAAGAAGAGGCAAAATTTCAGCTCCGGTTCAGTGCAGCAATCCATTGTGTTTGATAAGTTTGTAGCTTGTGCCAATGTGTAAGCAAGAGAGCCTACCGCTTGACGCGCTTGGGGTCGGCGAGGGCCATCTCGGCGAGCTTCTCGTCGGCCATGATCCGCTTCATCTCGGCGGGGGTGAACTCGCCGCTGCCGAAATCCAGGCTGAACTTGGCCGGCTCCCCATTGGCGGCGAAGCTCAGCTTCCCCATGAGGCTGTCCATCGACAGGCTCCTCGCGTGCCGGGCCGCAGGCTCGCCGGCGGCGTTCCGTCTCTTCTTGCCGGCGGCCTCGCCGCCCCAGAGGAGGACCTGGCTGTCGGCGCCGACGTAGTCCTCGGACTCGTTCTCGCTGCTGTCGGCGCCGTTCGTCCGCATGCTGCTCCCGCGGCTGTCCCCGTCGGAGTTGTTGTTCAGCCCGTCAGCCGCCATTCCCTCCATGCTCATGTACGCATTGAGCAGGTCGTCGCCGGCGCCGACGCCCCCGGGGAGTGCCCAACCGGCCTCCACCTTGGGCGACGGCGGCGGCAGCTGCGGCTGGAAGTACCCGAACGCGACGTCGCTGCGGGAGCGCCGGTGCGCCTTGCGCGGCGGCAGCCCGACGCGTGCCGCGTCGTCCATGCACACGTCGCCGCCGCCATGCGAGGAGTGGGACGTCGCCGCCGCGGCCGCCGCGGGTGGAGGCGTCGGTGGCAGCCCCGCCCGCTGCTTGCTTCCCTGCTGCTGCGCCTGCGCCGGCGCGTAGGACGACGCGTGCTGGGCGTGGCGGTGGTGCATCATCGTCAGCTCGTTGGCGGTGTTCATCACGCTAGGTGTAAGGCGGGATGCTCCGGGCTCCGGCGGTGGCGGTGGCGGTGGCGTTGGCTCCGCGCACGGACGAGCACGACGCGGTTTTGGAGCGAGGAGTGCACGTATTTAATTGTTGCGTGGGCAAAGGCTGAGGAGGCTTTTCTGCCGGGCGGTGAGGCTGAGGCTGAGGCCCCCGTTTCTTTCTGCGATTCCGCAGCGGCAGCCGGCAGCCGCAGCATCTTCGGTCTCCTCGCCAACCTCACTTGGATCCTTCGAATGTTTGAAACCGAACTGTTTTCTCTGTAAAAACCCCGTAAATTTTATTCCTGCTTTATGGCTTCTTTGAAAACGCTGGAATTTTTCAGACAAAAACAACCAAATTTCTCCAAACCATATAAGATATTAATGGACTGACACCGCAAGCTGGGACTCAGATTGGTCTGAATGCATGTCTGGATCAGGAGAATTCGGGTGTGCATCGTGCATACTACTGCATACTAGTCCATGTCGAGGATATGGTTTACTACTATTTCTACGTTTGTCAGGATGAGCTGCCATGTTGTACTGTTTAGTACTTACTGTATCAGGTACTGAAGTTTAATTTTGTCACTGCTGATGGTGGGGCATTGCCTTGGTTGAGAAGTGATGGCCAGTACAGTTTTAGGCAGTGCGGCACTGATATATTCTGTTATCAGAATGTGTGATCAATTCGATCACTCACCCTTTGATCTGATCGAGGTTACTTCCGTACATGAGTTGCAATCAAACTGTTCTTTTATACCATCATACTAGCTAGTTTAATTCTTCGTACTAAACCAATAAGAATGTTGTATTCGTTTCCACCGAGAAATTTTTGTGGTCAAATTTTCTAACCTCCTAAACAATATGTTTCGTGCAAAAAAAAATTGTATAAAAAGGCTCATCATGTGGCATTATTATTGGTTGAGTCATTATTTAATTCTTAGATATCAGATATCCCAAACATCTCATTTTTATGGCATCTTCCCCCTGTTCGTTCGGTTCGAATAGGTACTTCTCCAGCAAACTAATTGTAAGCTTTCAAAACCATCACCTCTTGTTCGTTCCATTTCCGTCGTCACTTTCGCTTTTTCTCAGCGGACTAGTCAAAAACACGCATAGTTTGGCCGTGGATCTTTGGTGTTCTTGGTCGACACATCACGTGCCAAATGGTGCCGTGCTATTACCTCATCGAAAATGCCGGGGTGACACTGTTACAGAGCTGAGAAAGAAAAAAAGGAAAAGGCCGAGATAGATCGATGTGCCATCGTCATCTGACAGAGACTACTTCACAAATTGTAGAATCATTAAGCACAGTGCATCACATTAGCATTCACCTCACTCACTGTGTTGGAGTTGAACTTGTCCGGGAGAATATGGCTCAGTGTATGTGTATGTGTATGTATTGTGCAGGAAGCGTGCATGTCACATGCATTTGATCAGAAGAAGATCGAAAGGAGGAGAAGCAGGATGCTCTGCTCGGTATGGAAGCCACTTTTCATGGCTGGAAAAAGATTTGAAAGTGTCTTTGGGAAACCGTGTGGAGCCCATTCGCTCTAATGGTGGGACATGCAGAGGTGATCTTTGGTATCTTATGGTTTGAAAGTCAATCAACATATTTATAAAAAGAAAAACTAATGTATAAATAAAATTTCCATGTACATGTTTTATTGACCTAAAAAATACTTAAAAAATAAAATATGATCAAAACACTCTAAAATCAATTATAAATTTAAAGTTAAAAATTTAAAATTTAGCCTAGCGTAAGAAGCAGTGAATAGATGAGGCAAGGGTCCGTATCGTCTGCCTTGGATGATAACGGCAAACTTTGCTGTTTCTTCATCTAGGCCAACCATTCAGCCATAAACGGCTGCACACATTGGTTGTAGCAAACTGATTAGTTAGTACCCCAGGTGTTTATCTCCGTTACAACAACGATAGCTGTATGTCATCTTTTGGTTTTTTTCGTGCAAAAATGAAATGACATATTTGTAAATGAAAAATAATTTATAACTAAAAAAATTATAAACATGTTAGCAATCTAAAACGAAGTCAAGAAAATAAACTATAATAAAAACCCTAAAATTAACTTGAAATTTAAGACTGAAAATTTAAATTTTAACTTATAAGAATCATCATGAGAGAAAATACAAGGATGAAACAAATTTTCGGCAGCAAAAAGTGTGCGGAGACGAAACGCAGATGTAGATTGATCTATATCTAATCTATGTTGAACCAGTACCAAGAAGAAAAATAGCCAAATGAAGAAAATCCTTCATTGATGGAGTGATCCTGCAGTCGTATCAAACAAGTAATTAAGCGATGCAAGCAACTTCAATCTCATTTCGCTAGCATCTTTTCACTTCTGCTTCTACTTATACGACAAAAAATTAATATTCAATATTAAATCTAGAGTTGATTTTGAGGATTTTTATTCCAGTTTATTTTTCAGCCTTGGCTTATAGATCACTGTAAACATGTATATAAAATTTTGTTCATGTTTGGAAATTTATTTGTTGATTTTTTAAAGATGAAAACTGTTTTATTCTCTCCAAAAGTTATTTTGGAGTAGCTACTAATTACGACTTTAGAGGGGACAGTACGTGCAGCCGTTAATGGCAGAATGGATGGCCTAGATGAAGAAACGGCAAAGTTTGCCGTTATCGTCAAAGGCAGACGATACGGACCCGGGTCCAGAGGTCGTCAAAGAGAGAAAAAGCATGGTGCAGAGAGGATATGGCCTTGACTTCTCTTCCATCCTGTGTCGAGCAGTAGCGCTAGAACATTACATCACCGTGCTGTTCACATAAACATGTTTTATTTATACGGAAGTACTCTGTACGTATACTCCCCCGACGGATCCCTGATTGGGTGTCTAGAAGGACATGCCGTGCCGTGCGTCTGAGCTCTCCGCCGGGCCGCGATGCCGGCGGCGGCGACGACGACGGGATGTAGAAATTCAGGGGTGGGTCGGGGGGGTTTCGCATCGGCCCGTGGCCCGTGGTGACGTTTAGCTGGACGGTTTTAATTTGTTCGGCTCGGACAAAGTGATGGCAGGAGGGTGGCGCGCCACGACGCCGCGAATGGTGGGTGCTAACCGATGCCTGCGCTGCTGCCCGGATCGATAGCGACGCGGCCACAAATCAAGCCGTGCGCCCGCGGCCGTGCGAGCCACGTACGTAGACGTGCCCCTCCAGTCCACCCACGGCTCCGCCATATGTATGCGCGTTGGTGCCTCGGGGTATGCGCGCGCGTCTCTACCGCAAAACCGGTACTACAGTGATTTACATTTGATTATGACACTAAAACACGATCAATGTATATTAGAGAGAATCGAATAAATAACATTGACAATTACAAGTGTCCAGTTTTAAGAAGTATAGTCAGACAAACGGCTTTGTCCCTGAAATATTATCAACGTATCATTGTTAGGTTTTTATTAAAACGTTTTATGTTAAATGCTGCAAAAACACTATTTTACCTCTCTAAATTAACTAAAGGAGACCCTGTATTTTCCTCATCTACCGTTGGTAATTGTCGAGCTAGTAGGCTAGCGGTTGATTGAGGTGGTGTTTGGTTCTTTAGGCCTTGTTTAGTTCCAAAAACTTTTCCCAAAAATATCACATTGAATTTTTGAATATCTAAATGAAGCATTAAATATATATAAACATTAAAACTAATTACACAGTTATGGAGGAAATAGTGAGATTAATCTTTTAAGCCTAATTAGGATGTGATTAGCCATAAGTGCTACAGTAACCAACATGTGCTAATGATGGATTAATTAGACTCAAAAGATTCGTCTCGCGGTTTCCAGGCGGAATCTAAAATTTGTTTTGTAATTAGACTATGTTTAATACTTCAAATATGTGTTTAAAGTTTTGATACGATGTTTTTGCAAAAATTTTTTGCAAACCAAACAAGACCTTAGTTTCAGAACTAAAAATTAGTCTTTGGACTAAAATCTTTAGTCCATACTTTAGAGAGACTAAAAGCGCAAGGAGATAGAGTTCTACCGTGGGTGCATGTATAAAAGAAAATTTTAGTCCGAATAAGTATCTCTTGAAAGACTAATAGACTAATATAATTTTAGTTCCTCCTATTTATGTTGTTAAGGACTAAAAAAAATTAAAGTGGATGAACTAATGGATTAGTTATCTAAACTAAACAAGGCGTAAGACCTATGAATCGAGTGTTACAAATTAGGTTTGAGGGTATTTTAGGCATTTTGATTGAACGAATGGGAAGGAACGTATGAAAAACCTAACGACAATAATATTTATGTGATAGAATCGTTTGTTAAATGGTATTTTGTGAAATTTATACTCATCAACAATATTTTTAAAAAATTGAATGATTGCGAATGATATATCGTGAATTTTCTCTTTCTAGTAACGATGATCAACTGGATGCTACATTCTCGAAGCATCGATTATAAGTGCTCCATTAGGATGAGTTTGAGACGATAAATCGATTATAGGTAAAAAAAACGAGGTGAGTCATTATGGTTAATTAAATAGTACTTAATTCAAACGTACATAATACGCTAATATGATTTTTAAATAATTTCTATAACTTTTTTTTAAGAAAAACATACCATCTAAAGTAGTTGCAGAAACATATACGAGAAAACCGAATGATTTCTCGCCCGTTTCGCTCACACATTGCCATATGGCGAGAGCGCGACCAGGCCGTACTGGCGCGATCGAGTCTTACCCGTTCTGGTGAGAAACGATTTCGTACTATCGGTATCTCGAGATATAAAAGAAGAGTGTTTTCTCATTTTTTTAAGAGATATAACGTTGCATTCTTTATAAAATTTAGTATCTTCTAGTAACCAAAAGATACCAAAATTTATATAGAAGACAGTAATACTTTTTGATACCTTCTTAAAAATAAAAAAAATATTAAAAAAATAGAAGTAAAACTCTTTGAAAGAATGGGAGTAAAAACTCTTTGGCGGAGACGGCCAGACGGGCGTGTCACGTTACGTGTAGCACGCACGTTCATCGGATCGAACGATCTGTCCGGCGCTTGGGACAGGTTTCACTGTTGCCATTTAGGAGAGCCACATGGCGTCTGCAGCGTCAGCTTCTCCTTGATGTGGCCGGAGACCGGAGTGTCGGCGAAAAGGTCAAGAGACGTCGACCGGCCGGGCCCTTAGCATCGGTTTTGCTTGATAGGCCCAATAGCAAGTAGTACGCATACGAGAAAACTGTGGGGCCTGATATGACAAAAGAGAAGGCCCAGCAAAAGGACTTGTGAGAGTATCCTTCAACCTCGGCCCCCTTCAGATTCCAAGGCCCATCGGAATGCCCACCATGTATCCTCCTCACGTGAGAAAGAACACATGGGGAGCAGTGGAAAATGCAGAGCAGAAAACAACACAGTACAGTGTAAATCAGTGTTGGATGCTGGGCGTCTGGTGGAAGAGTCGCAGCGAAGAAAGCAGCGCGTTCGATCGCCGGCGAGAACCCTTTTTCACCGCCACGTACGATCGATTGGCGTGTGAATGAATGCAGATGCACACGCGCGGGTGCACTCTGCCGCCCGTACCAAATCTGACAAATCACACGAGAGTGGCCACAGGTCGCAATTAGCCAAAGATCATCGTCTCCGTCTCCGTGCGCAACTGCGCGTGCACTCGATGGATGCCGACGAGAATTCCGCACGTCGCAGCACGTAGAAACCACGCAGAATTTCCGACGAGAAATTTAACGGTGGCTGCACTGCACGCATACAGATCGAGCAGGCGAGATATGTGCAGATCCGTATGATGATTCCGATCGACAGCGGATCGTGCGTGCGGCAGCCGGGAATGATCGCCGGAGAATTGGGGTGCCATTGCAGTCGCTTCGCCGGGGCTCTCTTTCGCTAGCTCAGATCACATGGATATTGTCCAAAGCCAGAGCGAGGAGTGAGCAGCAAGCTGTGCAAGATGCACCGATCTATCGATCGTGTTCCTGCATCCTTCCGGTGGAAGACGTATCCTGTCTATACTGATCACTCGTGCTAACTACTACTACTATTCGTTCCTGCTTTTGTGCTTTTCCAGTGACCAGCGCGTGTTGTGCCGTCCCTTTCCATTTACCAACCTCCATTTGTACAAACAGTTTGTTTTTCGATCTGTCTGCTTGACCAGTCACTCAAACTCAGTCAGTGACTTGATCTCCATTCTCCAATACGTGGCCAAAAGAAACCACTACAATGATTGATATGTGTTTTTGTTCATCATAAAAGACCTGGAATGACTTAACCATTGCAATGTTGCAACCCGATGCACGCTTGATTCCCTCGTCTGCGTACTGCCGAAGTAACCAGTACCACCACATGCTGCACCAAGCTAGCATCTATTTATCTCTGAATCAACGAGTAAGGAGACCCATTCTGATATGTTAGACCAGTCTGTAACTTAGTACAGTATCGCACACTTGTATGCTAAAAGGTGCAACTTTTAATCTGAAAATATATAGATATATAGCTTAGCCTTTTTGCCGCTTACGCGAAGGATCTTCACAATGCCTGGCTTGCGATAGCACTCTTTTCTCTTTTTTTTTCTGCACCAAACAAAGGAGAGAAAAAGGCTTCCACTGTCAGGGAATAAAGGGTGGGAATGAGCTAGCTAGCTGAATCTGCTTGTCTGAATGTATGCAGCTTGCTTGCCTTAAGCCGGTTAATAAACCATGGTGGCAAGCTCAAGTAACCTCGTGTTTACGTGGGTCGGCGTCTTCCCTCGCTTGTGGGCTGTGGCCGGCCGCCAAATGCACCGGCGTGCGCCGGGTAGCACGTACGACGCCGGTGGTGGCGGGCCCGGCTGGCCGGCTGGGCTAAGGACGTCGCCGGCGGCGGCAGGCCGGAAATGCATGCCCCGGAAGTTCGGGAATCCGGGAGAGTGGCCGGGGGGCTTGCCGGGATCAGCGCCGGCCGGGCGGGCGGGCGTGCTTGCGATCCGACGTCGCCGTCCATCGCTGGCCGCCCCACTCCGCGGTTGTAGAAGCAGCTAACTCTTTCTTGTCCGGCGGCGACGACGACGTACGTAGAGTGGTGGCCTGGTGGGGTAGAAGATATTCTCTATGCCGATCTAGCTGATGACTGGTATTAACTATCATCCATGGCATGCATGCGTATCCATTAACGCGATGGTGCCGTTAAACACGCTGATGTGGTGAGCCAACTGGAAGACCATGCCGCCCCATTATACACAAACCACTAAGATCTTGGGAATGTATTGTCATTAGTTGATTGAATATTCGCTGCTTTTCTGCATGTTTGTTATAAAAAATTTAAAATTTTTAACAAGATAGATTGTTATGAGATATATGACTATACAAATATCTAAGTTCAAATTCGACTTTTACAAGTTTTAACAAAAATAACAAATTTAACTATGAATGTACATAAAATAGTTTCAATTTTATTTGTTTTTTATTATAAGTTATAAAATTCGAATTTAAACTTGTATATTTGTATAGTGATATATCTTATATTAATCTATCTTATTATTTTTTTAAAAAATGATATACTATTTAGATAGCCTGTAAAAAGAAGTGGATATACAACTGAGGAATGGAAATCATCTCCTAACATCTGGAGATCTTTCGTTGTAGTAATATGCAGTTATTGAGTTCTATGTACCGATTAGTTCAAACCAAGTTTTGTGCTAGACAACCTTCGGTACCATACTGACTTACTGAGTTGCATGCAGTCGATCACTTTGGTCCAAAAGTATATTCCAACAACAGTCACAACAACAGCAACATTTGCATGCACATGATGTTACTGACGACAGAGCCGCATACCATACATGCAGCTAGTGGACTTCAGTGTTGTGTGGATCAATTCATTTGGCTAGCTACATTTATAAGCTGGACCCAGTCATTTTGTCCTAATTGAGTACAAAGCATCCGATCTATGGTGATCACTACCATGATACTGTACCAATATCAGCATCACATATACTGTGCCATTCTTTGGGAGTTGATGGAAAAGTGGGCCTGAAACTAATGAGGGTAGCAACCAAGAGCTGCAGGCTTGGTTCTAGAGATATGATCAGTGACATCTGCAC
The DNA here is from genome assembly GCF_000231095.2 of Oryza brachyantha. Taxonomy (NCBI): domain Eukaryota; kingdom Viridiplantae; phylum Streptophyta; class Magnoliopsida; order Poales; family Poaceae; genus Oryza; species Oryza brachyantha. Next base: position 14,252,819 of record NC_023172.2, read on the forward strand.
TGTTGATTAGTGCCTACCTGGCCATCTCAGGTTTTGTCTACGTAATATTTGCATAGGAATTCAGCATAATACAAATTGCATATCTGAATCCTGTGTTTTGGTTGGGATGCATGCCTAACAGATGTTCTGCAGTATGGCAGCCTGCCCCAAGTGTTCAAACGCAGGTGAAATTATGGGCATGTTGATGTTTAGCAAATCAAATCGGTACTACTTTGATATCACGAAGCCACTTAGCCACATAATGGAACGCAGTTCTCGAGCTAATATATGCGAAAAGTGCAGTACAGTAAGTTCTCGAGCTAATATATGCGAAAAGTACAGTAAGTAACATCTGCAAACCGAGTGGTGCTCGGTTGGTTAGCTGCGCGGGCACACGAGCAACCGTGTGAGTTCGATCCCTAGGGTCGTAACTCGTGCGTCTCACTCGAAGATTTTCCTCTCACACGCATGCACACTCCAAAATACTAAACGTATGGTAGGGACGCGTACGCGTGTGTACATGTGTTGCGATGTACGTTTGTATACGTCTTGAGTTATACCCTTTAAAGAAAAAAAAAACATCTTGCAGCAGCAGCAGTACACTTTAGTGTTGAACACGCCCTGAAGCAGTAGTAAACATTTCTGAATTTCTGACTTTGCAACCTGATCATTAGGCACCTTAGGGCCGTGTCGACTAGATAAGAAAAGCGATCAAAGCGTGAGTAATTACTAATTAGTGCTGCGCTCCAGTGTGGCCGGCCGGCCAAAGTAGGCCTTGGGATCGGTGCGCGTGAGATTTGTCTTTCTGGATAATTTTGACCTCTCTCTCTTCCCGGCTGAAACAGTTGTGATGAACAGCAATGTAAAGGCCATAAAAAGGGGCTCAGGTCTAAGGTCATATGGAGTTGTTGTTGGGGACTCCTAATTATAGTGTACTCGCCCACATGAATGATGCATGCCAGGCAAACAGGTGATCAACTGCCGGGCCTCTGTGTCCATTGACACTGAATAATACAAGTTTCCCAGGTTACACACTAAAAAAAATGGATCAACCTAGGAGGGACTAGAGATGGCTTTGTATTAAGAAGAAAATTGGCTCAAATTCACCACGACGAGGACTCGAACGGGATGATTATTTGGTTTTTTCTATGTAAAAAATTAAATGATATATTTGCATATTTTGCGAATAAAATTTTAATATGTATTTTTAGCAATATAAAAGCCAAAACCGAAAAAAAATAAATTTCAGTGAAAAAACCTCAAAAAACCTCATGTTCAAATTTTAGCTTATAAGTATAAACAGAAGAAAAAAATATTCAGGTGTTGGGTTGCTACATACATCCACACCATCGACCAACCGAGTCAGGCTCAGTTCATAGGTTGCACACATTAACATTCCTACGTATTTTCAGTCCACCGTACTTGTCTCAGGACTCAGGACTCAGGAACAGATATTTATCCCATTCTTTGTAATTTGCAATGCATACAAAAATGTAATTAAGTGAAATGCACAAGTCAATTTATGTATGATTTTTCCATCTGAGAATTTGCAGGGGAAAGCCAGGTGTCTGTCCACTTCCAGGTTTTTGTTAAATGTAACTTTGGAACTTCTTTGCTTGACAAAAAAGAAAACAATCTTCTTATAGTAACAGCCTACTCAAGAATTTGACCAATCCTTCCTATATATGTTGGTGGTCTTGTTGGGCTGATTAATTCATTTATACTAGTAATCATGCTTTCTCGTTAATCATGTCATGCTTTCTGCCTTTTCCTACATTGTTCATTATTCCAGTGGTTATAGTTGGATTCAGGTGTATAAAGCTCCTAACAGAGTGCACATACAGTAAATTTCAAAAGCTAACACAGTGGCTTGAGTGCTTAAGGCCACATTCGGTCATGGATATGTATGGTCTCACTATGATTTTCATAAAGTTAGTAGTCATTTTTTTCTTTGAATTTCAAGGCAACACGTACACACACGTTAGCAGACTGAAAATCAATGAGAATACATACATATATGGGTGTTTTTTTTTACTATACTTGAAAAATATTTTGAGATACCAAAAATTTCAGTGCAAAATTTTTGTACCTCGAGATACTAAATTTTTACACTGAAAATATATTACCTTGAGATACTTTTTCAAAGATGTTAAAAAAGCTCTACATATATACAAGGAGATGGACCAGGTTAACCAAACCTCTCAATTTGAGTCACTTTCATAGCATCATTGTAAACGATCAAAACTACAATGATGTAATTTGATTCACTATATGATAAAAGGGATCGATGAATGCATATGGCTCCCTACTTATAAATGAAGGTCTAGGTGGCAGCAGCAAAAGTATATTGCAAATTTCTTCTCTAGATAATGGAAATGCATTATATCTCCGGCCTCTGCTTGTTAGGCACACAAATAGTAAGGCTTAGATCTAGAAATGTAAAAAAGGTGATGAGACAACCATCAAACTTCTTCCAATAAAAGAAGACTAAATAGCGTTTATAAAATCACATAGATTCTAACACGTAATTTACTACGCCATCCAAAGTAGGATAAAAGATCCTTGGCTACCAATGTTTAAGAGTATAGTTCTTTGCTCAAAGTATATTGCAAATTTCTGATGAACCATACATATGCCCACACTTATCAAATTTCTGTGACCTCTCTCAGAACACCATCTGACAAAATAAACAGTCAGATCATATCTCCTATAATTAAGTCTCTTCCGAGAAATATCATTCCAGACTATAACCTTGTTCAACAATGATCATACCATATTGTCATGCTAGTAATTAAGGACCATGATTTTTGTTTGGAGCAGCAGTAATGTGGCTTACTGGTGAAGCCTGAAAGGAGAGAGCAATGTGACATCAGCTAGGTGGCCAAAAGGGTCCCCTACAGGGGCCCAGGGGCTTCATTTCCCCAACCCACGCGCGAAGGAAAGAAAAGCCTCCTCTCTTTTTTAATACCCCCTCCATCTTTGATCTTTCTCTTCCTCAACAATTTGCTTCTCCTCTCCTCTCCTCTCCTCTTCTCTTCTGATCTTCTCTTCTCTACTCCTCTCAAATACATGAGCTCACACTGCTCTCTAGCTCTCCCCTCTCCTCATCCCTTGAGCTAGTAGTCACTCATCTCATCAGCCTGAAGAGAGAAACTAGCTGTAGTTTGTGTAGAGTGCTTGATCTTCTGAAGGTGAGTTCATTGCAGTGATCACAAAGTTTGCGATTTCGTCGTCGCTCAGATCATTTTTTGGTGAATGGGGTTGCATGCTGCATCTGTCTTTGATCTATTGGAGTTATATCCTTTTTCCACTTCTCAAATATACCATTCGCTTGGTTTGGTAGTGATTGATATGCTCACTCCATCACCATTAATTTCCATCAGATCTTTGTCATTTCCTTTGAGAATTTGAGTGATCGATGAGATAACACAATCTCCATGCTTTGATCTAGCCAGTAGTTTTTTTCCCAATGTTCTTTTTATCTAACTGGTTGGATACATATATGATAGCTTCTTACTACCGGATTGGTTTCTTGATGTTCATGCTGATATATCTCTACAAATAGGTTTTATTATTCACAGGATTCAGCGGGACAGCTTCCTACGTTTGATGTACTAACAAGCAGTAATATGTTAACAATAGGGCTTCTGTAAATTTATGTTTAGATTTTGTTGATATATAAACATTTTTTTTTGCAAATTTGATACAAAACACTTGATAAGTGAAATTTGACACTGGATGGAATCTGGGGAAATTGGAATAATCGCTACTCCATCTATAGACTTAATTCTACCTAGTCGTATGATAAATATATGATCTAAACCCAGAAATGTTTTCACCCAAAATTAAAAACAGTCCACTATGACAAGGTTGTTTAAGAAGAAGAAGAAAATACCGAACATCCCATGTTTTGTCCTATATATTTTCAACACGTATGTTTTGTCTTAATTTTCTTTCTATTTTTGTAGATAATGGATGATAACATCCGCCTTTACCTCAACGGAAGCTACAGTGATTTTCTTTTAATCAAGAAGAAATGAATCCACAACATTTCACTTCTTCTCCCCCGTTGAATATAATGGCATTGCCTGGAGTTCTTCGTGCTGGCACAAAATAAATCATGCACCACAATAACGTGGATAAAAACCTGAAATGTGCTGATATTAGTAGTTGATCTAAGTATTTCAATCTACTACATGAGATCTATTTGTATTTCTATTATTTATCTTCATTGATTTTTCACTCAGGAGAATGTTAATTTGTTTCCCAGATCAGTTGCTATATATTTTTTTAGATAATGGATTAGAAACCCATCCTCTACATCCAAAAGGATGTACACAGCCAGAGTTGCTATTATGTGCTGAGTTAATTTTCTTAGAACTACTTCAAAACTGTTTGAAAAATCCATTTCCTAGAACCACTCATGCCACATTAAATCAAAATGGGAACAAAAAATAATTACAGAAATATGTTCACATAATTATGCAGCTTTTGTTGGAGGGATGGATTTGATATATAATCATCATATACACAAAAGCTAGCACTCGATTCTCATGGGTCGTCACTGGAGTGCAATTTTTGCTGCTAAAAATTTCTCTCATTACAGTGTAGAAATTGAAACGTAGGAGTAATTAAAAGAGTGCTCCTTTTCCATTTTTGTCCCCTGACTGTTTTTCCCCTAAACTGCATGTATCACTAGGGAATTAGGCAGGAATGACATGAAAGCAAGTTAGTTATATGCATCCCCAGAAAGGGCACAGGACCAGAGATGTGCCATGGAATTCCTAGACAAAGGGACAGAATGGTCAGAGGCTGTGCAAAGAACACCAATGGTTGTGCTGTGCATGCCCTAGCTAGTGCTTTATAGAGCTAGCCCCTCAGTCCCCGGTGCAGCAGGCAGCAGGCCTGATCGATCACAAAAAGGCCTCTCTCCCGGCCATCTGCTGCTGATCTCCATCTCTATTCCTACATGTCTACAGCAAATACAATGCTGATCTTTGCACGGCGTGTTGCCAATGTCATTGGCCTTGCCTTCTGTGTATATTGCTATGGGATTTCTGTTTTGTTGTGATGATACGAGGAGATGGATTTTCATACTTCAGTTGAACATCCACTCATTTCTCGTATGTCATCTTATTAATCTTTAAAATGTTTTTAAAATAAAAAGATAGATTAATATGATATATATCACCACGTAAACATAAAAGTTCAAATTCGTCTTTTACAAATTGTGACAGAAAAAAAACTAAAAGCGATATGCACTCATTAATAGCTAAATTTGTTGTTTTTTTAACTTGTAGAAATTGAATTTAAACTTACGTGTCTTTGGGGTGATATATGGATATATTTCATATTAATCTATCTTGTTAAATTACTTTAAATTTTTAATGACTATTTAGATGATATGCAAGAAATGAGTGTATATCTAACGAGTGATGAAAATAACTTCATTGATGACATAGTTTATTGGCATATCATATATATTACTGAATCCACTGCATCCCTGAACATCTATCTATCTGTTGCATTTGGCAAATTCTCTATGCTAAAGCGCATGAATGTCTGCAGTAGAAGGCTAAACTAGCTAACATATGTTTCTTGAGCAAAACACAGCTCAAGTCATGACAGGTCCTAGATTCAGAAACAGCATGTCTGCATCCATATAGTATGCATCACTCTGGTCCATGTCTCTGTAGCAGCAGCTATGATTCCCTGCTGACTATATAGCCAATATGCTCCTGATCACAGAGTCGACACTATCATTCACAGCCTGCAACTTTGCTGCATCCAGGCCCGGCCTTGGTGCTCAGGCTTTCACCGTACTTTGCCAGTTTGTAGTGAAACTGTTCAGACTTCACCGTACTATTTTACTAATTGTCCTAGAGACCAGAAAAGAAGAACTGAAACCCAGCATGGCGCCTGCGTTAAACTTTTTTCTGAAAGCACTGAAACCCATGCACGCGCTTAGGCAAGCTCATGGATAGTATAGTTCACATCCAACCAGTGGTCAAGCAGCAGTGCTAGCTGCAGTGCACTGATGAGAGCTTAGCTTTTCTATAAAAAAAATGCAGCTTCGAATGATGATTCTACCACTCGATCGCTAGTTGTGTGTGTGTTTGTGTCTGTCTGTTTGGAGATGTATAGATTGAGAGTTGTTTGCTGAATTTGATGCGTGCAGTGGCAGTGGCACTGGTGGTGATCAGGCAAGAAGAAGAAGCAGGCGCATGGTGATCATGGAGCCATGCGTGCCCCCTGGGTTTAGGTTCCACCCCACCGACGAGGAGCTCGTCGGCTACTACCTCCGGAAGAAGGTGGCCTCCCAGAAGATCGACCTCGACGTCATCCGCGACGTCGACCTCTACCGCATCGAGCCATGGGATCTCCAAGGTTTCATACTTCCCATGCATGATCGATCCACCACAGCAAGCTCGCTCATGTTTGTTGCTATAGATGCTGATCGATCCATGGTGTGGTGTGGTGTGTGGTGGGGTGGTGAGAAGAGCACTGCAGGATAGGGTACGAGGAGCAGAGCGAGTGGTACTTCTTCAGCTACAAGGACAGGAAGTACCCGACGGGGACGAGGACGAACAGGGCGACGATGACCGGGTTCTGGAAGGCGACGGGGAGGGACAAGGCGGTGAGGGAGAGGAGCCGGCTCATCGGCATGAGGAAGACGCTCGTGTTCTACAAGGGCAGGGCCCCCAACGGCCACAAGACCGACTGGATCGTCCATGAGTACCGCCTCGAGTCCGACGAGAACGCCCCTCCTCAGGCAAGACCTCCCTTCGACTCAAACTCAGGCATGCGTTTACTGTTTCTACTCCCATGGAAAATCGTCGAGAGCTTTCTTGGCATCGCATAGTTGCTAACCTGGAGGACGAATCCATGGACGCGCTCCTCCGCGCTGCTGCTCAGAGTTCATCGGCAGCGCGGCGATGGCTAGAAGCCTCTACGGGAGTGTGGAGGACGGCGGCGGTGACGGCGACGGCGAGGGGAGGGCGCCGGATTGACCGGAAGTTACAGAAACGACGGGGCTATCGTTTTGCTTGCGTTTCCCCGTGGATTGGGCTTACTGGGCCTTTGGCCTTTGCCTGGCCCAGATAATTTTCTCAAGCTTAGCCCAATAGCAGCCTTATAGGCCCAATTGATTTAGCGAACCAGCCAGTCAAAACTACACCGGATGAAGATTTGAAATCTCCAGCTATGGGCATGTTTAGGAGAGCTTTAGATTCTGTGAAGCAGCTACTTGGTAATCAGCTTCTGAGAATTTGGAAAAGCTCCTAAACCCAGCTTCTCCAGATTCTGGATTCTTAGTTTATTTCTAGAATCTGTAACTACAGATTTTTAGAAGCTGTGGATCGTTTGGGGCAGCTTCTGGGAAAAGCTGCAGCTGGGAGAAGCTTCTCCAAACATGCCCTATATCTTTTTGAGAAGGATATACCTATTTGTTCACGGGTTATTTTACAGTGTGAAAAGTGTGACACCTTGAGATACTTTTTAAGAATGATAAGAAAGCTCATCTGTTCACATGTATAATTTAGCCAATATAACCTTATTTAGCCAGCTATTAGTTGTTTTAGAAGATCAATCGCTAAATGTCTTAGCCTGCTATTTATGACCGTGCATAGGATCCATGAAAAAAAATCCTTGGTTTAAAGGGGGGAGTTTTTTTTAAAAAAAATTACCAGATTTCCACCGAAATTAAACTGTTTCACGTGAATTTAATTAGTTTCAAACATAAGGTCGATTTTGCTTGAGCGCCACTTACACATGTAACACATCTACTACTGTTGATACTTGAGAGACATTGACCATGAATGGTACGTGCAATGCAGGAAGAAGGCTGGGTGGTGTGCCGCGCGTTCAAGAAGAGAACCATGCACCCGCCGCGGAGCTCCATCGGGGCATGGCAGGCGAGCTACTCCTACCACGACCCCGTCTTCGTCGGCGGCGTGGAGCACTTCAAGCAGGAGGCAGCTGCCCCCGAGCTGGACGGCGGCGTCGCCGCGGCCGCCGGCGCTAAAGCCTTCCTGCAGTACTCCAGCCGCTTGGCCGAGCTGCCGCAGCTGGAGAGCCCGCCGCTGCCAAGCCAGGGCGGCGCCTCGGCCGTCGTCGACGGAGAGGAAGACGACGGCTCCAGCAGGCGGCCGGCGCCGGGCGCCGCGGTGACCACGGACTGGAGGGCGTTCGACAAGTTCGTCGCGTTCCAGCTCAGCCCCGAGGAGCAGCAGCAGCAGCACACCACCACCTGCCGTGGCTCCGCCTTGCAGCTGCAGGAGTGCAAGTCGACGGCGCCGGGGGCAGGCAATGCCATCGTCGTCGACGACGACGACATGGCAGCGCTGCTGCTCCTTGACGGCGAAGCGCAGGAGGACGACGCCGGGAGGTGGCTGGGCTCCGGCGGGCTACTGATCAGCGCCGTGGCCGACTCGACGGACTGCGCCCTCGGCACCTGCTTGCCTTCCGAGATCAACTGATCGATCCGGGCTCACTCCTCCTGAGCAGAAGTGTGAGATACCTACGAACTGTATGCGTGGCTATACGCCTATACATATATATATATGTAGCTGATCAAAGCATCATTTCAGATTTTCAGCTTCAGTTCTTGGAAGTGATCAGTGGATGATGACCATATATATATAGCTCCATCTATTCACTTTATGGTGTATAGATGTTTAAACCAACCATCCATCTCTACCTTGTTGTCGATGGCAATTGTTGCATGGTATACATGGTGCATACAACATGAGAGTTGTGTGATATGCAGTGCTCACTTTGATATTCGTATAAATGCAATATTTTCTATAGGATATCGACCAATTTTAATATTACACATGTTTTATATTATTTGATATTCTAGTCATTCATAAATTCATATATATGATAATATATTCTAGACATGTATATAAAACATATTTATTGATCTATGAATAAATCTAGATATGCTCAAATCATCTTATAATATGTAACTAATAGAATATGAGATTTAGTTGTAGTAGGATGTGTCAACAAGTTTCATAAAGCAATTTGTGCCCACCCGCCATATCCTTATTTATGTGAAGTATGGTGGTTGACATCTACATATTAGTAACCATAAAAGTTTTACATGTAGTTTGTTTAACTTGATGCATGGCTTACCTTTTTTGAGGTTAGACTATAATTTCCTTGTCGTTTAACTTGCTAGCTTGCCTTCATGTCCCCTTGTTTCGTGCCATTATTCTCACATATTGACGTCTTTGTCGTGCTCTTCAAAAGAGTGATAACTATAATGATGTATCTTGTTTTTTATAAGACTGTTGCTCATCATATTTATCGTTCAGTAAATGATCAATATAATGCATTTATAGGACCTAATATAGTTAGGATGGTAAACCGATTTTCCCGCGCTTTGTCACTAGGAGGAACTACATATACCTTATTGTTATATACGGTAGCTGCACTATTAATTTATCAGACAACACATTTACGCCCATAAATCATCTACTCTACCACTATGCACGCTCCATTCAAGCATAAGAAGTACTTAACTCTTATAATACCGTTACACTTTCAAAATAGTTTCTATTTTTTACGTGGTAAGATAAAACTCTATTACGTATATTATGTACGACTCAGTAACGTGTCCATTTCATATTTTCATGCAAACAAATTCCGTTAACACCATAAGTGTTTCTTTTACGTCCAAAAATTCATATGAACACTATCTTAGTTCAGTAAATAAACATAAAGAAGATGTTGCCTTATTTACCATAAGAAATATTTAGTATGCAATAAATGGGGAAAAGATAGAAATACATTAGTGAATTTCTAAAATAGTCATATCTAGCTAGCGCCCACATAATACCTACAAAACAGAGATGATATACTAGGAAAAATGTGACAATAAACCAAATAAATACACATACATATCAACCAAAGCCAACGCAATTCAAAGTTAAAACAGAATTAAGCCCTCCTCCCTCGACCTTCGTCCCCATCTCACACCCTCCCCCCTTCACATCCTCATGTTCCTCGACACGACTTTCACATATTTTTTTGGTCATGCTCTTTAAGAAAGTGATAATTATAATAGTGTATCTTGTTTTGTATAACACTATGATATATTGTTGTTTAGGGCATGATCAATCCAACACATTTATAAGATCTGATATAGTTATTATGTTGATAAACTGATTTTTTTACACTTTGTCAACGGAAAGAAAACTACACGCAATTACTAAGTGCACTATTAATACATCGAACAACACATTTACACTCATAAAACCATCAACTCTCTCATGATGCATGCTCCATTCAAGCATCAAAACACTTATCTCTTACGATTCCGTTAAACTTTCAAAATAGTTTCCATATTTTTACATGGCAAAACAAGCTCTATTGTCTTATTATACGTAGTTGATAAACGGCTTATAAACGGTCTTTCCCGCGCTTTTTTACATTCCCATGCAAAACAATGTTGATAAAGTTCTGCGTGTATCTTTTACGTCCCAAAATTCCCCGGCTTAGTTATAGAAAATAAACACAAAAAAATATGTTGACTTATTTACCCCGGGCAATATTTGATATATACTAAATAGAAAAAGGAAAACATTAGTAAATTTCTAAAATAGTCATTTTGAAATTCTTCTACACCATCTAATACATACAAAACCATTTATCTCTTTAGCTGACGTCCACAGGATACCTTAAAAACACAACCAGAATACTTAAAAGGAGTGACAATAAGCTGAATAAATACACATGCATATCAACCAAAGCCAGCCCAGTCCAAAGTCGAAAGTTTCCACCTCGCCCCCCTCCCCCCCCTTCACCGAGCGAAACATCCACACTCTCCCCGTCGCGGCCACCTCGCCGGCGGCACCGCCGCGCCGGCCCCTTCACGCCGCGAACGTATCCTTCTCGTCGTCGCGCCGGCCCCCGTTGCATCGCACAGGTATGTGGCGGTGACTCGCACACACCTTGCTCCCTATGGTCCGACCTGTTCGTATCCGTCTCCCTCAATCAGACACTCTCTGTGTGTCCAATCTGCAGCGCGAGCCGGAGGTAGGAGTCGCCTACTCGCGCGGGCGGCCGGAGAGAAGACCCCTGGGCGCGGCGTAGACGGCCTCCGCTCCTTCCCGACCCCGCCCTAGACTCCTTCCTACCCCGGCGCGGCCCGGCCTGGCCTCATCGCGCGCACGGCCGGCGAGCGGGTTTGGAGGGGCGGGGCGGCGCGGCCGACCTCCTTCCACCGGCCCCCTACCTCGGTACGAATCGAATAGCGGCCTGTGTTTCCAAAAGGAATTGGGGGTTCAGTTGAACCCCCATGCCCGACATTAGGTCTGCCCCTGGGCGGGGCAAGTCCGACGAGGACGAGCGGCGGCCGATTGGGTCGTTGTTTAAACTTAAGAGGAAGCGCAAGGCGCAGGCTTCGGCCGAAGCTAAGGCAGATTCAAACCCTAGCGCGGAATCGGAGGCTCCTGATGGTGTGGTGCCAGGGGAGATGGAAGATACCTTGGCTAGTATAAAGAGGAAATTGAGGAAACCTAAGAAGGGCAAAGAAGGGGGTGATGTTGGAGTGGTTGGATCGGGAGCCAAAGGCGAGGTCCTGGCCGAGCAAGAAGATGCTCAGGGTGGTGTTGATAATATTGTTGATGGTGTTTCAGATGATAAGAGCATTCTGGAGGGTGTGAAAGCAAGGGTTGATGAAGTCGTTAGGGGTGCCTTGCAGGGTTCAGGTGGTCTAGGGTTAGATGACTCCTTGTCGACACTCTTTAAGAAACCTGGTCGAAAGTCTCGACATGTCTCTGTGAAGGAGGAAGAAGGTGTGGAAGTTACTGATTCACATGTTGAGAAAATTCCTGAGAAGGGAACTGATTTGGTTTTGGATAGGGTTACCAATGGCCCTAAACGGAGAAGGCGCCGCACAAAGGAACAGATGAAAGATGCTGCTGCAAAATCAGAAAGAACAACGGTGAATGAAGGATTGCCCAATCGGAAAGTCAGCACCTCCTTGCCCAGGAAGGCAAAAGCAGAGGCAAAGGTGAAGATTAGTAGTTCCAACAGGCGCTCAAGGAAGTCTGATGTGAAACAGAAGGCTTCAGATGACGGACTATGTCACCGATCATTGGGAGAAACAATTGAACAAGATGCGGAGACCAGGACAGTACTGGACGATGTATCTGGAAATTCATCTGATGGTGCCAGTCATCATATTGAAGTTCCAGCTTGTTTAAGCAACCGACCTTGCATGAAACCTTGCTCAGGAGAGCTTGCTGAAGAAGTGTCTCATAGTGCAGCAAATGCAGCAGCCACTGATGGTGTTTCTGATGAACACACATACTCCCAAACATTATTAAAGGAAAGAAATGATGATGCAGGTTGTCCCCATGACAAGCCACCGGCATCAAGCATAAAAGGCATACATGGTAAAAAATCAACAGAGCTGCTTAAGAAACCTGTTCGACGAAAGGATCAGTTGTTATCTACTGATGTTGACAATGAACATGTGGTAGGCTCAGCTGACACTAAAGATGTCAATATTGAACAAAATGCAGCTGTGCCAACAGAAGGAAAATTTAATCAACCAGCTTTGGGGATCCCTGAGTCCAACGTGACCGGGAAGGGTTTACGTAAAATGACAACACCTGTGAAAGATCTGGATGTGGTTGATGTGGTAGCACCTTCAGATTTCGAGGACATGGAGAATGCATCAAAGTCGAGGCGTGTGACACGTAGTGCTAGAAAACGCAAGCATGGTGACATGGCATATGAGGGTGATGTTGACTGGGAAACTCTAATGCAGGAGCAGGGGCTGTTTTCGAACCTCTCAGCATCCTTAGCGGACCATTCTGTCAAATTAAAAGATAAAATCAAAATCTCTGAAGTTCATGACAATGGAGATGATAGTGGTATTGCTGCAGTACGTGCTGGCCTAAAGGCAAAGGCTGTTACTCCAATTGAAAAGATAAAATTCAAGGACATCTTGAAGCGCAAGGGCGGCCTTCAGGAGTACCTGGAATGCAGGTATGTGAATGCTTTTGTTTACACTGTGATGTTTGCTACCTGCCCTAATATCTTTTATGATAGTGACTTACATGCATTGTGAGTTTTATTGGCTCTTCATGCTTGTGTTCCAGGAACATGATTCTAAATCGATGGTGCAAGGATGTTAAACATACATTGGATCTTGCAGAATGTGGTGTATCTGATGTTTGTTTGGATGATGAGCCACCACGTCAAACACTTACTCGTGATGTGTATTTATTCTTAGATCAAAATGTAAGTAGCATTGCTTGTAGCTTGGCACAGTTTCATGATTTGTATTGTGTTATTCTCAAAATTAAACCAAATTTGATTGAGCAATGAATTTCGCTGGGCAATAGCTATAGCCATTGTAACTCCTTAAAGGCTTGCTGAATAAGCTTTTGAAATTGTTGACCATTTTTTCTTTCCTTTTATCTTCATACACTTGTAGTTTCAAGTTTCCAATTACTTCTGATCTATTTGTATTGTTTCAGGCTGTTGTTTAATCCAATATGTTCCGCTTCTGTTATATACCAAATATGCCTGCGCACTAACGTTCGATATTTTTTATTATTTCCCAGGGTTACATAAATACTGGAATTGCCTTAGATAAGGTGAAAACAAACCATGAAAGTCCTCCTGAAGTTGTAGAAGTATCCAAGCTAAGTGAATCACATGAAAGAAAATCTGTCAGTATACATGATGATATTGTCACTGAACCAGTCCAGGACAATAAAGCTGGTGTTAAAAGCACTGAGTGCGTTTTGATAGAAGCATCAAATGAAGGGAGTAGCTCTGCTGCCATTCAATATGATGCTCAAGACTTGCTGCCTCCCTTGAAGTCTGAAGAACAGATATCCGAAGAAAAGAATCTGGGTGTATTAACTGAAGATAGAGATGAATTAGTACTTCCCAGCAATTCCAATATCCACTCTAAGTCAGACCTCAATGGTTTCATTTTAAAAGTTGAAGGCAACAGTCTTCAACAAGCAGAAGCAGCTGATATAGAACATTCTGGAAACAAACATGAAGTAAGTGATAAAGTTGAGTCTGGTGGGTGTGGCAAAAAGATAATAGTTGTTGGGGCTGGTCCAGCTGGGTTAACGGCTGCACGACATCTGCAGCGTCAAGGTTTTTCTGTTACTGTTCTTGAGGCACGTAATAGGATCGGCGGTCGTGTTTATACAGATCGTGTATCTCTTTCAGTTCCTGTGGATTTGGGTGCTAGCATTATTACAGGTGTGGAGGCTGATATAGCAACAGAAAGAAGAGCTGATCCATCTTCTTTAATATGTTCTCAGCTTGGTCTTGAATTGACTGTGTTGAATAGTGCTTGCCCTCTCTATGATGTTGTAACAGGCAACAAAGTTCCTGATGAATTGGATGGAGATTTGGAATCTGAATACAATGGTCTTCTTGATGAGATGGCACAGCTTTTTGCACAAAACGGTGAAAGTGCAGTGGGTTTATCCCTTGAGGATGGATTAGAGTATGCACTTAGGAAGAATCGAGTGGCTCAGTCTGAACAGGAGGATCAGTTAAGAAATATGTCAAGGTCTGGCGCTATAGACATTTCTGAGAGTGCTTCCACAGAAAAGGAGATAGCCCACTGTGGAAAGGAGGATAAGATAGATGTTCTCAGCCCTCTTGAAAGAAGAGTTATGAACTGGCACTTTGCACATTTAGAATATGGTTGTGCTGCAATGCTGAAATCTGTTTCTCTTCCATACTGGAACCAGGACGATGTGTATGGAGGGTTTGGAGGAGCCCATTGTATGATTAAAGGTGGCTACGATACTGTTCTAGAGAACCTTGCAAAAGGACTTGATGTTCAGTTAAATCACGTTGTAACTGATGTACTTTATGGATCTGAGGAACTAGGTGCCAGTGGTAATAGCAGGAAATTTGTCAAAGTCTCCACTTCAAATGGAAATGAATTTGTGGGAGATGCTGTGTTGATCACTGTTCCTCTTGGTTGCTTGAAAGCACAAACAATCAAATTTTCTCCTTCATTGCCAGACTGGAAACTGTCTTCCATTGACAGACTTGGATTTGGTATTCTCAATAAAATTGTGTTGGAGTTTCCTGAGGTCTTTTGGGATGATAATGTGGATTATTTTGGTGCAACTGCCGAAGAAACTGATTTAAGAGGACAATGCTTTATGTTTTGGAACCTCAAAAAGACAGTTGGCGCGCCAGTTCTGATAGCACTACTTGTTGGGAAGGCTGCTATAGATGGACAGAGTATCAGTTCTGATGATCACGTTAATAATGCTATGGTGGTTCTCCGAAAGCTCTTTAGGGATGTTTCTGTACCAGATCCAGTTGCATCCGTTGTGACAAACTGGGGCTGTGATCCTTTTAGCAGAGGAGCTTACTCTTATGTTGCAGTAGGAGCATCAGGGAGGGACTATGACATTTTGGGAAGGCCAGTTGCAGACTGTTTATTTTTTGCTGGCGAAGCAACATGTAAAGAACACCCAGATACTGTTGGTGGTGCAATTTTAAGTGGTCTTCGAGAAGCTGTTCGGATTATTGACTTGGTACACAGTGGTAAGGATTATGTGGCTGAGGTTGAAGCTCTACAAACTTACCAGATGCAGTCAGATAGTGAAAGAAATGAAGTTAGAGACATGTCAAATAAACTTGAAGCATGTGAACTTTCAACTGCTCTATGCAAAAACTCATCTGATGCATCCTATCCACTATTTAGTAAGGAATCTTTACTGCAAGAAATGTTCTTTAGTGCAAAGACTACATCAGGGCGCCTACATTTGGCCAAAATGTTATTGAAGCTTCCTCCAGATGTTCTTAAATCATTTGCTGGATCTAAAGAAGGACTATCTATGTTGAACTCCTGGATACTCGTAAGTGGATTGTTTAGTCAACTTTATATCGGTAAATAGCAGGGTAATGGTTTCCCCTAAGTTCTTTTCTCTTGTTTTCTAATTTGGCAGGATTCACTTGGGAAGAATGCTACTCAACTGTTGCGGCATTGTGTACGCTTGCTTCTGCTCGTTTCAACCGACCTACTAGCTGTTCGCTTGTCTGGTATGTATTGCTCCATAACACTTATAACATTCCTTAAGGAAGCTATCATGATAATTTTCTTTCTTGCTGTTTCTTTATGGAAGGGGATTATGTTGTTCTTTATGCAACACCTGTTTATTAATCAGCTTTACATAAAATTTGCAGAAAATAATGAGGAGAAAAATGTCTGTGGCATTTTTGAAATAAAATAGCGCTTGTCTATGTACCATTAGATTAATTAATATATGCACGTGTTCCCAAATTGAGTATTGTAACAGTCTGGTATCATGTTCTATTTTTTCTGTTTGAAATCCATGCAGGAATTGGGAGAACTGTAAAGGAAAAGGTTTGTGTCCATACAAGTCGAGATATACGTGCTATAGCTCGCCAGTTGGTTAGTGTGTGGGTAGAAGTTTTCCGTAAAGAAAAAGCTAGCAATGGTGCACTAAAATTGCTGCGTAGGATGCCATCAGCTGAGTCCAGTAAGCCGAGGAGTAAGGATCTACAATCAGGAAAACCTGTTGGACGTGCCTCAAATCAAGTTCCAGATAACCCTAAAGTGGCTTCAAGGCATGCAAGATCTGCTGGAAACCATTCACCACACAGAGCAATCAAGATACCTGAGAACAAGGCTGCAAAACTGGAGGCTATGACAGCTACCAGGTCTGATGGTAGCTCGCTTCGTTCCCAGAAGCAGCATAATGATCTGGAACCTAAAGCTGATAATGGCCTCGTTATTATGTCTGAGGAAGAAGCTGCTGCATTTGCTGCTGCTGAGGCTGCTCGAGCTGCTGCCATAGCAGCTGCACAGGTCTGTGACTAACAGCCTTATTTTGATTCAAATTTCTTTATTTGCTTTGCTTATTAGGTTTTCTCATCTTACTATGGTAATGTGAACCTGAATATGCCACGCACAAAAGAAAAGAAAAGAAAAAGTGTCATAGGCCACTCCGTCTTGCCATTCTTCTATATCTGACATTGCAATGCTCGAAAGTTTCTGTACGCTACTCTGAACTGGGCTCCCTGCATTGCAAAATATAGGGTATATAAATTTTACAAGTCCTGTTGCAAAATATAGGATGTGTATGAAAAAATAACGGAAAAATATGTTTTATTCTTAGCAAAAAAGATCCAACAGATCAACAGTCAACAATCGCCGCATGGTTTGAAACAGATTTGGCATATGCAAAACTCCCAACTTTTATTGGCTGTAGCCTGTAGGTTTGCACATCACTAACAACTTCCTTTTGTGTAGGCATATGCATCTGTGGAGGCAGAGATAAATGCACCTCGTGAGCTTCCGAAGATACCTGATTTCCATACTTTTGCCATGCGTGACCATTATTTAGATGAGTCTGATACAAGAAAGAAGGTGTTAAGTGACAACCTTGGGAGACTTGAATGCATATCAGAAATTGATTCCAGGAATGACAAAGATAAGAACCCACCAGTTGACCATGCCAATTGTGCTGATGTTGACAGTTCAAAAATGACTGGTGATAACTGTACACAGAGGAGCTACTCAAATGAGAATGCCTGCCTAATAAACGTTAGGGATCATTCCACAGATAGTGGAGCTGCAGACAGTCGGTTCACGAGGGCATGGGTTGATATAGATACTATCATTATTGATGGTGTCAAGGATCCTTTAGCTATTGAGAGGTGGCAGCAACAGGCAATGGAAGCAGATAAAGAATTCTACAGTCGGATACGTATACCTGATGAAGAAGACTCAAGTAGCCAAAAGCAGACATGTAGAAGTTCTGCCTCACAGGTTGCAGAAAGCAAACCCGCATCAGAAGGGCAATCACGAGGTGTAGACCATTTAAGGCAGGGTCTTATAAATTTCATATCCACATTGCTGATGCCACTATACAGAAACAGAAAGGTTGACAGGGAGGGGTACAAGACAATAATGCGGAAAGCTGTCACGAAGGTATATATCTTCCCTTTTTGAAGCAAGTAGTGTTTGAACTGTCAACTTGAGTTATCACATCAGCATTTATTTAGTATTATTTTTAGAATTGTATGTGTTGAATTGTTTGTTTCTACTTCAGAATATGTAGAATACCATTCGTGTTGCTTTATTCCATTATATTTTTATTTCAAGCAGCCTTTTGCAGTTCATTCAGGCAACTGAAGAGTGCATCGTGTCATATAATAAGTTAAATACTCACATCCACTGTTTGTTCTGGTCTGAACAGATCATTGAGACATGCACAGAAGGAGAGAAAATTATGACTGTTCATGAATTTCTTGATTCGAAGAGGAAAAATAAGGTGAGCAAGATCAGTTCGTAGCAGTGTTTTCATAATTCTTTTCGTGGTCAATGGCTTTTGGTTTCTTTTTTATTCATGCATGCTATGACTAAATCAGGATTTTGGTTCTCCATAATAACATGTTCATATAATATGTATGCATTTTACTGTAGAATGTTTCTCTGTTCTCTGTAAATTCTAACCATGATTGTGTTACAAATATTGCAGATTCAAATTTTCGTGGATAAGTTGGTTGAGAGGCATTGCCATCTGAATCGACCTCCCAATTCATAACAAGCAGAAGCTTATCAGGAAGCTGTTACATGTGGAGGGAGCAAATTGTATTTATCAAAGCAAGCTGTCCTCCATTAGGCATCGACTCCATATGAACTAAAAGTTCTGTTCTAAAGCAGGCAGCATTGGCCTTGGAGTTAAAATCACATATGAGGGAGAATGTCGGGAACATCATTGGTCAGATCAGCACATTCGTTTTTGCGATCGCTGCCATCATCATAGCAGCGGTTAAATGGTTAATGGCCTTTCCAGGACAGTTGAATGTGTAGATCTCTGTGTATTGACTTTGCTTGCAGTTGGCTTGTGTGCCGAATTGAGCGATATGGCTTGACTGAAGTGCCATATGAAGATATGGGATTCAGCATGGTTACTTTGCAATGGGCGCTCATATACCTTAAAGGACATTAGTTTAGTTCCTGTGTTAGTGGATTAAAGCCGTTCATTGTTCGGAGATAACATCAAAGTAGATCCAGTCTTGTTTGCTCTTTAATGTATAGTTTTTGTTGTTTCTAGCAACCATCTAACTTAAAATGGGCGTCATTTAAAAGGTGCAGCAGCGGGAGGTTTTTTTGTAGCGTTTGTACATCCTTGGGCCTTGTCTGCTTAAAGGAACTCAATGACTGCTGAGAGCAAAATGATCCGCAAATGAGAATTAAACTTCACCAACAAAGTTTTCTTGTTACTTTCTACCTTGTTTTCACATGTTTGTTTGTTCCAATATAAATGTATGGCTAATGCGATCTGTCTTAGAGCATTTTTCAGGCCGAGTTTTTACACGGCCTTATGTAAGACAGAAGTCAGTAAAACAATAGAGTACAGCAGTGTATTAGTTCATTTGTACAAATGTGTAATGGGAGTTTATGAGCTCTCAAGATTGAGCCTAATTAACTTTGTCTTTTGGGTAATGTTCACTTACGATACAGGAAAGGCTGCTTGCGTCAACTGTTCCACATGCAAGCTACATGATGTTTACTTTGGCATTCGACAGGTTTCGGTAACTAGTACATGACTTTTGTTGTCTTCTTGTTTGTTTATTAGAATATAGTCATGTTTATATTTGTTGTGCATCACATATTTGCATGCTTCAATATCTGCTAGTGTCTCTGATGCTACAGTATACATCATTTTTTCATAACTTATTTACACTAATCTGACAGGACTTCTTCGGGATAATCTTTTCAGAATCGATAAGTGCATATCCTCGTTTCCTTACTTTTTCTTTACTTCATTGCCATCGTGCCACCCAGGTTGACGTGACTTTTTTCATGTAGTTTTTTCTATGTTTCTGTGGTAGCTTGTGTCTCCTGCTGCTTGCAAATGTTGTACACTTCTCTATGCTCTTTTCTGACAGATGTGGCACGGGCATCCAGTAACAAATGTATTCAAGGCCTAATTTCAGTCCAAGTTCGCGAAGTTTCTTTGAAGGGAGGATTATTTAATAGTTCAACTTTATGAATTATCATATTTGCTTAATGGCGTCTGCTCTATCCAGTGGACCATTTGAGAATTCCAGATTGGTTTTGCAAGATAGCAAGAGCAGTCTGAGTTCTGGATGAATGTGTAATTGTCCGTTGAAAATAGGATGGATAATGCAAATACATGCAGATCGGGTGTAGAAGTTCGAAACAGCTCTCAAAAGTAATACATTGGAGTTCATGTTATATATACTTCTACAAATTCAAAACTAAACTCAAATCTCATTTGACTAAGTACTGTATATCGCAATCATGATTAAGTTTGATCTTGAAGCTTAGCATAGACCATCCCTCCCTTACATCTAGTTTTAAAAAGAAGAATTCAAAAGGTTATATACCTGATTGTAACTAATCAATTATAGATTCAAAATTTTCCTGCTTATCTGAGGTTGCTAAAATCTAACCTAGATGATACTCTTCTATTTGGGTGCAGAAGTTCCGCTGACACTTCAGGTTTATCAACTCATGATTCTTGCATAAAAGCCAAACGGTATGCCATATTCTTATCTGAACTTGCTCTTCATATGAATACTTGTTAATTCAGTGTTAGTTGCTTACGTTAGTGTAACTAGCCACAAATTACTAGTTTCATATTCGACCTTGTGCTGCCTGAAAATTACTAGTTTAGTCACCTGTTTATCAAATCTTGCTCGAGAGCAACAAATTGATCGGATAAATGGTAATCACTAGACTTAAACACAAATGAACTCATTTTCATTCCTACTTTAGGCACAAATCAGGGGACAAACTGATAGCTCATTTAAGTGTGTCTTGCATTCAAGCACTACTGTTTCTAATGCCATATAGTCTATGGGGTCCCCTCAGTTGCTATTGCCATCTGTCGCGCTGCCTAATTGCTATGTAAACCGGGCACACCACAATAACCGTCTTTTACCAAGGCAGCAGCAAGTGGCATAACCGGGGTCCGGGTGTCCAGATCTTAACCTCTCCCTCTTAACACACTAGTCAGTCGGACGAGGCCACAGCGCTGTGCACTCTCATGGGTGTTCTTACGCGGGGCTTTGCTTTCTGCACTTCTTAAATACGTTGGGTGGGCGGTGGTGGTGGATTGAATGAAACAACTGCAAACGGGGAATACTTGTATTGAATGAGGAGATTTCTGGTCATTGTACCACAGCATTTCAAATTGGCATTTCCGGTTCAGTTAACTTTGCTGAGTGGTTGAGGTTAAAGATAGGACTAGTATCTATACTTACGTGAATCAAAACAGTGAATTTTATCGAAACAAATTTAGCATGCTGTGATTCTGGCATTGCGGTTAGATTTGATTTATTCTTTTTGCAAGCAATTGCAGTAAATATACATAAAGTACAGTAACCTGTGGCCCTAGCTCTAGCTGGGTACAGCATTTTTTTCTCATTTGCTTATTTCCCATCAAATAAATTGTGTGGGAAATTGACCAACTAGAGGTGAGTTGTAAGGAGGACAGTGAATTGACCAACAGCCGTGAGCGCGTGGGTCGTGAGAGATGCAAATGCGCCATTTATGGGGCACCATTGCGATCACTGCCGAGCCACGGTCTGCATGGGGGTACAGTAACAGCAGGGTGGTGTTGTGAGTTGTGTGTGACACAGCTTTAAATCTTTGCATGTGCTGTAGAATTTTACTATCTCCTGGAGGTGTACAGATTGGAATTCGGCCACTCACAGTTAAGTCGTGGAGTGGGAATAAAGTGGATGAACATAAAGAGTCCGTATACTGATGTTCTTTGGATCTTCTTCAGCTTGGTTACATTCTTTCTTTGCCAAGACATGAGACGGGCTGCTGAAAGCATCATGCAAAGCTAGTCCTAGCTAGGTTTGTGAGATTTACGTGCACTGTCACCCCATCTTTTTTCCTATACTTATTCTTCTCTACCAAAATTTAAATTTTTAACTTTAAATTTAGAGTTAATTTTGAAATTTTTGATCAAAGTTTATTTTTCAGCATTGGCTTTCAAAAATTATCTTCCGTTTGCAAATATGCCGATTGACCTTTTTTTAATGAAAAACCCAAATAATCGTCTCCTGCAATTCATAGCCCTGTATCTCCTGTACTTTGCAGTTTGCAATGTAGCATGGTAATTTGTGATCATATTTTTAGATTTCATCCGGAATAAGAATGGTATAAAAAAATGAGAATGGACTGATAACATAAGTAGGAATCTTCTAATAATCCCCACAAGTTAATCATATCACATTCTGTCCAGGTTTACAGCTGAAAAGCCTGGAAGGACTCATTTATCATAATTATACACAAGACTCGGCAAGAATTTTCCCAACCTTCAATATGAATACTTGAGAAGGAAAAAAAAGGTAAAATTAATCAGGTAGCCTTCACATTTCTGTTGAGCCTTGTTTGCTCTTCAGTTTCCTGTTGCATTCAGAAATGTGTTTGTTTGTCGCAGTCTTGCTCTTCTCTGGAAGACCCAACTTCGACTCATCCGATGAGGTGCATCTTAACACACTTTGTGGTTTCTCCTATTTACTCATGGTGATCATGTCACCGTTGTCTGTTCCAGATCTCCTCCAGCTCCATTGCTAGTTCTTTCTGCCTTTTGACAACAATGGTGACATGATCTTTGCCGTCGATAACCTTAACACGGGCACGAGGTATTTTCGACTTCACTGCATAACTGCATTGCACAGGGAGGAGCTCATCATCCCTGCCATGGTAGACGGTGACGTCGCAAGTGAGCTGATCCCTGACGATCTCAAGGCATTTGTCAATCTTGCCGGCGCTGCCACAGATGATGTTGTGGAGGGTATGCCACGAAGCGATGTGAGTGTGGCAGAAGAAACCATCCATCAGGTATGTTCTGACCCTGTCCGTTGGATTGGGATGAGTAGTTAGAAAATTGTTTTTCAAGCCATAAAGTTCATGCTATGATGTTTTTCTAAGCTCTGCATTGGAATTTCTGAAAAAGAAAAAATAAACTATTGTTCATTGATGAATGCAAATCTACAATATATATAGGAGTATTTAAAAAAAAACTTGGCCAACAAGTAAAGATGGCCCACAACATTCAGTAAGTTCAGAAAAATCCATCAATGAGGTGCGGTAAACCTTATATAAGCCGCGTTCGCCACAAGGCATAAGTTAACCTTTTCACGTGCACGCTTCCCGAACTGATAAATGATGTATTATTTGCAAAAATTTTCTATAGAAAAGTTGTTTTAAAAAATCATATTAGTCTATTTATATTTTTAATAATTAATTAATCATGTACTGACCTATTACTACGTTTTCTGCGTCAGATAAGTTAACTTATCACCCCCTACCTGAACGCGGCCATGCTAGGTATCCCCATTCCTACTGGAGGCTCTACCGCACTATACATGGGGAATTTAAGTTTTTTTTACTGCTATAATAGTGATGTTGAACATATTTCCGCTCATGTTTCTATGGCTACGTTCGGCAACCATGATAAGTTAACTAGTCTCTCTTGTTTTCCGCACGCATGCTTTCCGAACTATTAAACGGTGTATACTTTGCAAAAAAATTCTAGAGGAAAGTTGTTTTAAAAAATCATATTAATCTATTTTATATTTTTTAAATAATTAATAATTAATTAATCATGTACTAATCTATTACTACTACTACGTTTTCTGTGTCGGGATAAGTTAACTTAAGCCCCCCTCAAAGAACGTGGCCTATGACATATGAGTACTAGACAAACACGTTAGACACTACAAAATTACTACTAGATTTTCGTTTTAAATTTGGGACAACTAGATTTGAATAATCAAGAATTAGCCAACCAACGAAAGACTTTTGAGAACTTTTACTACAATAAAGAAAAGTATAGTCCGAGCTATATGAAAGGTATTCTGCCCCCAAAGCATGAAAACCGGTTCAAGCAACCATTGAGTTGGTTTCAACACCATGGCAGCTGATCTGGCTATTATATGTTGATGATGTACTACTAGCTCACAATTTGTTCCATTCAGCAGAGCGTACAGGCACAGTTTTTAGTCATTTTATGGTCATACAGTGAATACCACAGTTTCAAGTATTAATCTGTGATAACTCCTGCTGACATGTACATCCTCAAGGATCATTAGAAGATCTCCGTAGCAAATGACATTAAGACGATGACATTTTCTGATGAACCACCATGTCGTAGCTATTTCAGTCGTCACGGTGGTGAAACCAACTTTGAAACCACATTCAAAAGTCAAAACAACCCCAAATCAACCAGCTGGTCACTTTTGTTTAGAGAAGTGATTAGGGGAGTGGGCGAAACAGAAAAAGTAAAAATCACTTTGGTTTAAAAGATGGACTAAAACTTTTATTTGATTCCTTTTTTTTATTTAATACCGTTAATTTTTAAATCTATATTTGACTATTGGTATTATTCAAAATTTCTTTTCTTGTAAATTGTAAAATTATACGTTATGCTTAAAGTTTCTATAGTAATAAATCAAATCATAACAAAATAATTAATAATTATATATTTTTTAAATAAAGCAAATAGTTAAATATAGACAACGGCTTCAAATAAAAAAAATATCTGAAGGGAGTAAAATTCACTAGAGTAGCTGGCACAGTAGGTGGCCACCAGTTCTGACCGTTCCGGTTAGTTTGACATTCTGAAAAAAAATCCACAACAAATTTGCAACAAAACAACATGAATTTCATCCGAATTTGGGCCGTCGTTGGAACAGCAGCCGTGCGCATGTCTCTTCACCCAAGTACCACTACTACTGTTCAGACCCCAATCGTTGACCGGAGTCAAGCACAGTTCATAAATCCCGTGGTATTAACTCCAGTGGATGCAGGCTGCAGGCTTGCAGATGGACCCCCGACCGGCATCAGTAAATGGCACTCATATCCTGCATCGCCTCGACGGGAAAATCCCACTTCCTACCATAGAATTCAAGTATTGAATTCGTTTCCATTTTATTTTCATTTCATTTCGGTGGTGTTTAGATTGAAATTTTTTTTGAGAGAAGTATCATATCAAATCGGATGTCGGAAGGAATTTTTGGACATGAATGAAAAAACGAATTTCACGGCTAGCCTAAAAAACGCGAGACGAATCTTTTGAGCCTAATTAACCCGTCATTAGCACATGTTGGTTACTGTAGTATTTATGGTTAATCATGAGCTAATTAGGCTCAAAAGATTCGTTTTAAGATTTCTTCCATAACTGTGTAATTAGTTTTTTAGTTATTTATGTTTAATGCTTTATTTAGGTGTCTAAAAATTCGATGTAATGTTTTTTGAAAAAATTATGGAAATAAACAAGGCCTTCATCGGTGTTTACGAACTGTTTCTGCAGCCCAAATCCGCTGGCGGATAGCACGAAAGTTTCGTTCGCTGAGCTGAGCCGGTTGGTTACCTAATTTCACCAATAAATATTTGACGCTAATTCGGGCTGTTATGACTTTCTGCAGGCATTACTCTGTTTCTGTTGGTCTTAATTTGCAGGTCAGTCAAATTATCTCTAAAATTTAGTGATTAATTAAGTGAGGGATTATAGCTGGTTTAATTTAGTAGTTTGGTTTAGTTTAGTTTAGTTACCTGTAAAAGGTGAAGACGCGGAAGGCGAGCTCCCAGAGGCGGTGGTGCTTGCAGAGCACGATGCTGACGGTGCGGCTGAGGTGCTCGTACCAGCACGCCACCGACGCGCCGAACGCGATCGCCGGCCACACCCGCCGCGGCGCCACCGTCCTCAGCACGTACTGCGTCCCGACCTCCCCTCTCGGCACCGGGAAGTATGGCTGCGCAACAACACAACGCGTCAAACACCACCGCGAGACGAGGCGGAGGCGGAGGCGAGGCGGCGGCGAGCTTACCGGCGCGACGAGGGTGAGGGAGCGGACGGCGGCGGGGTACTTGACGGCGAGGGCGAGCGCGAGGATGGAGCCGAGGGAGTGGGCGACAATGTGGAACGACTTCACCCCGTGCCGCTCGATGACGGAGCGCTCGATCATCTCGACGTGCTCCCGGAGCGTGTACAGCGAGTCGGCCGGCTTGGGGCTGCGGCCGAAGCCGAGGAGGTCGACGGCGAACAGCCGCCGCCGCGCGCGGGCGCCCTGGCTCACGTTCGGCAGCACCGTCTCCGTCCAGAACCCCGACGACGAGATGAACCCGTGGATGAACAGCACGTCCTCCTCCGTCGCCGCGCCGTCGGGGGGCGCCTCGACGTGGACGAAGAGGCGGCCGGCGTCGGCCGGGTTGCAGTTGGCGCAGTGGCAGTCGGACCACCTCGGCGACGGGTACG
The DNA here is from genome assembly GCF_000231095.2 of Oryza brachyantha. Classification (NCBI taxonomy): domain Eukaryota; kingdom Viridiplantae; phylum Streptophyta; class Magnoliopsida; order Poales; family Poaceae; genus Oryza; species Oryza brachyantha. Next base: position 14,279,089 of record NC_023172.2, read on the forward strand.
GCTTGTGCTGCTTCCCGCCTTCGCCGTCGACGCCGATCTTGCCCCTCAGCATCTGCACGATGGCGGAGTGCACCGTGACCGTGGTGGCGCCGCGCCGGGAGGAGGGCGGGGGCGACGACCGGGTCGCCGACGCGGCGCCGGCGAGCACCGACGGGCGCGTGTACAGCGTGTCGGAGATGTCCTCCAGGTGCAGCTTGGTCGACGACAGCATGCTGACCACCTTGGACCCGCCGCGCTCCGACACGACGATCTTCCCGGACGCCGCCGCCGCCCCCGAGGACGACGACGAGGAGCAGTAGCACGGCCGCCACGCGCCCTCCAGCATGTAGTCCGCCACCTTGTACACCACGCACAGGAGCACCTCCACCACGTCCAGCAGCATGAACACCACCAAGCTCACCGCCTCGTTCGCCGCACGGCCGGCCGACGCCAATGCCGACCGCGCCGCAGCCATCCCACCTACCTAGCTACCGCCGGCCAAGCTCAGCAGTCGACCGGTGAGCTCGCTGAGCCGACGAGGGTAAAAGCAGGTGCAGCGCAGGGGAGTGTGAGAGAGTGAGAGAGTGAATTGATGGGCGAGGTCGCATTAAAACGAAGGGGTTGGTAGTTGGTGAACCCCCTCGCGGCTACCACGTCCACGCACTGACATGACAACTGGTTTGGGCTTCGGACCGAGCAAGCAGGAGCAGGAGCAGGAGCAGCCAAGGATAATCTGCATTTTAGGTGGTCTTTATAGTGAGAAAATTTTTTAAAAGAAATGTCACTTGATCGGATGTCGGAAGGGGTTTTCAGACATGAATGAAAAAACGAATTTCATGGCTAGCCTAGAAACCGTGAGACGAATCTTTTGAGGCTAACTAATCCGTCATTAGCACATATTGGTTACTGTAGCACTTATGGCTAATTAAGGACTAATTAGGCTTAAAAGATTCGTCTCAAGATTTCTTTTATAACTGTGCAATTAGTTTTTTGGTTCATCTATGTTTAATGCTTTATTTAGATGTCCAAAAATTCGATGTGATGTTTTTGGCAAAAAAATTTGGGAACTAAATAAGGCCTTATTTGAACCTTTTCCAAGGGCATGGACCTCCATCTGCTAATCCATCAACAAGACAAGAAAGCAACTGTATTTCTACCTGGAGGCGACATGCCATGTGTACGTGTATCTACCCTGTATTTCTTTGAGCATCTTTTACTCTTCTTTTTTTCACCCAAAATACGACGGGTTGGTGAAACCGCAAGCACGTTAACAGGTATAATATGATGCAGGAGATAGGAAATGCCATGTCAGATTTATAATTTGGCCAACGAGAGGAGACGAGTGGGAAGAAAAATCAGACTATAGATACGACAATGGAGTAATATACTTTCTTCATTTCAAAATATATGATATATTTTATTTTATACGATACTACTAAGAATTTGACAAGATTTCTATATTAATATATCATTTTCTTGACACGAAAGTATAACCATCGAAAACTACTTTTGAATACTAATATAACAATATCAATATCAATTTTACGTTATAAAAGTTATGTTTTAATAAAATTATCTTTGCTCAAATCATTGTCTTAATTAAACAAAATATACCTTATATTTTTTAAAAAATATGAGTATATATATAGCTAATTATATAATAAATGACTAGTTTAGCTATAGGTATGATGTGTTCATGAATATCATTTTATTTTTACACAAAAAACACACAGCGCACTTGCATATCCATGAATACATCTCCTGACATATGCTCAAAGCAGCGCTAGATTTCTAGCCTTACTCCTTAATTACCAAAATCCACTTATATGTAAGTAATATTTATGTGCACGAGTGTGTAGATCCTGATGGATGGAACCTTGCAAGTGCACTACCGGTACTATCCATGCATGAATATTAAGTAAAATGGAACGGAAGGATTTTTTTTTTCTTTGGTAAGAACTCGGCGTATCAGGTTCAGAATTTTCTGAAGTTGCAACGTCATTTTTTAGATTACAAATACTAGAAGCTAACATCACCTAATTTATTTGTTTAGATAATGACTTAATTATTTTGAACTATAAACTTCATATTCAGCAAGAATCCAGTGACTTCCAAAGCAGACTCATAACTGATGCATCATGTCTGCTGGTACGGTGAATCTTATCTACCTCTCACGAACACACCACGTTTTTATCAGTTACGGCAACAAGAGCACATGTATTTGTAGATAATGACTTGCCCATTCTGCATGTCTTTACTTATGACGAGGAGCAGTGGTACTTCTGTTTCTTCCATTGTCACGATGCATGTGTCATGTATGCTTCCCCGGACATGAAGGCGACGCCGACGCCGCCGCCGGAGCACCGGTAAATATTTACTCGAGCCGGCAAGGAATGGACCAGAGTACAAAGGGTCGTTTTTTCGTTTTTTATAAAAAATAAAAAACAAATAACATATTGACAAATAAAAACTATTTTATGAATAATATATATATATATGTATTTTAGTTCTTTAAAAATAAAGACTGAAAAATAAGTTACGATGAAAAAAATTAAAATTAACTCTAAATTAAATTTTAACTTATAAGCAACAACGTAAAAAGAGTTTTACTCTCATCCTTCTTTTTGTATCTCGAGATACCGGTACCTCACGGTTGAATTCAACAATGTAAATCTTACTTGGCTAGATCTAATAATAATAAACTACCTCGAGATATAGAAGGAAAGATGAGAGTAAAATTCACTAAAAAAATGCGAAGGTGCAGCCGTGCAGGACGCTTCGTGCCGGGCTCTACTGAGTTCTTCGTTGACTAGTCAATGCTGCTGCAGTGCTGCGTGATCCAATCGCTTCCGTAGTGCGGAATCATCTGCACAGATCGAGACATTAATTACCTGTGAATACAAATTGACCGTATCTGATCTCTCTCGACAACCTAATCGTTAAAAGATTACTCAATTTACTGTGGAAAGAGTAGCTAAGTACTTGTCTAGATATGAATATATGATCAAATCTCACAGTTTACTTTCAGGAACTGCAGTGATAATTCAGGCGTCAGCTGCCGAGCCAAATTTCAACAGACATCCATCGAGATGCATGAGTCACTGAAGCAAAAATGTACATTTCCTTGTCCAATTTAGATAGCTTTTTAAATAGACTATTCGTTGATGAAACCTGATCGATCTTCTAATTAATTATATGAAAGAGTTAAATATGATATGTTATAAATCTTTTTTTAAACTGATGATATGTTATAAATCTAATAAATAGCTTAGAACAAATGGCTTAAATAATACAGTATTTAAAAATATTAGTCTTATCAGTATGGAGTAAATAATCGGTCCCAATAATCTAGAAGATAAGCTGGGAAAAAAAAGACGGTGCCTTAGTCACGTAGATGCATAAAATAATTAATAATGAGGAGACTGATTAGATCATAAACCATAGAAAAGCAGCAAAATCAGCTCATGCCGGGTGAGCAGTATGCAGGTTAGAGGTGCCAACTGGTACGGCAAAGTTTTTTTGCCCTACCCTTTTTCTTTGGCAGAAAGTACGGCAATGTCGCGCTCTGGTTGATTTGGTCACTGGCTTAGGTGAGCTAAGCCAAGAGGAAAGCTGAGACGAGGAGCTCATGTAGTTGAGCAGGTGCCAGAATTCAGAGACATGGCCATTGTTTATTCATCATACCTGGCAGTGCAGAGTTCAAATTTGGATCAAACAGTTGCTGAATTTAGGTGTTGGTTGCTTCTTTGGCATGCAAAAGTTGCTTATTCATCATCACTGGCTGAAAGCCTGAAAGGGACTGTACAGGTGACCTGACCGTGTAATACTAATATACTATCAGTGTACAAGATTTTGGGAAATCTGTGGGAGAAACGGTCCTGGAGCTTACATGTGATTCATGCATGTATTTGTTGCGTGCAAGGAAGCAGTTTTTGTGGCGATTTCAATTTGGCAATTGACACAGGGCAGCATTGAGTCAACACCAAAATGACTGATGGATTTTTCCTCCTTGGAAAGAAAATTCATGGTCGTACTAGTTGCTAACAACTTAACACCTGCATACAACCGTCACTGCGTGTTTCTGGAAAATGTTTAAAAAATGGGGAAAATGACTAAGCAATAGCACAGGACATCCATCTGAATGAAACTATGAAAACAATGTGCTCCAAACAGTGCATAACTTTTCTGAGAGAATGTTCCTCTGGATTATTAGTACATGATGAGTACCCAAATTTTACATTCAGGATCATAGGACACCATGTTTAATGTTGACATGTATCAGCATTTGGGACAATGAATTTGATGAATTTATTTATCATCCCTGCAAGGCTGCAAATAACTCTGAACATTTGCAATGACAACATAATTGTTGGTTTGCTGCTGATTGAGGTAGAGGCCTTTCTTTCTAGACCAAGGCCCAGCTCATACATCATAGTCTCATGGTTGGACAAGCCCAATACCATTTGCTGGTGTTCTCTTTGTTTGGGCCATATGGCTTTCTGTCTCTGCAAACAAGGAATCAGGAGGAGATTGAGCCCAAAGCAAATGTTGACCAAGCCAACCCGACAAATCATAGCAGCTATCTTAAAGAAAACTGGGCCATAACCATAATAACCTGTGCAGACTAGCAACACTGATCCCTTTTTAACTGTTGGAAACAAACGACTTGTTTCAACCAGTGCTACGACATCAATCAGATGCTATGCAGTAGACATCTCAACAGAAGACAGTCTCATTTCATCAACCAGGGTGCTTGATTGCCCAAACAGTAAAATGAACGCCACTGCTCTCACGATCAGCTCAGCCATCATTCATTGGCTCATCAGCAACCTGAATCCAGAAACCCTAGAACAGTGCCAGTTTTAAGCCTTATAGGATCTTAATTAAACAAGAACAGTTGCAATTCTGTAGGATTTCAGATTGTTGCTGCAATGAAAATCTTGCATGCAGACTACAGCTAAAGCTAAGGCTAAACAGCAGTGAACGTCGTGATCATCCGACTCACCGTCGCACAAGATTTCAGGGCAAGAGGACAAGCGGTTTTGGTGTTAAGCGTTCCAAATGACCGTCATTGCCACGCTTGAAACCCCATTTAGTGGACGCAATTAGCCACATCCTAGAAGGCAAAAAGCAGATATCATTTTCGCCTCTTTGCTGTTTCCAAGTTGGCTACTAAAATATTTCACTCTTTTTCTTCATATATATTCTCCCTGACGTATCAATCTGGGCTTGATGATATCATATAATTATGTATTTTCTGTCGTTTCCTCTGTATAGACTCGGCAGTGGTAGGTTTCGAGTTTATGGTTTTGCCGTTTAATATGTGGTTATGATACGTACTTTATATAAGTAAGAATGATACATGAATACGTTGTGAGCTTCTCGTTTAAAACTATGTCAATGTTACGGTACTTTTACTTGTGGTTGTTGTGGTGGTGGTAGTACAGTAAATTTTAGATCTAACTATATATTAAATATTTTATTCTAAACTTTCGTAAGATATATTTATCGGTTTATTTATTTTAAAATGATATATGACACATAAATCTATCATAGAGTTATATATTTTAGTTCTAATTTTATCCTCATAGAATTTCTACTACGTATACTAGCGGTGTGGTATAACAAAATCAGATCCGTTAAATTCAAAATAATGGACGGCTCAAATCATTCGAGGTATCTTAAAAAAATCCAAAAACTATGGGCAAAGCCTGCCTTTTGGAATGTGAATTCTTCTCAAAGTGAGTCTCATTAGCATTGATTTTCTAATGCAACTTGAAATAAGTGGTTAATACTATCAATTGATCCTGGCCAGAAGATTTTGGCCGGTGCCATGCTGTCCCTATACTAATTTTATCAGTATGTGATACAATTGTGATTTGAGTTAAACATTAACTTACATGATTATCTTCCCTTATCCATGATGGAGATGCATCAATAATGTCGGTTGGACCATTTTTTTTCCTACTGATTTCTAACTGATATTCTAATTTTCACGTCATAGATAGACCTGTCGTTCAGAAACCTTTCCAGGTTAGCATCATTGACCTTTTTTAGGTGACATTATGCGACATTTTAGGATTTGGGCTCCAATCGTAGTGTCATAATTAGAGTCATGACCTAACTTGAGAAACCTAAAGGGCTAGCAAAACAGAGCATACATTCATCCACTTGTCTTTTTGCTTATGTTTATGTTTATAAGTCAAAATTTGAATCTTGAACCTTAAATTTAAAGTTGATTTTGGGTTTTTTCACCAAAATTTATTTTCCAACCTTGGCTTTTAGAACACTAATAATAATAATTTTTTGTTCACAAATTATTTTCATTTGCAAATAGGTTGTTTTGCTTTTTCTGTAAAACATCCAAACAATCACACCATCCTAATTGGTGAAGGAAAACAAAACGAAGCAAACTAGGCTTCACCTCAGATATGTCTAAATTAACTAGCATATCATCTCAATCAGCAACTAGCAATTGATTAACACAGACACACGGCAATCTCTTTATACACATAGGAGAATACCAAAAATGCATCTATAGATGATTACATTATAATTGCATGGGATGACAAGGTTCAAACTATTGACATTGAACAATTTTATTATCTTTAAGAAGGTATTCGAAGGTACTACTGTTTTTTATATAAAATTTGGTATCTCTTGATATAGGTACCAAATTTTATATAGAAAACAGTGATATCTCATGATAGTTTCTCAAAAATGATAAATTTGATCATTGACATTTCTTCGCTGCTGATACATTTGTAAATACATGGTGCATGCATATCATCGTATCACCAATATTACAGCATGCTGATGCATAGTTCATTGGCCTCGTAACTCGTGCGTACACGTAGACGTATACAGTAGACATGGTCGGCTACTACCTTGAGCCATGGCGCCATGGGAGTTTCAGCAGATGGTGCAGGAGTTGGGGTTCTCCTCGATGCTCTGCACGAAGTAGTGGTTGGGCACGTAGGGGCCGTAGCTGTGGCTGTACGCCGCCCGGTACTGGTTCATGAGATCGGCGAAGAGCTGCTGCTCCGTCGGTGGCTTCTTGTCGCCGTCGTCCTTCTTTGGCTCGGCGTCCTTGCCGTCGCCGTCCTTCTTGGCCTCGCCGTCCTTCTTGTCTCCCTCGCCTTCCTTCTTGGCATCGCCGTCCTTCTTGGCCTCGCCGCCGTCCTTCTTCTCCTCCTTCTTCTCCGGCTCCTTGGCCGGCCCGACGGACTCGATGGTCGCCGCCCACGACTTGCGCAGCTTGCTCACCACGTTCACCGGGTCCACCATCCCGATCACCGTCATCTTCTGGCTCGCCATGTCCATGGACAGCTCGTCGATGCCTGAACACAAAACAAAGGCAGGATACTAATCAATCACTTCTTCTTCCTCCTCCTTGCATCACGGTGAGAGAAGCTAGAAAATCAAGAGAAGATACCGATGAGCGTCGAGACGGCCTTCATCGCCTTCTGCTTCTCCGTCTTGTCATGCACGTTCAGCTTCACCACGATTTTCTGCAACAAGATGAGCAGTGCGATCACTGATCAGTTCACTTACTTTGCCTGCTGACCATCAGAGCTCGAGCTCCAGCTCCAGCAGAATTAAGTTCATTAACAGCAGATGAGCAAAAGCCAGAGCACAAACATATGCAGAGCAGAGAAAGGAAAGAGTGATTCTATCGGATTCTAAAGCAAGATCCTTAGCTAGAAGAAGGGCTGAGAACCCCATGCCCCCTGGAAAAGGTGACCAACTTTCTGCATACCAAAAAAGAAACAAAGATTCGAACAGCACCTTCGACATGTCTCCGGCCTCCGAAGCACGAACGCCGACTAGCCGGCGGCGGTGAAAGGAGAAGCTAGAACCCGTCCGGATTGCAGATCAAAACCGAAACGAATCGATCGATCAACAGGAGCTCACAACAATGGCGTATGTAGAGGTGGCAATGGCTGGAATTAATGGAGCGGGAAGAAGAGCGAGTGGATGGAAACGCGAGGAGGAGGAGGAGCTGTAAATAAAGGTGGCAGTAGCAGCCGGGAGTGTCACGTAAACGGGAGGGGAAAGTGGAGTGGAGTGGACAGGGAGAGAGTGAACCAGCCTCTAACTTCGATGTATCCACGTGTCAGCCACTCGTGTTTGGAACTATGTCCAGGAGGGGGCAAAAAAGTTGGTGAAGGCCAAATCTTTGTTCTCTTCCTCACAATCAAGTGTGTTTGGCGATTGGCACAGTTTGAGCTTTAGCCTTAAGCACTTTGGGTTAAGGGTAGGTGCAAATAGTCTTATCCGCTAACATCATCTAAATACATTGATTAGACTTAGTGGGATATAAAACTTATCTAAGATAATTCGTTCAGAAACGCTAGAAACAACACCTGAGATAAGCATTTGAGCCCACTAGTGTTCGTCATGATTCTTGTAAGTATTTATTCTTTGTCATGTTTTTGTTGCGCTCTCCTTTCACAGTTGTCTTTCTTGTACGTGTTTTCCCATGCATATGCAATTTTTTTCACTCTTTAATTAATTGTACAATGGTCTATGGTTACAATGTTCTACCACTGGCAGAAGACAAATAATTCTCTCTCTACTGTATTATCAGTTGATTGAGATGATTGTGTACATAGACATATCAATGTTGGATAGAAGAAATAATTGTTCATATTATTTTTATTACCAGTAAAGACCATTATATAAATTTAGCATTTTTCCTTAAAACTAAGTAAAATTCTCCATAGATTTATGAGAGTAAGTTTTTTGATAGGAGATGCCGCATCAATCTCTATTGTCTTTTCACGTAGGATTTTCATATCTTAGAAGGAATAAGAGATGGCTGACGTGGCTTCCGTGGAGATTCGCCCTAAATTGCAAGAATACGTCATCATTTTCTGAACTTATTATGAGATCCTCAAATAAACCTATCCAATTAGGAAGTCACTCTTGGATGCTCATCGCCACAAGTTTATCTACTTGTGATGCCATTTCACGACACCAGCGATGCTGATGAGGCCGATGAAACGCGATGCATTCTGCCTGCTCTGCCCCCAATCCCTAGATTTTTTTTAATTATTTTTTGAAATTTTTATTTTTTACCTGTAGATTTTTTAATTATTTTTTGGAATTTTTATTTTTTATCTCAATTTTAGAACTAATCTTGACAATTTATTTTTAGACCAGGATTTTCTAGTAACGTGCTCAAATAAAGTTATTGTGTCAACTCTTCGTGGTATAGCGGTTTTATTTGGCCATGCTAAACAGGGTGGTGTGTCAAAAGTTCATATAAAGAATAAAGTTATAGAGTTTAGTTTCAAAATTTAAAAACAAAAAGGTTCCTGACTCTTTTTAGAAAAATTCTAACCCTAACCCCTAATAATACATCCTCTAATTTCATCACCCTTTATGCTGTCTCTCTCCGATCTTTTTTGGGGTTCTAACGTGGCATGATAATATACAAAAGGTGACGTGGAGATAAAGTTCGTCATCGATTAGCTCCATTTGATGTGTTGCAAACTTTGTGTGTCGTTTCGATCGATCCGGGGGCCTCAAGAGCGCGATGGAGCGCCACCACCAATCGAGTCCACATCGCAACCGCTGTGTGCGAAACGGAATCGTGCACTACACATTCACCGTTTTTTTTTTTTTCATTCTCACAGTGCCGTTTGTATTGTACCGCCAGCTCGAGATTCCTGCTATGCTTCCACTAGCTAGCTTTAGTTGACACCAAGGTCGATGTGAATGTTAGCCCGGGTTTGGAGTTACCAAGTTAAACAGATGAAAATCAGATGAATTTTGTCAATAAGATTATAGAATGTGATTGATTTACTAGAGATTTTCTTTTTTTTACCTCCTCCGACGGAGATGCGGGGCAAAGATGAAAATGGTTGAAAACAGTATTCATACCGTAAAAAATAATATTTATAAATCTAATTATTTATGGTGACTTCAATATGATACAAATAGAAATTAGAGAGATAACTTCTACAGAAAAAATTTTTAAAAATAACTTCTACAGAAAATTTTTTTAAAACGATACTATTTTTTAGAAACGATATCAATACTGTTAGGAATTTCCATACCGCTTCGAGTCTAGCGCATGCCTCGTACGTGAGACCATCTCTATTTATGGACGTTTTTACACAGTAGTGTGGTAGTTGTATCCACTACCGTTGATTTTGATGGATATTTTCATCATTTGCTTAAATAAAAAGAGAGATAAATTAGTATGTTTTTATTTGCTAACTGGACAGCACGGCCAAAAAAAAGAAAGAAATACGTAGTTGTGGGAGAAAGAAGATCGCACGGGCAAGAAGCAGAACGAATCGTTCCCGTCGCCTCTGCCATCCGCCGGCCCCTGCCTCCCATCCGTCTCCGCCGCTGGCCCTCTGCCGCCGGCGGCCGGCCTCGCCTCCCATCCGTCTCCGCCAGCGGTCCTCCGCCGCCGGCCTCACTCACAGATTACAACATTACCACGATAATTTTTACCCAAATTACCCTTTTACTACACTACTACATGATTTAATCGCTACACTATTAATATTAATCTATCTCAACCATTGGATTATCCTTAATGACGGCTCACATGCACTTGAGGGTACCTAAAAAAATCCCTATTTATATATGTCAGACTAATAATTCTACGTAGCATCGTTAACTTAAAAAAAACTTAGTCATCAACTCTTCATTCATTTACAACTCACGTACGTGATTCCCACACTACATACTACATATTTTTTTTAAAAGAACTTTACGCATTAGTCTACGTGCATATAAAAATAATGTATTATATATGATATAGATAAACAAAATGACAATTTATTATACGTCTGTATATGTCACACAGAAAACAACTACTCCCTCCATCTCTAAATGTTTGACGCCGTTGATTTTTTTATACACGTTTGACCGTTCGTCTTATTCAAAAAATTTACTTAATTATTAATTATCTTTATACCATTTCGTGTATTGTTAAATATATTTTATGCATATATATAGCTTTATATATTTGATAATTTTTTTTAATAAGACGAATAGTTAAACACATATAAAAAATCAACGGCGCCAAATATTTAAGGACGAAGGTATTATCTGCTAGTTGTACAAGCGCTAATGCGAGAACACAAGGGAAGCCTTGATGTTAACCAACGGGTGACCGCTTTCTCAATGATGATGTTGCAAAACCGACCAATGTTGAGCTAGCTAATGCAATTGTGCGCGTTTCAAACAGTGCGGTACTCGTTGGTCGCAGGAGATGTGCGTGTACTGTTCAGTACTCCTGATTTTTCCTTTTCGGCTGATCGTGCATCGATGTCAAAGATGTTACGAAGAACGTACTGGAAGGATGCAGGTTTAATTTACTGTTTCTGCTGTACTGATCCCAGTGATCCGCCACTTCTCCGTGGCCGGCAAAAGGAGCTCTTAGTGCTTACCGCTGTGACGTACCAATCCACAAATTCAAACACACGTTTGGAACGTGCTACGTGGAATTCCGGAGTTCACAATGAAGATTACAAGCATCATATCTTCGAATTGTTTTTCAGAAAAAAATCAAATCATAATTTCTTTTCCCCCAAAACACGGTATAGAGGTAAGACCATTGGGTTCTTTTACAACTCTATTAAACTCTTAAATATTTTTAAGCCTAAAAGCCAATAAAATTTAGTCCAACCCATTTGGGACTCCAACTTCGTAAATTTTGAATACAAAAACTTGGCACTAATGTTCACGCAGCCACTTCTATTAATACACATATGCAAACACAGTTTAGTTAAAAAACATTTCATATTTTCGATGTAAAAAACAACTTACAATATTGCGATCTTACGATGAGCAGCTGCACGAGGATAACGAACAAGGGGCAGCAATGGTGCAACGTCAGTTTGTCTTGCAATCATTCGCGCTTATTTTTGCGGCATCATATACATATTCGGTCTGGGAGTTTTGTCCGTCTCCGTTGAAGCTTTGCAGGTGTACCATGTAGATGGGCCGAGGAGTTTGTCCTTGGCGCTTGTACATACACGCATGCGCCTTGCGTCAGGTGATTGATAGAAAAGAAGAAAGGAGCTCATGCTCATCCATGATCCATCGGACATGGACCTGCAGGGAGTTGGACAGAGTATGCACGACTGCACAAGCATCACAACTCGTTTCTTTCACAAAAAGTGTTTAGGAGCTCAGTGATTGTAGTTCATATCTTAAATTTCCCCCAAAATTTTACTCTATGTATCAATTAATCTCGAAAGTCAGTTAAGTCAAATCATATGCTTATTGCAATATATAATAGAAAATAGTAGTTAAAATTATTTTTTAAAGAATTTGTTATTGTCCAAAACAACGAGTATTTTCGAATAGGAGGAAGTACCCCTAGTACATAGCCTTCTTTTTCTGTAAGGATAGCTGAATTTGGTAACTGTTTGTAGTCTAGCATAGGCAAAACATAGAAGTATTCCGAGTGTCATGTTGGCAGCACTCCTGTCAAACATTCGAAATTTACTCGGTTCTGCATGTTCTGCGTAGATACGACTTGCGAGTTGCGAGAAGAGAAGGAATTAATTGGGGCGTTCGCTGTTATTAAGTGACTGCAGGGCCAAATCCACTAGTGGGGGAGATATGAATGACAAAGACGTTTCCAAGACGAGACAAATTTCAGCCAAACTTTCTAGAATTGTCGTAGATTCGCGTTTATCATGCTGTACACACAAATCCTCCTTTAGAATTTCGCTAATACTGTATGACACTTACACCTTTCCAGAAATTTCATCAGGCTAAATTGCTAGCCAGTAGCCAGCCAGCCAGTGAGGCATTACTGAGAACACAAATGCGGCGAGAAAACGAGCCCAAATCCTTCACATTTTCTGGCTGCCACTCATCACAAACATTAGCCGGTCACCATCTGAGAGGGTGCACACGAAGCTAGCTTGCTCGTGATTTGCTTAAGGATCACGCGAGCTGCCAACGCTCTCGCATCCAGGCGTTCAGTCGGTGAACATCTCCAAGCGATTTGTCTTGATGGAGAATTAAAGAGTAGTTAGGTTTTTGAGAGGGAATGAGAGCATTGACGAGATTGTGACAGCAATTCTCTTAGTCTTTCTACGTTTGTTCGTGCAAAGATAGAGACTCTGAGGGCAATGTATGCTCCATAATCGTTTGGAGGTAAAAGAGGAGCAATCTGAACCTTGGAAACGTGATAGTGGGATATAACACTTCGAGAAATCGCTAGAGATTTTACGTCATCATCTTATCACTTTCGTCTATGCTTATAACCAAAATTTAAATTTTTAACTTTAAATTTTTAAGATAGATTTAGGGTTTTTATCGTAGTTTATTTTTTAATACTGCTTTTTAAATCGCTAAAAGCATGTACATGAAATATTTATTCATAAACTATTTTTTATTTGTAAATATGTCGTTTGCCTTTTTCTAAACAATCATCATATTGGGTGAACTGAGTTTTTGCTCCTCTCATCGACCAGTGACTTTGTTGGTTAAAACCTTCTAAAATGTACAACTTCACAACAACAACAGGGTGGTACAACGTAATGATTTTCTAAGGGAACCTATACATTTTGCTGCTCTCGTCCGTGATGGACCCGGTCTTGACTGTTGAACATCAAAGAAATCATAGTGGCCCAGTTCACTGGTTTAATTAGGGCCCTGCGACATCACAAAGCTCCCAAAAACAGCTACCTGGATTGTTTAACGTAATGGGCCGTTGCCAACCGTGTACAACAACAGTACTCAGTACTGAACTCACTCTTTCAGTTTGTCAGTAGTGAAAAAAGTCTACTGTTAGTCCCTCGATAAGGGTCGAATTTCATTCTTACCCCTCAAGCACAAAAACAGGTATAGAGTATAGGCCGAGTTTGTTACGGAGAGAATAAGTTAACATATCCCGCGCGGAAAATATAGTAATAAATTAGTACGTGATTAATTAATTATTAATTATTAAAAAGATATGAAATAGACTAATATAATTTTTTAAAACAACTTTCCTATAGAAAATTTTTGCAAAAAATACACCGTTTAGCAGTTCGGGAAACGTACGTGCGGAAAACGAGAGAAATAAGATACCTTATGTCGCTGTCGAACGCAGCCATATAGTATCCTCTAACTTATAAACTACTGCAAACTGAGTCTCTTGGCAATATTAGGAGCAGTGTAACTGACGTGGCTTCTTTGACTTAGTTTTCACCCCAGGTGGCATTAGAAGCTATATACAAATTACATCCAGAGTAATCAAATTACTCTATGAGAAATCACACATCCAAATTGTCAACTACTCTCGTAGAGAATAAACAAATTTCTCTTCCATAGTAATACTTAGAGTAATTTTATTACATAGATGATGTAGTACTTCTGAAAGCAATTTTTTAATAATAGATAGGAACGTGGGACATGTGTGTCATAAATTCGGTAAGTAAAAAGATCACTCATCTGATTTCATCGTCGCATCCGGAGTAATCAAATTACTCTCCAGCAGAGAAAATCACCCATCTAACAGAATAAACAAATTACTATTCGGTAGTAATACTTAGAGTAGTTTTATTACTAAGATTATGTAGTGCTCCCAAATATATATTTTTACAATAGATACGGACGTGGGCATGTGTCATAGAAATTGTTTTACCATAAAAAGTAAATGAATTACTCATTTGATTGTACATGCATTGAATGTTAAAATAAAAACTTTACTCACACAAAACATATTGTCCCACTAGTACGAGATGGTGTTGCATATCTTGTAAAATGTAAAAAGATACTTGAGATGTGCGGCGACAATTAGAGCGTTATGAGGACTCGCTATAAGAAAACAACGTGCTACCTGCATTATAGTAGTGTGTGTATACATATATGTTTCATATGTCAATGGGTGTCCATTAAATGATTTACAACGTGACCCAAATGTCATCATCCATCTCCCTCCCTCATCTCTCTACTTAGTCTCCTCCCCTCCTCTCCTGTAGGCTGGTGAGGACACTAGCGTACCAGTGAGAAGCAGTAGAGAGTATGGTTGGCCAAATCCCTATCAAGGCCAGGGATTCGTCGGGGACCCTCTCCCACGAAACCTGGGACGGGAAATCTTTTCCTTCGCGGGGCTCCGATAGCCTAGTGTAATAGGGCTTCCCTAACTTCTCCCCTCCTCAGTCATCCCCTGAATATCGTTGCTGCCCTCCCTCAGCTCCACTCGCATGGCCAGTCGCCTACGCCCATGCGGCCACCAACCCTCACGCTCGCCCTGGCCAACTACCGCCTCCACGAGCGGTTGCGCCAGCCTTGTGCCCATCACCTCCATGGCCTTGCCTTTGTCTCCATGCCGCGCGCCGTCCACCCACGGGATCCTGATCAGGGACGGGGACCTACAGAGTCGAGGTTGTTCTCGACCAACACGACATCGACCCGTCCAGTTGCCAACCCTAGTAGAGGATGAGGCGCCTCGATGGAGGTTCACACCGACCTCAGGTCATCTTACATGCATCCACCACCTCCTAGGACCCTACTCCATTGCATGTGGCCTCATACGGACAAGGGGTCCATCCAATCGGTTTACAGGGAGTTGGCTGGCTCCTTGTTGTCGGAGCAGCACTAGAGGGTGCAACATGAAGGGGTGGAAGAGAGAGAGAGCACACATGGGAAAGGGAAGGGTTGAGAGAGTTTGCTCATCCTCTAGCTATCCACCGTTGTCGATGTGCTACATGGGATAGGGAGTACCACACTCTACTTCTTAGTTTGTCCTTCGCATGCAGTGAGTGAGCTCAATGTCAAGTGGGGGCTTGCAATAATATTTTGGTCCAATTAAAATATGACATGTGTGGCTTATGAGAGTTATGTCGCATGCTTAATATCACCCTCCTAGTTTAGTAAGGGTGAAACCAATTTATAAGACATCATCACTCTGACCATGTAACTCCCAGGTTGGCCCTTTCTACAAAGTGATGATGAAAGTATAGGTGGATGATATGTGTAGGTGGATCCGCTCGCCGGTTGAACTGGGCTACGTGGTCTGGAAGACGAACTGTTACACTCGTCGACCGCTGTTGGGTCATCGGGAATGAGGATGGCGAATTGGGGAGATATGAGGAAGGAAGAAAGGGGATGTGAAAATACAAGAAAGCTAAGCTTTTTAAGTTTTATGTATTCTAACTTATTTTCTAGTAGAATCATAACAACAATCTGTGCTATTTTGGAAAATGGAGATTCTAAAAGGACTGTGGGTGACAGAAACTCCAAGCGGTAGCTAACACGAGAGAGTTTGCGATAGTGAAATGTGAAGATATTTGATTTTTTTTTACAACTCCATAAATTAGAGTTGGATTATTTTTATAACGGATATCCTCTCATTGATTTCGATAGTTTCGTATATCATAATCGTGAGTATCACCATGATTAGAATTGTAATGAAAAAATGACAAATTATCACATTTACATAGATGCGTGGTTTCCACTTTCCACCTCCCAGGCCTCAACTCTCTTTCCCCAGTAACAACCATACACCGTGCAGTTTACTCGAGTACGGCCAGAAAGCGGGGGAGCTGCTGCACCCTGCAGCCGCTGCCGGCCGGCCGGCGCGGTGCGACAAAAAGGCGCCGCCCTAGCACGCGGAAAGCCGGAAAGGCCTCTCTGCCCGCACATGCCCCCCCTCCTCTGCGAAACGCCGAGCACAGTACAAGCGCAAGCGCGCGTTCACCGTGCGTGCGTACGCCCAACCGCGCCGCGCTCGCCATCCGGCCGCGTCGTGCTGCCGTTTTTTTCCGCTCCCGCGTAGTCGCGCGCCGGCCCAAATGGCTGTGGAGAGAGACGCGCGGATCGACCGAATGATGGTGCGTGTCTCGGTGTCTGCCGGCCGCGTGTACGTACGCCCGGGGTCTCCGTCTCCGCCTCACCAATCATCACGCGCGAGCGTCCAGATGGAGGCATCGCGCGCTCGCTCGGTGCTGGCCATGAGAACGGACGCGCCACCACCCGGCACGCGGGATACGTAAAGGCTGAGCAAACCCAAACACCACGTATGTGCCATTGGTGTAGCCAGGAATTTTTTTTAGATAGTCGTGTCATATAAGTTGGTATCACATTAAAAAACAGGGGATTTCAGAGGTTAGGTAGTGACTGCAGGCGACCATATCCTTAGACAGCCACAGACCTAGAGCAAAATAAAAGGTATCTGACTTACTTTTTCTATAGTTACATATATAGTTTCATAACCAAAATGTACTAAATAAATAGATATCCGTCAACTATAAATATTACTTCTTCAATTGATGACAATATAAAAAGTGCATAATTTTCAACTTGCACGAAGACTGAAGAAATTCGCAGGATACAGCAATTCTGTTTGTTTAATTAATATGTAGAATTGTAATTTGCTGGCTGTTGGAAAAAAATGTACATGTATATTTGCTAAGAAATAAAAAAAAATAAAGGAACGCTATAAGAGCAGGTACAATACTAGGTTATAAGCCAACTATAAGCATATTTTAAAGAGATAAGAGGGAAGAGAGAAGAGAGGTGGGCTACTAATTTGTAGTCAGCTGCACACGGACTCCAAGACACCGTGTGTATATAACATGTGGGACCATGTACTAATGTTTTGTAGGTAACTATTATATGAATTGGCTATTAGATTAACTATAGATGAATTGGAGCTAGTAGTTGGCTATACTATTGAACTTGCTCTAAGCATTTATAGAAAAATGAGTCATGGTCACCTAGTAAATTCAGAAAATATGGTTTGTCTAAAGTCTTAGCTTTTTTTATTCGAACATGGCTTAGCGATTAGTGAAATACTGCAATTTGTATTGATTAATAGATTAGTGAAATCCGGGGTGGTCACGAGCCCACCCGGACCACCCCTGGCTATGCCACTGATGTGCGATATGCTATGCATATTACCAACTCTTATCACTATTTTTTTTAGGTGACATTTGTAATCATTGTGGAAGCAAAAGCTTGGGAAACAGTTTTTAGCACACGGGTGTATGTACACCCGTGTGCTTGTATGACATTTAAATAGTTATCAAAAAATATGAAAAAATTTAATAAGATAGAATAATATGAGTTATATCACTTCACAAACATGCAAGTTTAAATTCAATTTCTATAAGTTATAGCAAAAAAACAAACAAAACTGAAACTAAGTATACGCATATCATAATTGTTTTTGTATTTTTGTTACAAGTACTTGTAGAAGTTAAATTTAAACTTGCATGTTGGTGGAGTGATATAACTTATATCAAACTATCTTGTCAATTTTTTTCATATTTTTGATGACTATTTAGATGACATGCAAGCAACGGGTGTATATACGCCCGTGTGAAAAAAACTTCTTCCGCAAAAGCCTCCATCGTTTCTTTAGATTATCGTGGTTTTCTTTTCCTTTTTTTTGTCTGGCTTCATGCGCGATTGATTGGGTACTGCATGGTGGTCGACCGGCATGATCATTGTAGCAACCTTTACCCACTGGCATAAAATATGTACACTTGGCTAAACGTTAATTGTATTGCTTCCACTAATTGATTAGCTTGCCTAGCTCTCACCCAAATTAAAAGGTTTGATGATCCGCCATCCACATATAGAAGAAGTATTGGTAGACCCATATAAATTGAATATAGTTATTTTTGCAGTTATTAATCGGTGCAAATGTACGTGATGGTGACAATTATTGGGAGATGATGGGTGATAAAAACTGGTAGCATTATCTGCCGCATATTTAGGGGTTGTAAAGGGATATCTGTTCATGCAACGTTGACAGAAATGCGAATTTAATGAAGTATTCGATTTGATTAATGGGAACCCTGTCAAATTAAGGGCCTAATGACACCCTACCTAGACTGATGGTAATGTATCAACAACAGATGCAATGGACAAAAACTACTCCAGCCTACTTACATAGTACGTCCAAACACGTTGTCTTTCAACAGGGCATCTGCCATCAGTGTTGGTAGGCCCTCGATGCGATCGAATTAAAAACGAGTTGTGTTCTTGCGACTGTCTCAAAGTTAAACTATAGTTTTTCCATAATTTTTTGATTGATAGAATTGTTTGGCTTTTCCGTTGTCACTTGTGATCATTTTACTCTCTTCTCATGTCTTCGTATCACTAAATGCAAACTCTCCAAATTTATACACGACATTTTCTACAGTATCTTACATTGAACTTGATTTTTTCCACTGCAAATGAATATAGAACAATTTACAATTTTCGTCGAAAACCAAGAAACACACGAAAACAAGAAATTTGAAAGTATTAAAGTATTAAAATATTGTCGCATGTAGTAATACGCTTGATATAAGAGCAGGGGCTATCATATTTAACTTTATTTAACTTTATTAAGAGGAGCGAGACTCGAACCTAGATTAACTAGCCCTGCACTAAGAGTTTTACTCTTATCCTTCCTTTTGTATCTCGAGGTACCGGTACTGATCGTTAGATCCAACAGTACACATCCTACTTAGCTAGATCCAATAGTAAGAAACGATTTGATACCTCGAGATAAAAAAAAAGAATGAGAGTAAAACTCTTGCACTAATGGAAGACCATCGTCCCAAGTCTTTGTCATCTGTCATAATACGAGGTAATTTAACTTATCTTTTACATATTTTACTGGATGCTCCTATTAACTTGTGATATAAATTAAGATGAATTATGATAAGATGGTGATAACCTTATTATGCTCGGTTTTCGTCAAGCCGTTCCATTATCTTAAAAAAATGGAGCCGTTTGACTTTGCAGGGGGAAGAAGCAACGAACCATGCACGCTGATCGCTCTTTTAAAACCTGAGGCTTCCTCACTTTTCTCTTCGCTCCAGTACAACCACCACCTCTACATTGCCAGCTCTCAAGATTTCGTCGTCGATGAAGACGATGACACTGCGGCGCGGCGGCGGCGGCATACGCATCAAGAAGAAGGCCCGCGGCTTCATGTGCGGCGGCTGCGGCTGCTCCAACTCAAAGGCCGTCTCCATCTCCGACGGCTCCGACAACGACAAGCAGTCGCCCATGGCCACGCCGCCAGCGAATACGTCGAGTACTACCACCACTACGACCACGGGGAGCGCCGGGAACAAGACGACGGCTTCGTCCGCCGCGCCGGGGCGGTCCTCGTTCTCTGCTTCCTACGACGACTATGTCGACACCGACACCAGCGTGGGGAGCACGCCCAGCGTGGCCGCGCTCCTGCGGCAGCTCGGCGAGCTCGAGCGGAGCGTCCTGTCACTGCAGGGCGCGGTCACCGATGGCCGCGGCGCCAAGAACGACGGCCGCGGCGGCAGCAGGCGGCACAGGCGGGCTGTAAGTGACGGAGGAGGCGGCGGGTCAGGGAGGGTGGAGGAGAGCGTGGCGGTGGTGAAGGAGTCGGCCGACCCGCTGGCCGACTTCCGGCGGTCCATGCTGCAGATGATCGTGGAGAAGGAGATCGTGGGCGGGGCCGAGCTCCGGGAGCTCCTCCACCGCTTCCTGTCCCTCAACTCGCCGCATCACCACCACGTCATCCTCCGCGCCTTCGCGGAGATCTGGGAGGAGGTCTTCGCCGGCTACGAGCGCACGCCGGACTTCCTCGTCTCCCACCGCAAGACGAAGAAGAAGCAGCTCCCGCCGATCTCCTACGCCGCCGCCGATGACGACGACATGCACTGGAACGCCGCCTAACAAACTCTCCACTCTACACCATTCCAATATGCTCGATTCGTCCTCCATTCATTTCATCGTAGCCGTTCAGATATTTTCGCTTCCCTGGGACGACATTTTAGCGAGATTCTGTTAATTATAGCTTCTTGATGCATTTCTTTCGGCGAATTCAGTAGGATTTCAGGCTTTGTACAAACTACAAACAAAACCTAGTGGTTTCCGCAGGCTTTTTGGGTGTTTTTGTATCATGTATTTCTCCGGAATTCTGTTGCTGATAGCAAAACCAATCTTGGCTCCTCTCGTCTTTTTTTACGTCGGTGAATGCATCGATCACGATATTACTTTGCGTTTAGCCAATCGAAACGGGGAGGAGTAAAGGAGAGGCGCCCGCGATTCCCGCGACGCTTGATGACGGCTCGTCGGTAATGCTTACCTATAGATAGAAATGATGGCGCTAGCTTTTTTTGTCGCTGGCGCGACGGAGCGAGCGGCAGGCGGCGGCTGCACGTACTGCACGGCCGTAGCTTCGCTTGGTGAAGTGAAGCGATCCGTCGTCGGTGGAGCCGCCGCGCGTGGCGACGCTGGGTGTGCTTCACGGCGACTGTGTGAAGACGGCCTTAATTTGTGAAGACATGGACAGGTCGAGCCGATGGCACGCTCGTACGATGCGGAGCAGGTTAGGGGCGATTGGTCCGGCGTAACTGTATTTTCGGCTACTCCGGCGAATCCATCGCTAATTCGCCGGTACGTATTTCCCAGCCCGTACAAGGAAAACGTTTAATTTACGTCCCCCAACTATAGGGCGTGTTTCATTTTGGTCCTTTTTTAACGGCAAAACTGGCAACAACGATCCTCTCTCATCTCTTAAAACGGGTGCAAACGAGATCCCAAGTTTGATTCGAGGCCGGTTGTTCCTAACATGGTGTATGCATGGTTAGTTTGACTTTGATTCTCCACGTGATGCTAATATGGCACTAATAGCAAATTTTACAAATTGAAAATTAAAATAAAAAAATATGAGGTCCATATGTCATTCAAACAAAAAAGATAAAAATATAGTGGATCCACATATCAGTGGGTTCCACCATCTTCATTTTACCCTTCCATCTTCTCTCCTTCATCTTTCTCCATCTACTAGTCTTGTCATATTTCTTATGCTTTCAACCACCGACCTCCTTTGCCAGACCTCAACACCGGCATCTTCGTCATCCTTGCCTTCTCCCCACACACGACATCTAGAGCCACGCACATGGAAGCCTTCTCCATACACGGCGTCCAGAGCCATGCACACATGAGAGGAAAAGGAAGAAGGTGACAGGGAGAATAAGAAGAGGCCAACGATAGTAGTGGGCAACCAATGAAGAAGTAAGAGGGACGCAGAGGCAACAATGGTTACAACTACAGAGGGGCGGACCAACGAAGATGACAACCTTTTGATGTATCGTCTCGTTGACCACCTTCAACCTAGTCGCATTGAGCTTGCTTGCTTCATGGGAGAGGAGGGGCCCTCTTGTCTGCATCGAGCTCATTGGGGTCGTTGTCCCATCCTCCCTCTACCATGCCGTCGCCGGCATTAAGGTTGATCTTGCTGTTTCTATCCCTTTTGCTCTGTCGCCGTATGCTGAGCTCGTTGTCCCAACCCCCTCCGCTCTACTGCCGTTAACATTAGGCTCAAGCCCCGTCACAGTCAATCCTCCGTCTTTGCTTCTGTTGGTGCACACCAAGGGCTTGCTGCTAGCCACCATTGCCACGACGTGTGGACGTGATAACCTCATATAGGCTTGCGGACCGTCACGCTTCTAATCTTGCGCTGTTGTAGTAGAAGAGAGAGAGGAGAGAGAAGATGAAGGGAGAGATGGAGGGGGTGATAATTTGTGATCCATTGACATATGTATCACACTATATTTTTATCTTTTGTTTGACTGACATATATGCACTTGGCATCTTTTATTTTTATTTTGCTTTTAGTGCCACGTCAGCGTCATGAGGGACGAGGACAGTAAAAATAGCGATGTATGTGCCACGTCGGCAAAAACCGGCCCCAATAATGCTTGAGAGCTCATTTGCACCGATGTTAAGAGACAAAGGATGCGATGTATGCGGTCTGGTGGTCGAGGGATGAAATCGAAATCGTCCAAAGTTGAGGGAAGTACACTTCACTTTTTCCTTCGTACAAAACATGGGCCTTTTCACTGGATTGCCCGGGGATCATGGGCTCCCAGGTCAGTGCAGCCCAAATAGAATGCTCTCGGCAGAAAGCCCATGAAACGGGGCCCACTATAAGTCACCTGCACCTGCAGCTGAAGCCAGGCAAGTACTCCGTACTATTCAGCATATGGGCCCTGTGAACGTGATATGTCGGATTGTCCTGGATCGAAACGGCAGAAGCAAAGCAACGCGTGAGGTGTGATGGGCCGGTCACGTTCGCTCGCCGGTGCAAAGCGTGAACGTTTGACTCAAAATCGTGGTCACGGCACGCACGGTTCGGTCGCAAGCTGTTCCCATCAAAAACCAAAACGACCCGACCGCGCCGCGCCACACTTCTCGCTGTACACAGTGTGGTGGTGCCCCCCGCTCCGAATCCCCACACGAGCCGAGGGCCCACCAGGATGCTGCACGGCCCGGCCCAATCCCCGCCGCCGGCGGCCGCCGCCGCCGGCGGCGGCGGGGAGCCGCTGGTGGTGACGCTCAACTGCCTGGAGGACCCGTCGATGGAGCAGGAGGTGCTCGCGGGCGCGGCGGCGGTGGAGCACGCCCCGCTCTCGGCGCTGTCCGCCGGGCGCGTCGAGGCCGCCGCCGCCGTGCTGGTCACCTCGCTCGCGTTCCTCCCGCGCGCCGCGCAGCGGCGGCTCCGCCCCTGGCAGCTGGTGCTCTGCCTCGGGTCGCCCGACCGCGCCGCGGACGCCGCCGTGGCCGCGGAGCTCGGGCTCCGCCTGGTCCACGTCGACGCCAACCGCTCCGAGGAGGTGGCCGACACCGTCATGGCGCTCTTCCTCGGCCTCCTCCGCCGCACCCACCTGCTGTCCCGCCACGCCTCGTCCTCCTCCGCGCCTCCCGCCGGGTGGCTCGGCTCCGTCCAGCCGCTCTGCCGCGGAATGCGCCGCTGCCGTGGGCTGGTGCTTGGTATCGTCGGAGTTAACGCCGCCGCGCGATGCCTTGCCACCCGCAGCCTCGCGTTCAGTATGGGCGTGCTCTACTTCGATCCGCTCTATGAGGTATCTGATCCGCCACTTTTTCACCTCTGTGTTCCGATCTAAACTTCAAATTTACTGCTACTGTCGGTGGTGTAGTTCTAGTATCAGACAGCCAGTGCATGGCGCGCATTGTTGGCTTATGCGATCTGAAGACTTGATATGTGGCCTTGCATCAGTAGATGATTTGCTTGCTAGTTCTCTGTCTTGGTTTCATTTATTGGTGATCAGAATTTTGGCATCTAGTGTGTTATGAAGCCTGTTTGTAGCACTGGTTGAACTTCAACTCTGCTGGCTATGATTACGACTTGTATCACGCCTGAAGCCAAAAATGATTTCTGATAAATCAGTCTCGTTTGAGCTCTACTAAACTTCGAATTTCAACACTCCAAAACAGGAAAAATGGCGGATAGTTCTGAAAGATTATGATATTGTTTATTCCCTGTTAGTATTGGCTGATATCTATTCCAACACTTGAGAATCAAGACATCCATTTTTCTTCTGCTCATAAGATATTAACATGTGAGGCACAAAAAAAAAGACATTAACATGTGTAGTTATTTAGTATTCATTTTGGTTATGTACTTATACATATGCTCCATTCTTGGTACCTCGTACTAGAAATTTTACTAGTCACTTGGATAGTTTTCCATTGTTTTCTTTAGTTATGGAAATCCCCATTTGATTTCTGACTCTTCTAAATATGTGGTAAAGGCTACTGGGAAGACAAAGCGGCCTTCTATTGTATTTCCTTCTGCTGCCAGAAGAATGGATACTCTCAATGATTTATTGACAGCAAGTGATCTTGTTTCCCTTCACTGTGCATTAACAAATGATACTACTCATATACTCAATGCTGAGCGCCTGCAGCACATAAAGCCTGGTAATGTGGTTCCTTTCCAGTTTCCTTTTCATGTTTTCCTTCACTTTTGGGCATTGTCATGCTTGCTGTAGTATGAATCAGTTTATCCTTTGCTTTATTCATGCCGTGTCATATTCTGGTTTTGAGCCTTGCAGGAGCTTTCATAGTCAATACTGGTAGCTGTCAACTGATAGATGACTGTGCACTCAAACAACTCTTAATTGATGGCACTATAGCTGGGTGTGCATTAGATGGTGCTGAAGGTCCACAGTGGATGGAAGCATGGGTATGGACCTCATGGCACAATTGAATTTCATTCAAAGTGTTTTTTTATATTAAAGCAACCAAAATGCTGTGTATGGTCAAACAACATCACTGTGAAGAATGTTGTCTTCTTCATTCCAGTATGCCTCTATTGAAATTCCATTTCTTTCCTAAGGGAGAATTTCATCCATGTAGCATTTTGTCATGGCACATAGTACATTTCAAATTCAATCTATTTGATATGTGCTCCTTGTTTAACATAAGTGAGGATACGAAAATGCAAGTGAAGTATTGACAAGGAAATTTGGTATTTGACTGAAAGTATTTTCATTTTGTAAGGAGGACAGAAGAGACTACACTAGTCGTCCTATCGCTTTATTCCAAACATTAACAACTGATATACTCTTCTATATTCTTCATGCTTTGCTTCAGCATGAGATTAACCTAGAAAATGATCAATATCACTGATTATTCTTTTACTGCTCACTCACAGGTGCGTGAAATGCCGAATGTATTAATTCTTCCTCGAAGTGCAGATTACAGTGAAGAAGTGTGGATGGAAATCAGGGAGAAAGCACTCGCGGTATTGCAATCCTTTTTCTATGATGGTGTTGTTCCAAACAATGCTCTTTCTGATGAAGAAGAAGAAATAAGTGAAGCTGGATGCGAAGATGATCAGCTAGCTAAACAGGCAAAAGAACAGATTTATGATGGTGGACAGCAGACAGATGAGAGTCAGTTAACTTTAGAATGTGACAAGAGAAGAATCATTTCCCACTCTGAGGAGCCCCAAACTTCAGTGCAGTCTCAAAATATTGTGCCCAGATCAGAAGGAAGGCGCAGCCGATCTGGAAAGAAAGGGAAAAAGAGACCTGCTCGCCGCAGATCACAGCAGAAAAGGGATGGATTATCAACTTTAGAGGGTGGAAGTAATTATTCTTCACGTATGGATGATGATACTGTAATGAGTGGCAAGGATCAAGTGTTAAGTTCTAGTTCACGATTTGCTTCCCCTGAGGATTCCAAGATTAAGCTGAGGTCATCTGCCGAGTCACCGATGGAAATAATTTCTGAAAATAAATTGACTGCAGGACTTAGTATAAAACCACTCGAGAGGTTGAAAGATGGCTTTGTTGTCGCCCTTAGGACCAGAGATAATTCAGGGTTTCATGTTGCAAGACAAAAGGTTGCAGGAGGTAGCTGGTACCTTGATGTTGTGTCAAAAGCTACAAAGAGGGATCCTGCTGCTCAGTTTCTAGTCACTTTTGGAAACAAGGTGGTAGTTTTCCGTTTGTCATTCTTTTGTTTCATTTTTGCTTTGTTGTTCCTTAAACTGTTAAGTAGCTTTCTTTGCACGGCTACTGATAAAATATAGCACTACCCAGGATACTATGGGCTTGCGATCTTTTGTTGCTGGGGGCAAGCTATTACAGGTATAATCTTTTGTACTCATTTGCTGAAGACACTGTGAAAGCTCAATACTGTATTGATGAAAGTAAAGATAATACTGGGAATTTTTTTTGTGCAAGAACTGCTTGTTAGATGATACTGGCATCTGTTTTAACATCAATCTTAATTCTCTATTAATTGGTTCATTGTTTGTTCAGTGTTCATAGTTGCCTAGTCGATGCCATGCTATGTTTGATATAATAAGACTATCCTCATGTATTTGTTTGTCATTGCAAGCCTGCTTCATGGTAGCAAGTTTGAATGGTTTTGTGAACCAGAGTCACTTAGCTTGATTTGTTCTAAAAATCACATGATTCTTGTTTTCGCCATGTCATCTAAGACGTTTTTGTCTAGATTGATTATTTTTTATGTTCGACTTTTTGTAATGTGTCACCAGGTTAATAAGAATATGGATCTTGTATTTGTGAGTTATTCTTTTGAGGTCTCTGAGAGCTGGACGCTGGAGGGGTCCTTACTGGACTGCTGCAAGTTGATCAATCGCAAAAATCCTTCGGTATGCCCTTTTTCATCATCATTTTAATCACATAACATCAAGGCTTGATAATTAATATGCATCCCCACAAATGGTTGTAATATCCAGCTGTATAACCAAACAGGTTCTAATCATATTCAACAGTTCCAATGCTACTTGGTAGGACTTGCATAGTTGGCGATGCTACACTTGTATTGTACTGACTCGTGCCTCTATACTTCGTTGTCAATACTATTGAGCTTCCTACGGTTATTTTTGTAGGTTCTATTGGAGGTCTATATTGAGATACTCGCAGCTGTGAGTGAAGATGATGGCGTCACTAGATGGCTGGATTGATCCACCCATCTGCTCCAGGAGCCTAGGACAATCAAAACAATTGACTCAGTATGGTATTCTGGTTTGATTTCCTCTTAATTTTTCAATTTTAGCTATTCTTACCTAGCTACCAGTTCTGTTGTATCAGTATTCAGTATCTCATTGCTCAAAAATAGTATTCAGCGTCTAAAAGACTACTATTTTCTGTAGAAATATTTATCCAATTTTGGATTAATCAATAACTAATCAATCTCCTCATTATGAAACGTAGTATAGCACACTGAATTTGCAATGCATACGTATTTTTCAGTGCTCCACTAGTCTACTATACTGTCTAGCAAATTAGCATCAATGTGCAGTCATTTTTTCTTGTTGGCCTTCTCGATTTCTTCCTTCCACAGCACGGGCCAGTTGGCCCGGGCCTCTTCCAACCCGAGCAGCGACCCTTCCTTCTCCGGGTCCCAGCTCGCCGACAGCGTCCCGAAGGCGATCCCCAGCGCCGACGTGCCGAAGGCGAAGAGGATGGTCAGCAGCGGCAGCCAGAACGGCACGGCGACGCCCTGGTCGCGCTCGAGCGCGCCGTACAGGTTGAGCAGCCCGACGCCGGACGCCATGGGGACGCCGACCATGAACATGATCCGGCGGAGGATGCGGTCGAACACCGGCTGCGGCAGCTCGTCGTCGTCCTCCTCGCCGCCCTCGCCGCCGTTCTTGACGGCCAGGGATTCCAGCAGCATCTGCTTCTGCTCCTGCTCCTTCTCCTGACGCCGCATCCGCTGCTTCTCCTTGCGGCTCGTCTTCTTGGAAGGTGGTTTGGTGGTGGCGGTCTCGGTGTCCGTGACGGCGGAGGAGCCGATGGCGCCGCCGCTGCCGGCTGCATGTAGCCGCCGGAGTGGGGCTCGTCGGCGCTTGGGGAGCGCCACGTGAGGCGGCGAGAGGTTGGCCATGGGGTTATGCGTCCATAGGTGCGGTCTCGTGGTGGTTTGAGGTGGCTGGAGAGCTGTCTGGTGGAGCACGGCTGCCATTGCCGCCGGCTGCTGGTGGCTTCGCTGGTTTGGTCGGAGATGACGAACACGCTGTGCTATGGTGTCTAGTACGATCGTCTAGAGTTTTTTTGAGTGTGTTATCGCCATGAGCGAGTGGTGGCGCGTGAATGCGTTTTGGATATGAACCGGCCCCACCAGAAATATCTTGCTCATCCGATGGACACCGATACCCACTCTTTTCCTCACTGCACGGGAGCTGAGCTGCCACGGACTTTTCACCCCGTCAGCAAGTGTGGGCCCACTTGTCAGTGATTTAGAATCATTCCTAGCTGGCACTTCTGAACTCTCAAGGCCATCGTCAGCCGGCATTACCGTCCCTAGCACTATTCGATCCGATCGGGATGATACAGAGGGATTTTCCTTTTCCTTTGTTCACTATGCCCTTGGGTTAAGGATTTGGCCCAGGGTTGTTTGGCTAGGTATTTGCTCGTCTATTATATATATAAAGTAATAGAAAAATGAGCCTCCACGTTGTCTCTTACGGACTAGAAATTCTAAGATTAATCGAAGAAATATAAGAGAAAAAAGAAAAATCAAAAAAAGAAAAAAAAAACCAATCGGACAAATCAGATTTATAGCAACAAAAAGGAGACAAGATCAATCACAGAAAAAAAAACCAATCGGACAAATCAAGTTTATAGCAACTAAAAGGAGACAAGATCAATCACGTCAATTGATCAGATAGATCAGGTTTATAATCACATAACATATATTCATATGGCAACCGATTAGCTTCAAGCGCATTACAACAGAAAAAAAATAACAATAGGAATAAGAGACGTCTCAATTTTCTAGCATATTATACTGGTAATAGAAACCTATCCAATTTTAACAAACTCAATTTCTTTAGTAATATATGGTAACACAATGTACCGTTTTAAGCCGATTGTATTATATTTCGTTATAGAACTTTGGATTAGGCCAAAAAATAATAGATGGCCCTACTCCCTACCTAATTTGAATCATATGCTCTACTACATTTATTCCCCAGAAATAATTACTTATAATAAAATTACAAGAAGAGAAAATTGATCTAAATGCGCTTACAAGAAGAACCTCCATGTTGTCTCTCACATGCTAAAAATTATAAGATTAATCAAAAAAAAATAAGAGAAAAGAAAAGGAAAAAAGATCAATCAGACAAAAGAAAAATGATCAACCGGACACATCAAGTTCTCTTATAGAATCCTGGTCAATAGCAATATGGTGTTTCTATAAGAGATAAAAATAAAATCACATGCATTTGTACGTACGTACGTATGAATACAGTTTAGAAAAATCCAATCTAAATTTTGGATTAAAACTTTTATTATAATTTATATTGAGGTAAGAGTCTATCATAGATACAATATGAAATCTCTAAAATTCCGGTTAAAAAAATCCAATTAGAAATATAATTTCAGAATTAAAAATAAAGAAAAATAATAAAAAGATTCAATGTGTAAATATAGTTTAGAAAAAAATACAAATTTTGGATTAAAAGTTTTAAAATAATTGAAATGGTGTCATTGGGGCCTTGGGGTAGTGAGAGCAACTACTATTATATTGAAGACAGAGACGCAAAGAAGAAGATAAGCAAATATACCATAAAATTTATGTATCTTTGACTTATTGTATTGTGAAGAGAATACTAAAACATCCATCATGTTTGTTTTATACACATATGAATCACTATATTAATTAGACTATCATACATATAATTTTGAACGGGTTAGAATTTAAATTATATTACAATGTAACATAGTTTTTCATAATAACATATATAAAAAAACTTTATATCAATGCTAGCCGTGCAATCTACGCGGGCTAACATGCTAGTTTTTCAGATTTCTTCTCTCCAACCCAGCTTGTTAAGCTCTTGAGCTGAAAAGGCGGCTCGGCTCATTAGAGTTTAGACAATAGAAACGAGCTGAGCGAGCTAATGAGGTACAAGCTTTTCATCTAGCCCTAATTGTGTAACGTCTCTCAAAATCTTCATCTCCTGAATATTCTATATTCTTATCTAGATTTTAAAAATATGTAGTTGTATAATCTATAAAATGAACTAGAAATCTAAAACTAAAACCCCTAGCTTACTTCTTATAAGTTGTTTTTCAGAATATTGAGCTCCTCTGAACAGGGGTTTACTAGTGACTTCTTATAATCTTGAGATACTTAACCCGTGTGAGCAAGAATGAAAAGGTTTAGGAAAATAAGTTAATTTAACTTGTGAGGCCTACCACGCTGTAGCATTCAATCGACTGAATCAGACCTTATATACTTATCAGTTAAATCTATTTTTCACTGGAGATGGCCTTATTGCCCACGTACAACAGGGAAAGAAGAAATTGATTGCTTGGATCGATCGGTACAATGACAATCTGTGCTTGGATCGATCGGTACAATGACAATCTGAAGCATTGGACATGTACGAGACAGTACGACACAACGCCATGTGAATTGTGATCGTTCGTATGCACCACAGCGGCAGCTCTGGTCTAGATCCAACAAGGAAGCAGGGGTTTCTTCGGAAAGCAACAAGACAGGAATGTACTTATCGTTAGGTTAATCATCACAAAAGGAAGCTGGTAAGTATTACCGCCGTATACCTGCTGTGTGTGATTAACCATTTCCATCGTCGCCTTAATACAAACGTAAAAGATAACAGATCGAGTTGTACAAGATCATCTGGTTGGGAGCTTGAATGCGAAAATCTAGTACTCCTCTCCCACGACCAGAGAATTCAAGCCCATACAAACTCTGCCTCGCAACACATTTACTCCGCCAAGTTTACAGCTCGTGTTCGTAACTGTCGGAAGCGTGCGGCGACAGATCCCGGGCAAGCTGCAGCTCCTGCAGATGATTGAAACCAACAACGTCAGCAATGCAACGATGGAAAAAGCAGCAGGTTTAATGCTGTCAGTGACAACGACGACGACGGCGTACGTCTCTGAATTTGAGGTCGTCTTCGAGCATATGGACGACGTGCCCCATGGTTGGTCGCTGGCTGCCGTCGGGGTCGACGCACCGGAGCGCGGCGAGGACGGCGCGCTTCAGCACCTTGGGTGGCGGCATCTCCGGCAGCCTGGGGTCCACCACCTTCTCAACTCTCCTCTCGGCGACCATCAGCTTCAGCCACTCAACCAAGTTCACCTGGAGGGACAAAGCCTGAATAATTCTGTTCCCCCATTACCATGGGATTGTTGAGTTCATTGTCAGTTAGAGTGGTGGCTAACCTCTTCTGTTGGCCTAGTGTAATCCACAGGAGTTCTGCCTGTGATGATCTCCATGATGAGCACCCCGAAGCTGTAGACATCGCTCCTCTCGTTTAGCATTCCAGTTCTCGCGTACTCTGGCGCAACGTACCTGCAACACAGGAGAGTTTGTAGTGAGTCTTATGATGAACCGTGCTAGTAGGAAAGTACATGAGAAATGGAACCGACCCAAATGTTCCCATGACGCGAGTTGTAACGTAGGATCTCTCCGAGCACAGGAGCTTGGCCAGCCCAAAATCTGACACTCTGGCGTTCCAGTGCCGGTCGATAAGAATGTTGCTGGATTTGACGTCTCGGTGAACAATCTTGGGTTCCAGGCCTTCGTGAAGGTAGGCCAAACTGAACAGGCAGAAGATTCACATGATCATTTCAGTACATGGCAGATGCATTGCTGAAGAAAAAAATACTGGCAAATGACTTGCCTAATCGTACCAACTACCCGTGTTTTTTTACTAAAACTGTGTCAACTAGCATTGATAAATCTTAGAGGTTTTAATGACTGCATATCAAGTTGTCCTCGTAATCCTCTGACTGAAGTTCAGTCTTTGCAGATAAAACCACATACACTACTCTAGCTGTTCCCAGAAGTATATGCAACAAGAAAGCAAAATTTTACCCTCTAGCTGTTCCCAGAAGTATATGCATTCTGATATCCCAGGTCAGCGGACTAATTTCATCGTCACCGTGGTGCAGCCACTTATCAAGATTGCTGTTCTCCATATATTCATATACAAGCATCCTATCCAACAACAACAATGGCAATTTGGTTTCAGTTCAGAGATGACAAGTAACGATAATGGAAGAAATGTATCTGAATATCCGTCAAAATTGCACCCCCATTCGCACCTGCAAGCTCCCTCACTACAATACCCCAGCAAGCTGACCAGATTCTTGTGCCGAACACGCCCAATCGTCGCGACTTCCACCCTGAAATCTTTCTCTGCCTGACCCCTGATTAATCACAGAACAAATGAATAGCCATGATTAATTTTTCGTTCAATTCTACAACGGACTAAGGTGAAATGTTATAAACAACCAACCCAATTTGGTAAAGTGTCATCTGCCACTAAAGAGCGGGACGCAGTTTGAAACATGGGTCCAGGACGCCATGAGAAGCAGTTACTGCTTTCGCCATCCAAAATTCAAATCCCAAATCTAACAACTGCCTAGGTTGTTGGGCTCAACTAACGGAAATAATGCTAGCTTTTTCTGATCATCAGAAACGTCAGAATTGCGAGATTTTGATGGCAAGCAAATAGCGGAATAAAGAACAGACAAGAGTTGATCGGATGAATCGGAAGATCGTGGGAAACTTTGCATTGCAAAATTAGTCCACGTTTTATATCAAAACACAAATTGGAACCAAACGAACAAGTTAGCAATTGAGTACTCAAATGAAATATTGCTACGCGTTTGAAACCTATCAACATTTTGAAATTTGAATCGACCAAACATGAGTACTCGAATTTTACCTGTTGTTGTGCAGATTCTTAATGGCGACGGCGGTGTTGTCGCGGAGAACGCCCTTGTAGACCACACCGTAGCCGCCCTCGCCGAGCACGTTCCCGGCGGCGAACCCGTTGGTGGCCTCCTCCAGCTCCCGGCGACTGTACCGCCGGCCCCACCCTCGCCGCGACGCCTCAGGCTCCGCGTCGCTGCCGCCACTCTCGGTGCTCCAGTCGCGCGTGCTCTCGCCGCTGCTCGTCGCCGTCTCTCCGCTCGTCCTCGCTGGCTCCACAACGATCAGGGGTGCCTTCTGCTCCGCCTTGATGACCTCTATCGGCGGCTCGAACGGCGGCGGGTGCCAGCGGACGGCCTCCTCGACGTCCTTCTCCTGCATTGGCTGCTGCGCCTGGTACTTGAGGGACCTCATGCTCCCGTGGTGCGGGCTCGGGGCGAGGCGGGGGCACCTCCGGCTGCGGCGGCGGCAACGGCGGCAGAGGCAGATAATAACGAGGAGCGCGACGAGGAATGCCGCCGCGGCGCCGGCGGCGACGAGGACCCAGAGGCGGAGGCCGAGCACCGGGGTGCGCTGCGAGAGCCTGGCGTTGATGTACCCCACGCTCCACGCGGACGACGTCGTCCCCCCCTGCTGCTTGTGCTGACGATGGAGCGCGTGCGGCGGCGGCGGCGGCGGTCGAGGCGGCGGGTGGGGCTGGCGTTGGCGCGGGGGTGCCTTGGCCACGGCTCGTGCGGGTGGCGGTGGCGGCGCGGGCGCCGGCTTCCCCCGGGTCGCCATGGCCGCGCGCGGAGGCGGAGGCGGAGCCGTGGAAGCTTCTCGGTTTGGTTGGCCCATCTCATGCATGCAGATGCAAAGAGAGGAAGTGGATTAATTAGAGTCGTTTGAGACGGAGCCGAGGTTGATGGTGGTGACAGTGTGTTAGTAGTAGTTTGGTAGCCTTCATGTGGAGATCTCCGGCGCTTCTCTAGTTGGGGTTGTTTTATTTTCTTTTTACTCTCTCAGTAGTAAATTTCAAATAATCACATGTATTATAGCCCACGTTACAAAAAAAAATCAAAAGAGTTTTGGCGCGTGTATATAATCCGAGGTATTTATGACCTGCAAGACACGTCTTTATAGAATTTCACCTCATTTATGTTTATAAGCACATTTTTAAATTTTTAATCTTAAATTTGGAGTTGATTTAAGGATTTCTTTTACCAAAATTTATTTTTCAGCATTGTCTTTTAGATCGCTGAGAATACGTATATAAAAATTTTATTCATAAATTATTTTTCGTTTGCAAATATGACATTTTAATGTCAAAAAAGCAAACAATCATCTCTTTGACTTGTATAATAAAATAAAATTGTTCAAACTTATACGGCTACAACTAGTATACGACGGGTGAAAATAAGTTATAAATTTTTAATATGAAATTTTAGAACTCATAGCAATGGTGGATTGAGGAAGGGAAAAGTCTAAATTATAGCACAACTGTTGGGTGAGTACGAATCACCTCATGGACCTATAACCGGATATTTTTATTCTCAACTGGCAATACCCTTAGAAAAACCCCCTCAAGCAGCTTTGAGACCGGTTTTGGCTGAGATTAGTGGCCAGGTGTGCTAATCTAAGCCAAACCAACCTCAAAGTCACTCTGGAGGGTTCTCCCTCCACTATTGTATGATGGTGAAAAATGCCTGACTTTGGGTTTAGGGGTAATTCATACCCATCCAATAGTCATCCAATAGTTTTAGGGTGTAATTTGGATTTTTACATTAAAGAATCCTTAGTTAAAGAGGATAGTTGGTTTTTTCATAAAAAAATCGAACGATATATTTACAAACAAAAAATTATTTGTGAATAAAACTTTTATATTCATTTTTTTAGTAACCTAAAAGTTAAGGCTAGAAAATAAACTTTGGTGAAAAAAAATCTCAAAATCAACTTTAAATTTAAGGTTAAAAATTCAAATGTCGATATATAAACATAAGTATAGGTAAAAGATGGGAACACAAATAGACCACATAGCCATACTATACGGGGTTCAGTGCAAGCTGTCCATCCGGTGGTTTTAAAATTTACCACGTATTAAATATAACTCGTTTAAGATTTGTGCATGAAAATAAATAAAATCGTATGAATGACCCTATTGATTTTGAGGCTGGTTTTGTAAATATGTCCTTCATTTGTACTGCACTGAGAAAACAAATTATTTATTCATGAGAAAGATAATGAGGGAAAACATGGAAAATGACTTGGAAAAGTTCTTATAATTTTAGAACCATATTGTTTAAGAAAGAGTTGGAAACGCTTAAATGACTTACATTTGGAGTCAAGCAGAGAGAAAAAAAAATTAGCGGCAGCAATATGACTTAGTTAATTGAATATTGATGTGCTTAAGGCATTTAGATGAACCTGTACTGGTCTAAAATATTCAAAATGCTACACATACAAAGTATTTGTACGATATTTCGTACGATCAAACAACTAACCACCTCACGGCATGCGCGACGGAAGAACGCTCATGGCCCTAAAGCCCATTTAGCCTAAACCTGATTTTACATCTTCGTTTGTTAAACCCTAAACCTGTCTTTCCCTGTTCCATGTTCTCGGCGCATCTGCAAGCGAAGCTCCATCTGCAAGTCTGCAACTAATCCAAAGAACACACACCATACGAAGACAAAGGTATGTCATCTTATTTACCCGAATTTCTTTAGCTTCACAAAGATATATTTACTAACACCAGGAATTTGATTTACAGGTTAGAGAGCAAGCGAAAACAAGAAAGAACAGAGTTTCTCAAAGTTCAAAGTGTGCAGAGGTAATCTCATTGTGGAACATACTTATAGCTTCAATACTTCAGCTTATGCTCAATATATAATTGAGTACTTTGTTTTGTCAGGGCAATTTTGATCGTCATTGCTATGGAGCGTATGAGGCTGCAAGTACCGTTGGCTCTTTTCCAAATGACTATCAGGTGCATAGTCTTCTCCTCGCACAGCCAACCAAACCAATCTTCTTTCTAATTATATCTTAAATAATCTTCTTCCTAATAATAATATCTTATATAGTAATTCTACTTGGCACTGATTTATCATTGGTTTGATTGGCTGTGCAAGCAGGCCAACGAGATAGCAGGCCATGACGTCGTGCGCTTGCGCTTTGGATATAGCGGTGCGAAAAGGAGGTTCCGTTTTATCGTACAACTCTCGTACAGAGCTGTCGTACGTATAGCAAAGCTCCTAAAATATAAGAAGAAATGAGAAGGGCAAAACCCAGTGTAAAACACGAGGTAACCAGAGCATTTCATTCCCACAATTAAGTTTTATTAATCATTAATGGGACCCAGATGCCATTAAGTAAAGACGAAAAAAAAGGCTAATGCAGGTGTCGTTGAACTAAATCTCTCGGCAGCAGCCTACTCGGGAGCTTTTCGGTGCGATGTTAATGAAGTGTTAACAATCCATATAATTGCTCCCAAAGCATCGCCTTGCATAACTGCCTTTTCCCTTTCGAAATGGGTACATAAACCGTAAATTCTTAAAAAGATGGTGAAACACGGGAAAAACACATTAACCGTAAGATAAGAAGATGAAAATGTGGCGCGTGACCTCGTAGGGTTGTACTTGTTTTTATCAACGTTTCTATAGGATGGCCTATTTTAGAGGAATTTTAGGGAAATTTATAGGATATCCCAGATTTTCCATCCCAAAATACTCTAGGATTTCTCCCCATAAAATTTAGGTGGTGTAAAAAAACAGATACTACGTCAAGCGTCTTTTTTTAATTTTAATAGTAAAATTCATTCTGACATTTACTTAAGAAGAGAACGAGCTAGAACACCAATCCAAAGGTAAAGATGACAACCTATTGCTAAATGTTCACGAAAATGAATTTGAATGTTACGTTTGACCTTTAACTAGATATTGAAATGGATTTTCGGACAGGAATAAAAAAACAAATTTTATTGCTCGCCTAGAAACCGTGAGACAAATCTTTTAAACCTAATTAATTAGTCATTAGCACATGTAGGTTACTGTAGCACTATTGACTAATCATGGACTAATTAGGCTTAAAAGATTCGTCTCACGATTTTTCTCTAACTGTGTAATTAGTTTTTTGTTTATATTTAATGTTTTATTTAAGAGTTCAAAGATTTGATGCTATGGTTTTGGGAAATGTTTTAGAAACTAAACAAGACAGAATATGCAATTATTACAAGGTGAGTCTTCTTGTGAAGTCTTACCAGACCGGAAGTATTCGAGGCAATTTAGCCATATGATGAATCTTTCGTAGAGAAGCACGGATGATTAATAAGCCAATCAATAACGCGTAGGCCTCAATATTGTTGAGGTGGACAACTGATCTATGATTAAAAAAAATGCAAATTATAATTTCTCACTTTTATGGAAAAGTACGGATGATTTATGGTATAACCAACAAACAGATCATCTTAGATTCGCTTAGGCATATGACTAATTTACATGACGAATCGGTAAAGAATGGCCAAGTCACTCCTAGCCGTAGACATGAAAGGAAATAACAAAAAACAATAGATTAATTTCGATGATTGAGTGCGGGCTTATAATCAGTTTTGCTCCATATAAATTAGTAGGAGTTGTCTTGGCAGGTGTTTGGGCTAGAGTCCCTTAGAATTCACTTCATATTTATCGAAAATTGATTCAAATTCTTTCCAAAATCATGAGGCGGACCTTAGATCGAAATTTCTGGCAACAGGTTACTAGAAATTCTGAGTCTAGCAGTTGTATATAAAATCCAAACGTTATAGAAATATAAGCTGAGTTCTGAAATTCAAATATACTTTTACATAGTGGTTTTTTGGGTAATGGGTAACACCCGGCCTCTTCATTCTAAGATGAATGCACACGCTAATTCTTACATTTATGAGTGGCATCTATAGAAATAAAATTATATTAAATCTATCTCTGCATAAATCATTTAGCTCCCTGCAACAATCCCCTAATTGTTTTTATGCAAGAATTGTTTTTAATATTGAAAGTTCAGAGATGTGATATCTATTTCAAGTCATCTTAATACCAGACGTTCCCAGATACGGCAACTCTACCCAATGCCAGTTTTTGATGCAAACAAATTTCAAACCCTTCAAAATTCCAATATTTTCTACCTGTTCCAAATGGGAACCTAATCCGTTCTTTTTGTTGACCTTCACGACACATCGCAACGATTGTGGCCCGTGCTACTACAGCTGTTGTTGCGGTTGCCAGTCGTCTGGTACAGAACGGAGGACAAAGTTGTAGACAATGATCACCCAAAAAAAAGGGTTCGGTTTTAATGTATCCTTCACTCCTTTGAATTGATTACAGAGATGATTGTGTAGTTAGGTCTGACCAAATGCAACGAATCCGAGTCATAGTAGTGTAGACCATACCGTTTGTTTGGAGAAGAAGAGCGAGGACCCTTGGATGTGCATCCACAGCGCAGAAATCTCACGTGTCCCTGTTTACATCGTCATCTTCTGCTCAACTTAGGCTGATATAAGCGAAAAAAAAATAACCAGTATGATTTAAATCTACTTTAGATATATGAAATGATGTATTTTTTATATATGAATTTTTTTTTATAAAAATACATTATTTAGCGGTTCAGAAAAACATGTGTGCACGAGAAAAGGCTGAAAATAATAGGAAGAAAAGAACACAAGTGTAAGAATAACATGGCCCTTGAATAGTTGAGTTGTCGTTCTAACAACTCCAAAATCTGTTTAAGCTCGCCAATTCTGTTACAAAAGTTCTGATCATCTAAAAAAAGGCTACGATCTGAATGATTAGTAAGGCCTTCAGAATTTAATGGGCCTTTTTTTGACGATCAAAAGGCAACGGAAGTACTGTATATGTATGCTCTCTCGGATTTGTAATCTGACCATCAGACACTAATTAAACACCGATATGAGACAGGGCACCATCTTAGCTTTTGGTTGCACAAAGTGGACATGTACTGCAGCATATAGGAGTAACTCAGAGGCCAGAGGGGCCATCGCCTGAACTATGAAGATCTGAATTCTGCAAGAACGAGCTCTGCATATAGAGTAGCAGGAGAAATCTATTCTGTCGTTAACATCTTGCAGAATTCAAGTGCATATATATTCGTATTTCGCCGGCTCAACAAGTTTTGATTATGAACTTAGCAGTCTAGGCTGCATATTACGTTACACAAATCATGCAAGTATGAAGTTTCTAGGTAGGTTACAGCATGTACAAAATTATGCAAGCTCCTGCTGAAAAATCAATTGAATCGACGACTTGAATTATGCAAGTTCCTGCAAATTCACTGGAGTCAACGGCGGTCAACTCTTCTCCGTTCCTCTTGTGCCTTGTGGACTAGCCCCTTCTGTTCCGTTCCAAAACCCGCCACGTCCAGATTCCCGAACGCCACAGCATGGCCGCGCCGCCGCCGCCGCCGCCGGCGAACCCGTTCGTCTACATCGATGCGGCGGCGCTCCACTCCGTCCTCCCCTTCCCGTCCCTGATCTCCCACCTCCGGGCGGGGCTCCCCGCCTTCTCCGCCGGCATCCAGTGCCCGCACCGCGTCTCGTTCCCGCTCCCCACCGCGCCCTCCGCCTCACTCCTCCTCATGCCATCCTGGAGCGCGCACCCCTCGCTCCCCTACCTCGCGCTCAAGGCCGTCACCTCCTTCCCCTCCAACTCCCCGCGCCTCCCCTCCGTCCACGCCGCCGTCTCCCTCTTCGACTCCGCCTCCGGCGTCCCCCTCGCCTCCCTCGACGGCTCCGCGCTCACCCTCCTCCGCACCGCCGCCGTGTCCGCGCTCGCCGCGTCCCTCCTGGCGTCTCCCTCCCGCCCGCCCGCCACCCTCGCGCTCGCGGGCGCTGGCGCCCTCGCGCCCTACCTCGCCGAAGCCCACCTCTCCGCTCTCCCATCCATCTCCCGAATCCTCATCTGGAACCGCACCAGGGCCAAATCCGCCGCGCTCGCCGCCAAGCTCCGTGGCGCGCACCCGGGCGTCGCCGTCGAGGAGGCGGACAGCATAGACGAGGCGGTGTCCGTGGCGGACGTCGTGAGCTGCGCGACGGGGTCGCAGGAGCCGATCGTGCGCGGGGAGCTCCTGAAGCCGGGGGCGCACCTGGACCTGGTGGGGTCGTTCACGCCGGCGATGAGGGAGTGCGACGACGAGGCGCTGCGGCGCGGGAGGGTGTTCATCGACTTCGAGGCGGCGATGCAGGAGGCCGGAGAGCTAGTGGGCGCGCTCCAGCGCGGCGTGCTTCGGAGGGAGGACGTGGTCGGAACACTCTCGGAGCTGGCCGCCGGGAGCGTGGAAGGGCGGCGCAGCGACGACGAGATCACAGTGTTCAAGTCCGTCGGGACGGCGGTGGTCGATCTCTTGGCGGCGCAGCTCGCCTACGAGACTTACATTTCTTCAACCGCATCAACTCCATAACTTACATTTCCTGGTTTCATAGACTGCAAGAAGAGTCGTTAATAGAAACACAAATAAATTAATCAGAATGCTTGTGATCATTCTCCGTGGCATGTTTACTCACCCATTTGGATTCGAATAAGATGTATTAAGATCTTACAATTATGTGTTTTTTACCTCATATATGATGTTTACGATCAAGGAGAACTGCAATTGAGTGCTCACCTATGCATGGTTATTCTGGTGGATCTTTGGAAACATTCATAACTTGTGAAGTATCTTTTGAATTGTTGCATAGAGCCCAGAAGCCCACAACTCTCATGGTTCTGAACTTTGATGGGTATGTGCATACTTGTTCAGAAGTAAAAGATTGGCAGGCTTCAGTCTAGTTGCTTTTGTCAATCCTGTAAGCAAAAGGAGAATGCAATCGTGAATCCTCATACTGAACACCATGATTGGTAACGAATCCAATTGATCCATAGGATAGGACGATCAGAAATTCAGAAGATGTAAAAGCCTCACGCCCCCACGAGCTTCACATTACCTGCCAATTAGTATCACATAATAACTGGTTCACTCGTATTGTTGGTGAAGAAGCAGAAGACAATATTTTTAATATATACGTAAATCCGATCATGTCAAACACAAAGTGGCTGTAGTTTAGTGGTGAGAATTCCACGTTGTGGCCGTGGAGACCTGGGCTCGAATCCCAGCAGCCACATTTTTTTTTTTCAAAAATTCAAATTCGCCTCTTTTTTTACCAATTGCTTATTCAAAAACCCACTGCCAGTTTTTTACATTCAAAATCACCTTATTTGTTTTATGAACATTCACTCTTTTTTTGAACATTAACTTGTTCAAAAGTTCACCTTTTTGTTTTTTCAATTTCACTAATTCAAAAATCGATGGAAATCACTTCATTGGACCCCATCCCTTCTTTTTATAATATTCACTTATTCAAAAGTTCACGAAAACCAGTTCACTGGAACCGATCCCTTTTTTATGAATATTCACTTATTGGAAAGTCCACAAAATTCTGTTCGTTGGAATTTATCTCCTTCTCTCTCCCTCTTGATTTTTTTTGAAGGGAGAATAGCTAATATAGTTGTTGAGGTTTTGTGCAAGGACCAATTTAATCATGGACCTTTTATATTGTCCAAGTGAGTTCTTATACTTTATCATGCGGGCCTAATATTGTCCACGGATCCACTTAAACTGCGACATGAGCATGCCATGTTACCTTTCTATACAAAACCTATGCTGAAATGTCTATTTTACCCTTACATATACTATATGAAAAGAATAAAAATAAAAATATTAAGAAATAATTGACTTTGCATATTAAAAATTTGTTATAATTTTAAACATTCAAATATGAATATAGTTGTATGACACACCTTCTTCACTGCACTATGCCAATATGAAGTTAAAATAACTAGGGCACCAACAATATAATTAGCATGGTAAATAGCTTTTGATAAAAAAACATGTCATGTACATAGTTGCATTTGAATGTTAAAATTATAACAAGTATTTAATATGTAAAATCACCTGTATTCTTTCTGTTCCTTTTATCTTTTTTTCCCTATGGTATATGTAAAAGCAAATTAGGGATTTTATGATATATTTGCATTGGGAGGATGATATGGCATGCTTACATGGTAATTTTCAGTTGGTTCAAGAATCATATATGGCCACATGACACATTTTAAGGGTTTGTTTAGACAATTTAAAAGATAAGGAACTAAACTGACCCTGGAATGAAATTTCAGGGACTACAATGGCTATTCTTCTTCTGAATCTTCTTTTCTTCTGAATATTCAGGTCCATGAAAAGTGGTTTGCTGCGGTCCAACAAAAAGTAACAAAAATTATCTCGAGACACTGGTACCTCGCGGTATCAAACCGTTTTTTATCGTTAAATCTAGCAGTGCACATCCTACTCAGCTAGATCTAACGGTGTGAAACGATTTGATACCTTGAGATACTTTTTGTCGGATCGGAGCAAATCGGTCATTGGAACTCAATCAACTCACCGTATTCTTTTCGTCAACTTTCTGAATTCTCTTTCCCCCCCTGTTTCGCGTGCTTATATGCACTTGTTGAAAAGTCCACGAAATGGGTTCGTGGGAACTCACCGTATTGTTTCTGTTTGCAGGTTCGATGAATTAAGCAAATGGTGTTCTTGTCAACTTTACCGTGGGCATGGTTTCTCCGCGGCTTGGAATGACTTGCCGATGCGATGTACTCCTATATTGGTTGACGAATCTGCCTATGCTGCTTCTTTAATCTACAACAATTGTGTCAAAATAACAGTATAACTAAATAATGCAAAGTGGGCAAGCGATAGAGAATTATTCTGTCATGGAGATGGGTTTATACACGTCGATTCCTTCCGTTTTGCAGTTCATCGGCCGAGGAAAAGCTTAAAAGCTTGAGCTGGCAGACATTCTACCGTTCCAGGTGTCTAAAAGCATCCAACAGTTCATCTATCTCATTCTCTATTCTAAAAATAAAAAATGAAAGATAAAGATTAATCTTTAGCAAAATATTCATCTTATCCTCTATTTTTAGATGTCATCCATATTTAGAAAGAGAAACTCTATATTTAGATGCTCTCTCTCCGTCCTCCAAAGAAATATGGAGGATGCTATATATGGATGATTTGCTGGAGTATAAAGAGATATAGATAATGAAACCGTTTTAGATGATCATTCAAATGAAGATAAGAATGACCAAATTTAGATGCTCTGTTGAGATGCTTTGACAAAGGTTGAGTTTCACGGGCGACCTAGGCAAGCGCAATAGCCATCGTCACAAAGTCCTCCATATCAGGAGTTAATTGCTATTTTGGCCACGAAACCGAGCGGCTTCGCTAAAATAGCCACGGAACCGTTGGCTTCGCTAAAATGGCCTCGTATCCACTGGTTTTGCGTTAGAATGGCCATTGCAACTATTTTTATTTCACAAAAATCAGAGTCAACCAGTCAACACAAATGGTGACCAAATTACCCCTGAGTGAATTAGCACTTCATTTACAATTTCTCACTCTCTCTCTCGCTGTGTCTCTCTCTCGTGCGAGCATGCAAGCGACGAACAGTGGGAGGAGGCCATGGCCGGTGCCGACGGCGCGCCGCCGGCTACTCCCTCGCCGGCGAACGGCCTCCCTAGCGCCGGCGGCCAATCCCCCCGACGCCCGCGCCCGAGGCCGCCCCCCTCGCGCTGTCACGGCACACGTTGCCGGCGTCGCCCGTCCCCGATCTACGGCATGGGCGCGCGCCTCCACCACCGGCCGACGCCGCGACGACCCCCGACGCCGACAACCGCGAGCGCCCGCGCCGGTTGACCCCGGCCCCTCCCGAG
This sequence comes from Oryza brachyantha, assembly GCF_000231095.2. Lineage (NCBI taxonomy): Eukaryota > Viridiplantae > Streptophyta > Magnoliopsida > Poales > Poaceae > Oryza > Oryza brachyantha. Next base: position 14,322,768 of record NC_023172.2, read on the forward strand.
CTGCCACCTGGGCGAGCCCGACCGTCGGCCGGGCTGCTACCCGACGAGGCGCCGCGCTGCTGTCCGACGCCGCGGCGCCATGCCTCCCCGACGCTGACGCTGATCTGTGCCCGCTGCTGCTTGCTGCTGGAAGAGAGGAAAGCAGCAGCAGCACCATTTTTCAGCAGCCTCAGCAGTTTTGGTAGTTTTGGGCAACAACAGCAATAGAAAAATTATTGTATCAGTAGAAATTGCGAAATTGTTGTATAAATTTAAGCCTTTGGTTAGTTTGTTGTATCAGTACCTCTTTTTCTCTAAGAAATGCATGTATGATCCTTTGCAAAATAGCTGGATAAATGCAGAACTGAGCAATGATTGTACCAAGTAATAGGCAGCAGCAAAGCAAAGTTCATTTCTTCAGCAGCAGCAGCAGAAGCATTTTTCAGCAGCAGCAGCATCAGTTTTCAGCAGCAGCAGCTGGAAAAAATGCATGTATGAAGATCATTTTTTCTCTTACTTTCAACATCCATCTCAGGCATACAGAACATCCATCTCAGGCATCAATCATAGGCATAATGCAATTTATAACCATACACAGACCATCTAAATAGGCCATCCAAATATTTAAGAGATCTCAATATTTAGAAGCATATACACATAGTCCGTTCACATTTACACATACACATAGTTCATTCATTCACTAGAAGCAAAGCGAAAAATAATGTCTAGTAGTCATTCCACATAGAGTTGAGTATTCTTTTTTGGAGTAATTTTTTCGCAGCCTTCTTTCGTGGAATTGGTCGTTGGGTAGGAGTTGAAGAGACATGGTTGAGCTGAGATGAGCTACCTCCTTCCTCATGTGTAGCAAGTGTCCTACATGTACATTTCATTTGGTGTAAAGTGAAATATTTAGTAATGACAAACATGTGAACCATAGTTAAAGTTTTTACCTTGTTAGCATAGAAGGACCCTCTTCTATTGAAACTTCATGTGGACCTCCACCTGTGTTGGTGTCTCATGTTGGTGTGCCTATATCAGCAGGGAACCAAGCTTTAGTTGTATTCTTCCTAGGTCTTCTCTTCCTGCAAAACAACATATAAGTAAGTAATTCACTAAAAAGACAATACAAATAATATGTAAAGTAGATTTGGAGCACAAACCTTTTCTTTATTCCGTTGTAGGGACATTTGTAGCTGCTTTGCCTATGTCCCAATCCTCCACATTTTTGGCACTTGGTTGGGCCCTTAATCCTTTTCTTTTCTTTCTCAGTCTCCTTTCCCTTGTTGTTAGCTTCGTTCGTAGCACCACCACCCTCAAGAGCACCCTTTATCCTATTTTTCATTTGTCGGCCAACACTTCTTTTACCAAGTGGAGCACCTAGGTCATGAGATAGGTCAACCTTTGGCCATTGGGATTTATCTGGGAGTGGTAGCAGCCCGATCGACAGTCGGGCTCACCCAGGTGGCAGCTCGGGAGGGGCCGGGGTCAACCGGCGCGGGCGCTCGCGGTGGTCGGCGTCGGGGGTCGTCGCGGTGTCGGCCGGCGGTGGAGGCGCGCGCCCATGCCGCAGATCGGGGAAGGGCGGTGCCGGCAACGTGTGCTGCGACAGCGCGAGGGGGGCGGCCTCGGGCGCGGGGCGTCGGGGGGATTGGCCGACGGCGCTAGGGAGGCCGCTCGCCGGCGAGGGAGTGGCCGGCGGTGCGCCGTCGGCGCCGGCCATGGCCTCCTCCCACTGTTCGTCGCCTGCACGCTCACACGAGAGAGAGAGACACAGCGAGAGAGAGAGTGAGAAATTGTAAATGAAGTGCTAATTCACTCAGGGGTAATTTGCTCACCATTTGTATTGACTGGTTGACTCTGATTTTTTGTGAAATAAAAATAGTTGCAATGGTCATTCTAACGCAAAACCAATGGATACGAGGCCATTTTAGCGAAGCCAACGGTTCCGTGGCTATTTTAGCGAAGCCGCTCGGTTTCGTGGCCAAAATAGCAATTAACTCCCATATCAGACCCATCCACATCACGGCAATCAATTTCCGGTTAGAATTTCGAATGGTTTTCAACAAATTTAAATGTTAACCACTATTAAGTCTGGCAAACAATACACCTTGAAAATCTTATTAGTTGGAATCTCTGAAATGATCATAGTAAAGACCTAAGACTGTTAAACTTGACTTCCCTATTCAAACCGCATGGGATCCCAACCAGCTACGGTGGCAGGCAGTCAGGCATCGGGATGGCAATTGGACCCACGGGTCCGGAGCCTCAATGGGTTTTGTACCCAATGGATGCGGGTATGGGTGAAGATTTGTACCCATGGGTTCGTGGGGATGGGTACCCGTGAAGTTATGAGTTGGGTACGGGTTTTAGATTTATCCATTGGGGCCCAAAAATCTAGCGACACCTTGAAATATTCGACATAAAGCATGCTTATTGTTCAGTATTATAAGCCAGGAGCAGAAGAATATTGTTGATGTATGATTGGCCGTTTTTGTCGATATGATTGGATGATTGAACGTTAGAATTCGTCGAGCTTAGTTTTATTTGCTTACTATTGTATCTTTTTTATTTTTCTTGTTGCTATATCGATCAATCGACTATGTTCATTTGCTTATTCCCTGTATTTAAATATTTTAAATATTAAAAAACCTTAATATATTTATGGAGATGTCTCGATTAAGATACTTTTTGTTTGACATGGTTTCACCCGTGGGTATCCATTAGGTTTCGGGTACCTGGCAAGTATGGGTATGGGTTTAGTTTTGCACCCATATAGATTTACGGGTATGAGTTTATCTTATAGTCACAGGTTTTATGACGGGTGGGTTTTTATAAAACACATCCCAAATCCAACCCATTGTCATTCCTAGTCAGGCAGAAAGTACAGAATCCATCGACAAACCATGGCCATATATCAGTGATAAATGGACGATGATTTTGGCTACGTAGGATCCCAATCCTGCTGGACTGGCTGCATCTGCATCTGCCCACGGGGGGCCAGGGGTGCGCGGCGGGCTGATCGGCAACGAGGAAACACGAGGGCGTGGGCGGCATATGGGAGATCGTGGGACGGCGACGGCGGTGCCCGCCGTCGGCAACACGTGGCCCCTCCCTGCGGGGGGGTTCCTCGCCACGGCCGGAGCAGCACATCGCGTGATGCCGTTGCCCTCTCGCGCACTAGACGCCACTCCGCTCGCGTCCAATCTGTTTCGGAGACAGACATCTTCGCGCAACGGGACAAGGGAATGAGTCCGAGCGAGAGAGTGGTCGAGTGGATGTTTCGCCAGAAATAAGTGTTAGAAATTTAAGCGTCGCACGTCAGGCGTGAACTTACCGTGGAATAACTGACATCTGAAAACTACTGGGACTATGGTGAAAAATGACGAAATTATGTGCTGTGAGCTGTGACGTGTGTGCTGATTGGATTTGCACTGCGCCGGCCTATTCAGGTCGGAAAGGTTTCGGCTGTTCTGGTCGTGCACAGTACCAACTTATTAATGATTAAAAAATAATTTAGATAAAAAATCTATATACGTGTTCTTAATTATCTACAAACAAAGATCAAAACAAAAACTACAATGATAAAACCCTTAAATCAGCTTCAATTAAAGTTTTAAAATTTAAATTTATCTTATAAGCGTAAATATAACCGAAGAGATTTGGGAAAAACTTGCGCACTGTGTCGACCAGGTTTCTCAAAGCCGAGAGGTTTTGTGTTTTTTGATATTTTGACATGACTAAAAAATTGTGACTAAATTCCCAAATGGTTTAGGATAAACTCAAATGTCAAACATTAATTTTGATCAAATTTCAGTTAGAACTATCGAGAAAAGGTCAAAATTTATTGAAAACCACGGTACCAATATGGCTTGAAATCTAGTGGCTAATTGGTATACCCTCTATTTTAAAATATAGAACGTATTTTATTTTGCTAGAACAAACAAAAGTTTAACTAAATTTTGCACCATTTATATAGCACTTGTCCCATTTATCTTTTGACCTGTCATTTCAATGCATGCGAATTTGGCACAAATTAACTGCCTATGCACTTAGTGCATTGACAAAGATAGAAGGGATGCATACAATTAGTTAATTAATGATCCCACCTTTCTGGTACGTATGCTAAAACGATAATTTTTATGGGAATTTTTGGACAGTAAAACATCTTAATTTATTAGGACAGAGACAGTACATGACATAAAAATATAATTATAAAAATTATTTTAAAATATGAATATAAAATTGTTAGTCTCATATCATAAAAGTTTATAGTATAATAAAATAATTAACGATTAAACAAATATCCTAACGAAATAAAAGTACTCGCAGACGCGCGCGATCCACACGCAGTGGGGTCACGCATCGTTACGGCCGCTCATATAACGGGGACCGTGGCGAGCGGAGCCGGGCTCACCGTCACCGCCCGCGTCGTCCCGGCTCGCCCTCGTCTACCGGTCAAGAATCCCCGGCCGATTCGCACGGCCGCACGCGCGCCGGGCGTTGTCACATGGCCGTCGCGAGGCTGGTGGTCGTCACCCCCGCCGTCCTCCTCGCCCGCACCGCGCGCGTCTCGCCGTCGGTGCCGCGGCTGCTGTTTTCAGGGCGCCGCGCGCTGACAGCGCCCGCGCGCGCCGTTCTGGGAGACGGGACGAATGGCGGTGGCGGCGTGGAGGGCGCAGTGGTGGAGGACGGCGCGGGCGCCGCCCGGCGCGCGGCGCGGAAGCGGTCGGAGCGGCGGACGTACCTCGCGGCGGCGGTGATGTCCAGCCTCGGGTTCACGTCCATGGCCGCCGCCGCCGTCTACTACCGCTTCGCGTGGCAAGTGGAGGTTCGTATTATCGTATATACCTCGTAGCTTGCTAGCTTTAATTCCACCATTGCACCGGCCGACTCCCCTCGTCGTCGCCGTCTAAGCTATCACATCGCACTCACACGCACGCATTCTTGGTCCAGGGTGGCGACGTTCCGGCGACGGAAATGGTCGGCACGTTCGCGCTGTCGGTGGGCGCCGCGGTAAGCTCTGCCCTTCCGACCATGTCCACCGGCGATCGGGCAGCCGAGCCGAGCAGGCGGCGGCTTAATCTTGTGAGTGGTTGCAGGTGGGGATGGAGTTCTGGGCGCGGTGGGCGCACCGGGCGCTGTGGCACGCGTCGCTGTGGCACATGCACGAGTCGCACCACCGCCCGCGCGACGGCCCGTTCGAGCTTAACGACGTCTTCGCCATCGCCAACGCCGCCCCGGCCATCTCCCTCCTCGCCTACGGCCTCCTCAACCGCGGCCTCATCCCCGGCCTCTGCTTCGGCGCGGTAAATAACCAATATTAACCACTCCCAAATTACTACTTAAACTGGAAAGTACCATGAGGAGATAAACACCCTATCTCACTTGTGTCTTCTTGGAAACCAAAATTTAAATTCTTAACCTTAAATCTAGAATTGATTTTAACTTTTTTCTGCAGAGTTTATTTTTCATTATTGACTTTTATATGGCTAAAAATACGTAGGTAAAACTTTTATTCATAACTTATTTTTTATTTATAAATATATCGTTTCTCTTTTTAATGAAAAACGCAAACAACCCAAAATCCGTATCCGTTTTCGAGGATCTTTTCTGGGCAAAAAATTGGGTGCGCCCCTCGCGCACGGCACGCCAGTGCGCCCCTCG